>NW_011888927.1:465614-527632 GCF_000151845.1 Pteropus vampyrus | reverse complement strand
GTCTTGCCCAGCTCAGCAAATGGCAGTCCTATCATTCCAGTTGTTCAGGTCCAAAATCAAAGGTATCCGTGTCTCTTTCTTCTTCTTCTTCTTCTTCTTTTCACATTCGCTTCAGTCTGAGAGCAAAAACTTTTGGCTCCATCTTCAAAATTTGTCTAGAGTCTAACTCCTTAGCACCTCCACTGCTACCACATAATCTAAAAGCGACCATCTTCTTTCATTTGTAATTTTTTAGTAGTCTTTGTTTTCTCTAACACCTTTGCTTTATTAACAGTTGCTTTTTGATATAGTATTCTTGGTCACCCTTTTCAAACATAAGTCAGATGATGACATTTCTCTGCTTAAAATTCTCCAGTACCCCCCCTTTTCCTTTGAATAAAAGTCATAATCATTTAAAATACCCTACACAATCTGGCCCCTACTACTGCATCTGTTGATCTCTGTCTTGCTTAATTTTTAATGTGCTTTTAACTTCACAAAGAATTAAACATTCAGAAAAACAAACGTTTTAAAATAGGTTAGATTTAAGATACTTCATGTATTAGACAGTGGCTGCAATTAATAAATCTAAATATTGAGGGATAAGGGAAGAGACATGAATATTTCTTGAGCCTTTGATATATTCATAAATGCCTTACATATTGACTCTGTTATGTTATTAACCTCTAAACAGCCTCACTTTATTTTACAGATGAGTAAACTGGGTAAAAGGGAGACCTGGGATTCAGAGTTAGGCCTCTATAACTCCAAAGCAAAGCGTTAATGTAATCTATACAGTGTTAGTCTGAAGGTATAAAACATTTGGAATATTTTAGAATATGAACATGTTATTGTCATTTTAATATTCATGAATAATTACCCAGATTGAACTATGTCTTCATTATGATCTCTTAATTTGCTGTAAATGACAACAGATGTGTTAGGTTTTACGGGTGGTATTCATATGTTGATGGATAATAAAAATTTTCATTGGAGATTTAAAACTTCAGTTTAGGGAAAGAGCACAAGTTAGATCAGAAGAGTGATGATGACATATTTAGTTGAGGATAAGGTTTTAATGTTTCCATCTGTTGTTAGTGTTTGGAACCCCTAGGGGCCAGTCTAGTGTGAAGAGTAACTTTTTATATTAAGTTAGTACACAAAGGGCCATATTGTGATGACAAGAAAGGCAAGATTAAAAATAGCCAAATGATGTCAAGAGATGAAATTATTCATGTTACTGTTGAAACAAAGTTTTTCGTGGGAGATAACTTTTCTGGGACATTTCATTATTTTTTCCTTTGGCTAAACCAATGTGTTAGCTCGATGAAATGTTATGAAAAATGATAATCTATAAATTCAGTTTAGCCTTAGCACCAACCTTTTCCCTTTATCCAGCTCTTCTCTAGGAATTATTTTTTAAATCCATTTTCTTAGGTTTATGAGAAATTCAATCTTACTGATCCTTGTTGCTAAATCTCTTTTAAAAGCAAAATAGTAGTCTTAGGTTTGTACTAAGTCAACTTAGATTTATACCCTAAGCAGCTGATAGGCTTTATATCTTACATCACCCTGTTAATGAAAATAGATTAAATTCATTAACTGAAAGTAGATGAAATTAAAAGCCATTGTGTTAAAGCATGGTTTATGGAAGTGAATCAGTTGGATAAGCTAGGTTATTTGAAAACAGCAGTAGTTATTTCTTGTTCGTGCTATATGTCCATTGAAGACTGGCAGGGGTTCTCTGCTCATCATTTAGAGATTGGGAGGATAAAGTGCCCACCATCTTGAAAGTTGCTGGCTACTGTGCCAGAGGTAAAAGAAAGTATGTAGGTCTGTAGGTTGTTTTTTGTTTTGTTTTTGTTTTTTTATGTTTAGATAATTTAATCTACCTGGAACTATTCTTAGTATTGTATACATATTAATTCATAATAATAATATGAGGTAGATACGGTTATCCCCATTTACAGATGAGAAATTTTAGGCACAGAGGAATTAAGAAACTTGCCCAAGGCAACATAGCTAATAGAGCTGAGATATAGACAAAGGCAGCCCATGCTCTTAACTACTACTCTTTGCTGCTGCTTATATAGACAAGTTATCTTTTAATCACTGAGTTCCAAGTTGAGGAAGTGTTCTATTTGGGTAGTGAAAAGTATCATTTAGGGGCAGTTAATCTGAAATGCATAAAACATACTTCTGCTAACATGTCATAATAGATTTTTTTCTTGTCATGGTAAGTAGGTGATTAATATCAACTGCTTAAAATACCTGAACATGGGAACTCAGACATTTTTAGCTCTTGTTTAGAGCCTTACCTATTATTTTAATTTAAAATTTTCTAAGACTCTGGTTATTTGGTTTTTAAGCTTGTAAAAGTTGGGGGAGCATCAAATAAGTAAACAAAAGACTAATATCAATGCCTACGTATGTATATTTATTTAATGTATTCGGAATAAGTTTGAATTAGAACTTGTTCTCTGCAGTTAGTGTATGGGAATACATAGCATTAACTGGAATACTTTTGTATTCCATTATATCCTAGTTGTCTCTTCTAGTGGTCATCTTTCACAATCTTTCACAAGATGTGTTACAGATACAGGAAAGAATAATGGTAGCAAAAGGTAAAGGGACAGACTTGGGAAAAGTCTGAGAGAAGAGAGAGAAAAGATAATTTACTTAATTTTCTCTTATATTGTCTGTCGCTCTCCCCCCAAACTGTTCCAGCTTGATATGGCCTTGTTGCTTTTGGCTTTGATCTCTGTTCTGGTGTAGGCTCTAAAGAGGCATAACGTTCTTTGTGTAAGCTCTTGTATACTTGTGAATTCGGATATTTTTAAACAATTGGTTTTATATTAGAAAGTTGTGGGGCTATTATTTAAAGGAAAGAATTATATTTGAAAAGAGAACTCTGAACAATTAAATAAGTGACAATATCGGACTAAAATTACTGTTTGTTGCATTTATCATTCTGTCACTTAAGTGAGCTGATTCCTGAAATCTTTTCAGCTCATTTTACTTATTTAGGTCACTAATTAGAAAATTTGTTGTTTAGAAGATGGCACCTAGTGAAGGTGTTGGGCGAGATTCCTGTGAGATTCAACTGAGTCACATCCTCAATAATTACCTTGAGAATTGTGTTGGAGAAGTAGTAGATTTCTGCAGCTAATGAATATTTCATTATTTAAAGGAACCTATTTATAAAATATTTACCAAAAAATATGTGACATTAACAAAATAATACTTGAATACAGAGGACTGTATTAGATGCTATTTCAATAAAGTGAAATAGCTATTGTTTAATATCGTTACATCCCCCTTTATGAATGCCTACTGTGTGTCAAGTGTAATGCAGAGTGTTTTTACATATATTTTTCTCTAGAAACAGTAGCTGAAAGGTAGGTATTTTTTCTATTTTAGAATTAGGAAAACAGACAGATTAAGTACTTTGTCTAATGGTATATACTTCTAATAATAACTAATTACTTATTGCATTATTTATTAAATATCTCCTTGTGACAGGCAATATGCTAAGTTTTTAACATTTCTTATGATCCTACATCAGCTTTGCTGAAATAGATGAGCAAACCTTCATAGGTGAGGAAATTGAGGTGTACATAGGTTAAATATATCACCCAAAGCCACATACCTAGAAAATGGCAGGACTGGAGTTCAGGTCAAGGTCTTCTTGATTTCTGAAAGTCCCTACTCTTAACCATATTTCCTTTCAAGACATTTTCATGTATTAGGGTATTAAGTATGAATTATGGTGCCTATATTTGACAAGACCATAAATACAATGATGCATACTCAACTGCAGACAGGGTTAAAAAAAAATCCAAATTTGAAATAAGTTATATAGAATGCTTATAGTCAGTAACAGAAAGAGATAACAATAATTTGGGCAATGGATATGTAATTATGGCTGGACAGGCATGGAGTAGAGCTCACAGTTCTCTTGAGGTTGGGCTAATGGAATTGACCTGATTATGGAGGTATTCTTTTTTTTTTGCCTACAGCACCTGGTATTCCTAGGTGGTCTCCCATCCAAGTACTGACCAGGTCTGACCCTGCTTAGCTTCCGAGATCAGATGGGATCGGGTGTGTTCAGGGTGGCATGGCCGTAGACTGGAGATATTCTTTAGAAGAGTAGTCAGGTGGCCAGGGAACAGTGACCCAATGTGTGGTAAACAGGTGTGAGCTGACTTTCAGCTTATATTTTCTGTTTAAAATTTTTATTTTAGTCAGGTGACTTTTCCCTAATTCTCAGTTTTAAAAAAGACCTCAGACTCCAAGATGCAGTAATTATTTCTAGTCTCAAAATAGTATTTCATCATGGTTTATATAGCCTGTTAGGTCACTGCATACATATACTGTTCACCAAACAACCTTAGAATTTAGGCAAGCAGGATTCACTGAAGTGGAATTACTGAAAAAGCCATACAATGTTATTGACAGTTGCCTGGAGAAAAAAGTATTTGGTATATTTTATATGCAAGTTGGCTTATAATAAGTTATCAAAAGCTTGAACTATTTTATAGAAGACTGAAATGTTTGTCAGGTTGAGAGGATTTCCTTTAAATTACCATTTTTTCCTGTCAGCAAGAGATATAAAACTGTTACCATACCTGTATCAGACCAAGACATCTGCATTATATGCATAAAGTCTTTGAAGAGTTAATTGGTACATCAAACTGATCTTATTTTCTCATAAACACTGTTACTCTGATATATACTCTTTTTGACTGCTTATTGTATTGGTCTTCTTAAATCAGTATATCCTCCTATCCTCTTCCCTCGGTTATCTTTTTATTGTGGTAAAGTACACATTACATAAAATTTACCGTGTTAACCATTTTTAAGTGTACAGTTCAGGTATATTAAATAAAGTTGTGCAACCATCAACACCATCTGTCTTTATAACTCTTTTCATCTTATGAAACCAAAACCAACTGAAACTATACTCCATACCCAGTAAACAATAACTCTCCTTCCTCCCTCTCCCTAACCCCTGGCAACCATCACTGTAGACTTTTTGTCTACTATTTTGACTACTCTAAGTACCTCATATAATTGGAATCATACAATATTTGTCTTTTTGTGACTAGCTTATTTCAATTAGCATAATGTCCTCAGGGTTCATCTATGTTGTAGCATATGTCAGAATTTCCTTCCTTTTTAAGGTATTTTTTTTTATCTTGAAAATAATATATAAAGCCTCGAGTTCTTAGTCTTATTTGCCATTTGTGCTCCACACATTCCAAAGAGTAGTAGTTAATCTGTCTTCCTTCAGGAGGGCACAGAAGCTCCATTTAGGACCTTTTGGCCTGAGACATTAAATGCTTGTCCATTTGGTTCCATAACTACTAGTTGTTAAGATGCTCCCAGACAGTTTGATAAGTTTGACTTTTGACTTGACTTCAAGGTTGAAGAAGATATCATATACCACGTTCACTGTATGCTTAGTACCTGGATGGAGAGAGCTGCAGAGTCTGATACAGGACGCCATACTCTTTCCAAATTCTGAACAGAAAAGTTTTCAGCTATAATTATTTGCCATATCTTTGCTATTTTGAGCTTTCTTTTGTAACTTAGTATTTGTCTAGCTAAACTTTTGTGTTCAGTAAAAGCTCTTGCATTTCTATTTGCCACCAAGCCAGTCCTTTTTGCTTTGCTCATAGTTCTCATTTGTCCATAACTTCTGCATAGTTTGAAATGTTGCTTGAAAGTATTCATTAAACATCCTCCACTCTCAACAGTCTTATTCTCCCATATTTTATCCTACCATGAAATAGTTCCTCTGGTACTCTGCTGACATGGAGTCTTTCTGGACGAATGAGCCTCACTGTTAATGACAATAACATTTTTTGAAACTTTTTATTTGAAATTATTTTAGATTTATAAAAAGTTGCAAGAATATAGAAAGAATTCCTATATATTTGCGAAAGAATTCTTAGCTTCCCCGACTATTAACATTTTACTATGTTTGTGTTACCATTTTCTCTATATGTTTATATTGTCTTTTCCTGAAACATTTGAGAATAAATTGTATACATGATACCCATTTACCCCTAAATATATCCTAAAAAACGAAGACATTTTCTTATATAACCACAATGCGATTATCAAAATTAGGAAAGCAACACTGATATGACACCATTTTCTAAGTTAGAGGCCTTCAAATATCATTGATTGTTCTAATAATGTCATTTATAGCCAAAGAAAAAGATTTTTTCTTGTCCGGGAGACTACTCCAGGATCATGTATTGCATTTAGTTATGTGGCAGTTCCTCAATCTTTGTCTTTTATGACCTTGACATATTTGAAGAGTCCATATCAATTATTTTGTAAACTGTCCTTTAATTTGAATTTATCTGATGTTTCCTTATGCTTAGAGTCAGACAATGCATTTTTAGCAGAAATAGCACAGAAGTAATATTGGGTTCTTCTCAGTGCATCATATCAGGGGCACATGATGTCAGTTTGCCTCATTGCTGTTGATGCTAACATTTATCACTTGGTAAAGGTGATATCTATCAGATAAAGTTACTATTTTCCCATTGTGATTTAAAAGCAACCTGTGAAGAGATATTTGAGACTATGTGAATATCCTGTTTCTCATTGGAATAGTATCAGCATTTACTGATGATTCTCGTCAAATGGTTATTTTTTTCTTAATCTAATATTTCTCCTACATTAATTGTCATTCTACCATAAAGAAGAACTTTCCTTCCTCCTCATTTATTTTTATTCATTTATTTGTTTATGTTAGTGTAGACTGGTGGGTTTTTATTTTATTTAGTGGATTTAGTTATGCATTTCTTAAGTGAAGGAGACCTGCTTTTACGTTCTTATTAAATGTGTGTGATGTTCACTTAACTCTGTTAAGCCTCTGGTTCCTAAGGTGTTATAATGATTAAATACAATTAAAGATCTGAAAATGCTAGTCGAATGTTAGTATTAAAGGCTTGCAATCACTTATAGAATTTTGACATTTAAAACAGTATTAAAAATATTTTTTAGCTTGCAGCATACTCATTTGGTGGCGAATTGATATTATATAATATGATATAAAGTTATTTATAGTTTTTATCTCAGTATGAATATTCATACTTTTTGCTGAAGAAGTATTCGTAGATTTAATTACTGGGAGCTTCCTCAGACTGCATATGATACTTTCGTAATGTCAGGAGTATCAGAATTTAAAACACATTTGGTTATAAGAGTTTCATATAAAGGTTTGAGGACCTGTAATACTATATGCAGGTCCAATTTATTTGTAAGTATGTTTTGAAATTACAGACTATCACTACATAGTTGATAAAATTGCCTGCTGATAGTTATAATACTATTAACCATGACTATCACACAATTAAGAATAGTTCTATCAGCAGTTGCTTAAAGAGCAAAGAAGCAGTAGAAACCCCAGCACTTTCTTTGCTATCACGTACATTCTTGTGCTATTTTAAATACAATTAGGGAGATCAAGTTCCTTGTGATTTATTTCACTCTGTTACTGCTGCGCTTACTCTTCTTTTTTTTTTTTCTCCTACTGCTCTTCTTTTTTCTCCTACTTACTCTTCTTTCTACTCTATGCCCAGTTAGGCAGGTTGAAAGGGTAATTTAATGCAGTTATAGAATATAGAATATTGTGCCTGTGATCAGCTGCTTCATGGCTTTAGGTAATGTTTAATGTATGTGACTGCAGAATTAGATTCAAATTGAATGATACAAAGAGATTTTAGCTATGCCTGATTGAAGTTTTTTTAGAGAACTAATAGAAGTAGTCATACATTTTAGTAAAGTATAATAATAATAGCACACATTGCTGTCTTGAACATAATGGTTATACTAAATCTAAGGAGAAATTTTAAATTTATGTTTTTATTCCTACATGGTGATTTTCATAACAAATGATGTCTATTCTCAGGTCTCAAAATAAATTAGCTAAATAGCACATAGTTTTAAAATCTTTAATTTTATTGCTAAAATTTGCTTAATTTTTAATTGAGCTACGACTTGTGAAACTTATTTTTGATTAGTTTTTTGTTCTTTTATTGATATAAATCAATTCAAAATTTTTTATTTAAATTAATTCTGCCTCTATAATTTATAATACAAATACTAAATTTTGAATTCCTAAATAATGTTTGATTTGGATAAAATAGTTTTAAACTAATAACTTTAAAAAATACAGCTAGTTCAAAATAATACATTTACATGATCAATAAAATTAAAATTGTATGAAAGGGCATCCCATGAAACGAACATTTTATAACATTTTTAATATGTAGGCTAGGCAAAGGTTGGCAGCTTTCTTTCAATTAGAGGTCACTCAACCTATTGAGTATGTAAATGTCTTTTGTTTGCCTGCCACCCAACTCAGCATTAATGAGTGAGGGGGAACTGGTGAAGAATGCTAACAGTACCTCACATCTCATCTCCCCTTTATGTGTAATCTTAAAGTTGGAATGGAATGTGTGGCAATACATAAAAGGAACATGGTTCTAAAGATGAATTAAAAGTTGTTTTTTTTAAAAAATCAGTTGTAGTTGTTTTTTGCTACAGTGGGTACAAATTTTTCTGGTAGCTGACATGAACAGTTAACAGTGTCCTCAGAACTTTGCTGAAACATTTCAAGGGAAAGGTATTTAGAAATGAGACTAGAGACAAGTGATCTTGTTTTATTAATTAATTTTGGAGGTAATCTTTTAGTAAGGCCACATTTACTTTAAGTCATGCCACATTTACTTCATGCCAACTAAAATGGCTTCATCTTCTATAGAGGTTGTTAATCCATCATATGTATATTTAGTCAGTGTCTAATTTGATGTAAGTCACTAAGATGATAAATCTTCATTATGTAACATTTTAAGTTGATATAAATGAGCAGTATTTTTAGAGTTTTATTTTTAAGGCAAAAGGGTGAGCCAAAAATTTAATCTTTAACAATTTATAACACATATAGTTTACAAAAATTTATTGAAGTACCAGATTAAGGGATTACGTAGCAGTAAACAAGGAGTCTCAACATATTAATTAACCCAGCTTCTTAATAAATATAATTTAATTTTTGTTGCTGAATGATGTTAAGACTACATTTTCCTTTTAGGATGGTAATCATAATGCAGTAAAATGTTGGAAATTATAATGGTTGCTTAAAATCAACATGTAGCAAAAAGGATTCCTGAGTATTTTTTATAAAGAGCACTGTTGTTAGCACAATTTTGCCTTTGGTTCCTCTCTTAGAAGAAGGCTGGAATGCCTAAAAGTTGCCAGGACTTCATTAAGCTAATGTTGGATTATAGCCAGACATTCAGTTGTTCAAGACTCCAGCGTTCTCTGAGACCCAAAAGGAGCCAGGTGGGTAAGGGAGTGAGGTGAGATTGGGAGGTAGAATAGACTGTTTTTATACAGTAACTTATGTATTTATTATGTCAAATGGGTTTAGCAGACTTGGAAATTAATTTAAATCTTTAAAGCCCTCTAAACTTTTCTATAATAGCATTCCTATTGGCCTTTCAAAATTTTTCAGTTAATAAGAAACAATATTTATAGAAAGATTTGCATTTTTTTCTTGTATAGTTTTGAACAAAGTGATACTTTTTTTTTTTTAATTTAAATTAGAAATTCAATTAGAAATGATAGCTTTAGAGAGTTAATGTTTGGCTTATTTTAAGAAAGCAAGATTATAACAAGGTAGTTTTATTTGTTCAAATTTCTTAGATTTTATATTTTTGATTTTAAAATTTTGAGCCTACTACTTGCTTGTCTTATTTATTCTGTATTTATGTGGATATACACTACATAAGAGTGAGATATTAAAGGCCTTTACTTTCTGTTTTTACATTTCTGTGGTACTTGAATTTCTTTTTGCCAAATTTGTTATTAGAAATACAATTTTAAAACCTAATAAATAATAAAATGACATATTTAAACTTACTCAGAAATAACATTTTGTCTTTCACCAGATATATGGATTTATAAGTGAATATTCAGTAGAGATGACCAGTGTTTATTTAACAAACAAATAATTAATGAACAGCAGATATTGGCATATTCTTTTGTAGAGTTTATAGTTCAGGGGATCAAAGATTTTGGTTTTTGAAAAATATTTAAAAAGATATTTTAAAGAAAATAGAAGAGTATTTCACTTAAATTTATGTGTTAGAAAAACACTTGAACTTTTTGATTTTCAACATTTTTAAAAGTAGATATGAATAATTGAGTAAAGTAGACATTGCAAAAAAAAAAAAAGAAGACATTCCATCAGGTATTTTCATATATACAGTACATTTACTTCACTAATGTTTTTTCAGTGAACCATAAAATAGTATGTGTAAGTATGTAGATGAGGACTTGAACAAGGGAGAAAGAGATTTCATAAAGATAGTGATATCTGCACTATAGATACTGAATAATACATCAATTCAGTGGCTCTTTAAGTGTGGTTGGTTCATGGGAAATACCTGAGACCCTTTCAGAAGATTTTTGAGATGAAACATATTTTTATAATAGTTCTAAGATGTCATTTGCTTCCTCACTGTGTTGATAATTGCACTGATGATGCAAAAACAACAGTGGGTAAAAATTCTGGCTTTCTAGCATAAGCCTAGGTGGTAGCACCAAACTATACTAGTTTTCATTATGGTCTTCACTAAGAACTTGCAGTTAGGGAAAAAAAAAAAAAGGCCAGTTGAAGCAATGAAAATTAATAATTTTATTAAATCTAGTCCTTTGAATAATTGTCTTTAAAATGGTTTGTACGGCAAAATGGGCAGTACAATGAGAGCAGAACCAGATCTTTTTTTATGGAATACCATTTTAACTTTAAAGAACAACTGAGAAGTAAACTGTGGTTATTCTGATTTTGGCAGACATTTTCTTGACAATGATTGAAGTGATCTTGTTATTTCAAGGAAATCAGCTGACAGAATTTATTGCCATTGATAAAATTTGAGCTTTCAAAGTGAAGAATTAAAATTTTGGGAAACTTATATCTATCATTAGGAGGTAAATAAAGACTTTTTTAGAGACTTCCAGTCAAGATGGCAGAGTAGGTAAACTCTGTGCTCCTTTCTTCCCATGACCATATCAAAATTACACTAAATTATAGCATAACCATCACTGAGAATTACCTGAAGGCTAGCTGAACAGAATTCCTATAATTAAGGGTATAAAGAAGGAGCATCATCAAGACTGGTAGGCGGGGCGGAGATGCTGAATGGGCAGATCCCACATCCATAATGTGGCAATGAAGAATCAGGATGGATATCTTGGCTGCAGAGTTTCTCCCTGAGGAGTGAGGAGTCTCAGTTTCACATTGGGCTCCCTAAACTGGGGCATTAATGTCACAAAAATGAGTCCCCATAACATCTGGATATAAAAACCAGCAGGGATTTTGTCAGAGTAACACTAAGGGCTTTGGAGACCAAGTCGCAGATCTTAAAGGGACCAGGTACAGACTCACTCTCTCATAAACTCACTCTAACCATCAGTGCAGGGGCAGCAGCTCAAAAAGCACCAGAAATATACAGGGAAGGAAGTAAATTAACTTCAGGACGAGGGCCGGAGGGGCAGGGTTCTGGGCAACTCTTGGGGATCAGAAGTGCTAGCAGGCATCATCATTTTTTGTTGAGCTTTCCACCCTCGCAGCTAGCAGGGCACAGTTGGGCATCAAATTTGTGCTCTCCATTAACTCATTTCTCTTTTGCTCCAAGAATACTCCCCTGCACCGCTTGCGGCTGCAGTATTTATCCTGAGGTAACTTGAGGATTACAGTCCTAACCTTATCCCAAAAGTTTGCCATGAAATATCTTGCTTTTATCATTATTTTCACATTGCTCTAGTATATTGATAATCTTTGGAAACAAACGACATCATTCTATTTATAGCATTGTTTTTAGTAGTGGTATTTCCATTTAAGAAATATAGTAATTCTTGATTGCTGAAAATGTCAAATTCTAGATGTTATACTTTGTGTTGCTCTATGCTTTGAAAATTACCACACAAAAAAATTATTAAATACTGATCATCATTTACACTTCTGTTACATTAGGATAAGAGACAAGTTCTATTTAGAAATAACTTCAAGAACAGTTTTTATATTTTATTTTCACATTGAAAACCAGTCAGATTTGCTTCAGTCTCAAAATCACGTTTATGTAAAAATAACTTAATGCTGGTGGCGAGCTGCACTTTTTTGTTTTCTAAATGGGATGTGGGTTAACTTGGGTAATATTGTTCTCCCCATCCTAGTGATTCCCTGAGACCGGCCCTCCCCGCCCCCGCCCCTCAACTTGCTCTCCTGGCCAGAGCCGCTTCAAGGCTCCTCCACACAAGTGGCCTGCCTCAGCTTCCACTGTGAACTTTCCCCAAATCTTTTGAAGGTCCACAACCCCAAACAAGCAGCAGCTGGCCTCAGTGTGCCTTGTAGCTTTTGCTAAGCAGCCCCAAGCCCAACAAAAGCAGCAGTTGATCTCAGCTTGCATTGTAACTCCTATCAGGTGGCCCCAAGCCTGGCATAAGCGTCTGTCAGTCTTAGCCTGGTATGTAGTTTAATGAAGTGGCCACAAAGCCAGCACAAGTTGTGGCTGGCCTCAGCTCACATAGTGGTATCCTCCAAAGTGTCCTAAGCCTGGCACAAGTGGCAGCTGGCCTCGGTTCACAGTGTAGCTTCTCCCAAGTGCCTTCAAACCCAGCAAAGTAGCAACCAACCATAGATCACTTTGTAGCTCTTACCAAGCATCTCCAAGCCTGGCACAAGTGGCGGCTGATCTAGACCTGCACCAGATCCCCTCCCAAGAGGCTCCAGACCCAGCATACCCTGAGACCTACTTCAGACCACACCAGAGCACCACCCAACCAGCTCCATAAATGATACACCTGAAAGACAACCTGACTGGCACCAGAACTTCGACATAGTGACTTCCATTCTGTGGAGACAGTCTCCATGCACCAGCTCATCTGCTGCAGTCATGACCAGCCAACCTGAGGATCAACCCTACTTCCTGACATGCCAACAACAGTTGAGGCCCAACTACAACATAGCCAGCCAACCTGAGGATCAACCCTACCTCCTGACATGCCAACAACAGTTGAGGCCCAACTACAACAGGAGGGCACACACAACCCATACAGGGGGCACCTCTGGGTGACTTGGCTCAGGTGACCAGGGAGACTGCACCACTGGGCCCCACAGGACACCTTATATATAAAGCCACTCTATCAAGACCGGGAGCTGTAGCAGATCTACCTAATATGTAGAAATAAACACAGGGCATCAGCCATAATGAGAAGACAAAGAAACATATCCCAAATGAAAGAATAAGACAGAACTCTCCCAAATTAAACAAAATAGAGACAAGCAATCTACCAGATACAGAGTTCAAAACCCTTGTTTTAAGGATGCTCAGTGAACTTAGGAGAAAACTTGATGAACTAAGTGAGAACGTCAATGAAGAGATAGAAAACAAAAAAGAGCTAATCAGAAATGAAGAATCTACTAAATGGAATCAACGGCAATTAGATGAAGCAGAGGATTGATTCAGTGATCTAGAAGACGAGTTAGTGGAAAACACCCGATCAGAACAGGAAAAAAAAAAAAAAATTAAAAGATGAGGATAGTTTAAGGGATCTTTGGGACAACATCAAGTGTATCAACATTTGCATTAGAGGAGTACCAGAAGAAGAGAGAGAACAAGGAAATGAAAACCCGTTTGAAGAAATAGTGATGGAAAACTTCCCAAACCTGGCGAAGAAAATAGACATATAAGCCCAGGAAGTGCAGAGTCCCAAACAGGATGAACCTAAAGAGGCCCACACCAAGACACATCATAATTAAAATACCAAAAGTTAAATACAAAGAATTTTAAAAGCATTAAGAAAAAATAAGTTTTCTACAAGGGAGCTTCCATAAGACTGTCAGATGATTTCTCAACAGAAACTTTGCAGGGCAGAAGGGATTGGCATGAAATATTCAAAGTGATGAAAATAAAAGCCCTATAATCAAGATTACTCTACCTGGCAAAGCTATCATTACCAGGTGAATTTGGTAAGCCATTTAACTTTTCTAGGCCTCAGTTTTGTTTAAAATGAAATGTTGAATTTGAAGGCCCGTTGTAATTCTAAAAGATACTTACTCCTTTCTGACTTGATAAATTATTTGGATAGTATTTTAACTCAGGAATTGACCTGATATGTTTTAATGTTTCTGTTATTGAGTGATTAGTTATATATTTCATAAAACTGCTTGTCGGAATATATTTTGTAGAACTTGACTTTTGGTCAGAATATTTACTGTAATAGTGCTAATAAAGTAGTAAAGACTGTTACAACTGATGCTGTGTCAAAGGTTGTCACCTGCCCTCCTTGGCTACCTTTTATCATGTCTGACTCTGTATACTTACTGAACTCTTTTTAGAGCATTGGTTCCCAGCTTTTTTTTATACCATAACTTGGACACCAATGATGTTTTGTGTTCCTTAAGCCTGAAGAGAAAATCAGATAAAGTAGTTAGTACTGTTTAGCTGTTATATCATTTCCTCTGCTATTTTGTTTTTATTCATTCATTAGAAGTCCAGAAGTGGAAAGGTTGAGTGTTAGCTAGGCACTACGGATGTTCCTCAACTTAAGATAGGGTTATGTCCCAATAAATCTACTGTAAGTTAAAAACATTATAAGGTGAAAATACATTTAATACGCCTCATCTACCAAACATCATAGCTTAGCCTAGCCTACCTTAAGTGTGCTGAGAACACAGATTACAGTTGGGCAGTTATCTCGAATTTCATCTCAGGAGCAATTGCCTTCCTCTTTTTCCCACCGGAAGCAGAAGACACAGATGGGCATTTTGTAGACATGATGAAATGTGAAAGCACAAAACACAATATCCAAAAAACACAAGACAGTCTACTATAGAGTATCAGTTGTTTGTCCTCATGATCGCTAGGCTGACTGGAAGTGGTAGCTTGCTGCTGCTGCTCAGCATCATGAGAGAGTATCAAACTTTTTATCTCTAGTCCAGGAAAACATCAAAATTCAAAGTACGTTTTCTAGTGAATGTGTATTGCTTTCACAGCACTGGAAAGTAAAAAAAATTGTAAGCTGAAACATTGTAAGTTTTGGGAACTCTATACGTAATTTGTGGGACGTAGGATAAATGAAAATGTGTACCCTCTTGTTCAAAAAGCAGGAGAAAAGTCCTGTTAAAGAATACTAAAATATATAGCTTTTCCTTTCTTATATGGTCTTTTCTTTGACTACCCATAGGGATTTTTAAAAAATTTATTATTTATTTTTTTAATATGCCTACAGCACCTGGTATTCCTAGGTGGTCTCCCATCCAAGTACTAACCAGGCCCAACTCTGCTTAGCTTCTGAGATCAGATGAGATTGAGCACATTCAGGGTGGCATGGCCGTAGACAAAAAATTTATTGTTTAATGTCATTCTAAGCAAAGAAAAATTAAAAATTTAAATCATCAACTTGAATTTTATCATTTGTATATTGTACAATGTCCGTTTAAAATGCAAATATAAGAATAATTAACTCATTTACGGAATTACAGAAATTATACAATCATATTTTGTAACTTGTATTTGCATGAGTAGTTTGTTTTTACCAGAACAGTAGATATACGGTACAAAATTAATTCATTTTCTATCTGTTTTTTATTTTACTTTTTGATACAAACATTTTACCTTTGGCTTACTGATGAATAAGGAAGGACCGAGAGGAAAGGAATTATGGGTTGTCCTATCTTTACTTTTCCTTCTGTGTCATCATATTCAGCATAAAATGGTTGCCTAAAGTGGGCAGGTAATTGGAGTAACAAAGGATATGACAGAGTTCCTTGGTTTTTCATGTTTCTTAGAACACCACTGCCTTTTTTGTACCAAGTAATTTGTGGCCTCTTGGGCTATGAGCATCCTCCCCCCCAAATGGGAATTAATATAATTTTCTTTGTACTTCGTGGCTAGGGAAGAGACTGTTATTTTTCTGAGGATTTTTTCTAGTTCTTTTGTAGGTTGTCATCAGAAGGACCCCATGTTGTAATGAAATGAGTTAAGGAAATTCATTATATGGTATTAACCATTTACACAGAATTAAATTGTTTAATAGGAGTTTAAAAACCAGCCTAGAACAGGAGTCTTACTGTTCTGTTTTTTGGGACATGAACATAGTTTCATGAGTGTGGAATATTTTTAGCAAGTTAAAATTGCCCTCTAGGTACAGCAAACTAATCCATTATGGTTTGACTCTGGTTTTAAGGGGAAACCATACAAAGTTGAGCATCAGTGAATAAATAAACCTCTGTGCTGGAGATTGGCAGACTTTTTGGGTCGTGATGTCATTCCAACTTGGAATTATGCACATGTTAGAGGTTGTGACTTGGTAATTCAAGTGTTTCACTTTATCACCACTGTGCCCTGGCTGCTATGCAAGGATGGCAAGAATGGTCTAATAAACTTAAAGGTGTGGTGATGCTGTAATTGATATTAGTAGTGGCTGAGATCTGGGTTAGTATACCCGAACAGTCCTATTCAGGTGTCATTCTCCATGCTTATATTTGTTCCGTTCGTTCAGGGCACTTTGTTGGTTATTGTAAATGTGGGTGTGATCAATCTAGTTTAGGTACTTCTTAATAATTCTTTATTTACATTGTATTCTGCATACATGTTATACCCTGGAGTTGCACAACTAGTGGTTTTTTTGAAGAGGTTCAAAAAAAACCTTGGGATTTCATAAAGAAAACAGAAGATCAATTGAGAAAAATTAATCTATTGTATAAAAATAGAGTACAGCTCTTGATTATAATTATATCTGGGATGATGAGTAAAATGCTAAAAGATCTAATGGCTAGGTTTTAATGTCCAAAAGTTTGTGGATTGTCTTATGTAAAATACCTTCTATGAAGTGTTTTATAAAGCTTTGCAGTTTTAAGTGTCAAATAATTTCATATACCCATTTTCTCACAGAAAACATATCTATGGTTTCTTCTTAGCTCTCTCAAATATTTACCCATTTGCACCAGTAGGTTAAATTGCCTCTCATAAAATATTGGTCTTGACAAATCTTTGCTGTTAGCTTTTCATAATCACTAGATGTTGATTGTACTGGCACAATAGTGTATAAAATCTAGGGAGGAAATACATCAATATGAACCATAGCAGAATTAATGGGTCTTCCCCAAAGCTCTCATTTAATTAGACAATGTATGTAAAGCAGTTATCACTGTGTTTGGGACAGCAGATGCATGCAAGAAGTGTTTTTAAATAAATAAAAAATTTAGATTCTTGTAACCATTAGTATTATTAGGGATTTTCAGGCACTGTAATCAGTCTTCTATCTTTGAGATTTGAAAGAAGCAGGAAATAGGGCGTAGGACCTACAAGGAAATAGGAAGTCTACCCATGTTTTTATTCACATTCCACTTGAACTATCTTAGAAACACAGGGTAAAGTATCAAACAATGGTTGTATAAGGGTTTTTTGTTGTTGTTGTTTGTTTCTTTTTATCTATCTTTTTATCTACTTTGTATTATATTAGCATACTGGGGATAGAATCTCCTATGTCTAGACATGTCTGGACTGTCTTGAATTGATTTATTAATATTAGGAAGTGTGTTTTTTTGTCAAGGAGATAATGAGCTCTCTTCCTATTTCTATTCATTAGTCAAAGAAATAAAGTATTCTTCTTAAATATTCATTAAAACAGGTATGTGATTCTAAAAATAAATAAATTTTTCAGATCAAATAGGATGTGAGAAGAACTCAAAAAGATATATAAATAGTTACAAATGAACCTAATTGTGTTATAAATGAATAATATAATCACACTGAAGGGAAGAAGAGAACTAGCCTGTTACTTTGAAAAATCATAAAGCTAATGATAAAATACTATGCTGTAGTTAGTATCTTTTTTATGGAAGCATCTTTCATACAAAGCATCTCTGAATTGCTATTGGCCATTCTACTTTAATATATATTTGTATTGAACAAATAAGTAAAAATATTGTCGATAATGAGAACTATGTTCTTAACTCTTTCCACTGAGAGAACCTAGAAATAACGATACTATAGTAGCAATGAACACACTGCTGCCCATAT
Organism: Pteropus vampyrus; assembly: GCF_000151845.1. Lineage (NCBI taxonomy): Eukaryota > Metazoa > Chordata > Mammalia > Chiroptera > Pteropodidae > Pteropus > Pteropus vampyrus. Next base: position 509,543 of record NW_011888927.1, on the reverse strand, counting down.
CTTGGTTTCTAAATAATATTCTACAATAAAAGGAGAAATGATTGGTTCCAGGTCTGGTGCAGGGAAATCAAGATGAATCTGGAACATTTAATGGTACCAGAAAGTAAGGAAGTATTCAAAAAAAAAAAATTGATGAGAGTATATTGGAAGGATATAGCCAGCTTGAAGGCACTTCTGCTGGCCAAAGCTTAGACAAAATAAATAATGATAGCATTGGATTAGAATCCATAGAATAAAATATCTGTGGGTCCATACTAAGATAAACAATGATGGAGAAAGGACAGCTCTTTTTATTGTTTTGTGTGTGTGTGTGTGACATTGGTTAACAAAATCCAGTAAGTTTCAGGTATACAATTTAACAGTAAGGCATATTTATATATTGCATTGTGTGTTCCCCTCCCATAGTTAGGTTTCTTTTTGTCATCATATATTTGACTCCTTTGACCCCTTCTACCTCCTTCCTCTCTTCCCCCCACCCTCTGGTAACTACTAGTCTGTTGTCCATGTCTATGAGTCTCTGTTTGTTTGTCCTATTTGTTTGTTTGGTTTTAGGTTTATATCCTAGATATAAGTGATATCATATGGTTTTCAACTTTTTCTGTCTGGCTTATTTCGCTTAGCATGATTATCTTGAGGTCCATCCACGTTATCACAAATGGCAGTATTTCATCTCTTCTTATGGCTGAGTAATATTCCATTGTATATATGTACCATAGCTTCTTTATCCAATCCTCTATCATAGGACACTTCAGTTGCTTTCCTGTCCTGGCCACTATAATTGTATTTTTTTAATTAGTAAACTTTATATCTTAGAGCAGTTTTAAGTTCACATTGAGGGACAGCTCTTTTTAAAATAGAATTCCAGTCAATAAATGGAGAATTAATGATGGAAATTAAAAAATCATCATTAGGCAAACACCACACTCTTTCTTGTTGCACACAAGAACCAATCAGTGAATGCTAAAATTAGTGGGTGAATATGGTGAGAAACAGGTTATTTACATAGTCTCAATGTATCTTCTCCATAAGATATTTTTAATTACTAAAGGAAACCGTAATTACACTGGAGAAACCTGAAGACACCACATTAACCAGGTGACGCATTCATATCTCATATGCTTCCCGATAAGATGCACTGAGGACACGGCATCACCTCTATGGTATTCTTGCCAGAAAAGCTTAATCTCGATCTAATCATGAGAAACCAGTGACAATTCAAATTGAGCAACATTCTATAAAATAACACTTCTTTTAAAAAAGTCTCAAGGTCATAAAAAACAAACAAAATTGAGAAACTATCACATATTGGAGGGAGACTAAGGAAACATGACAGTTTGTGGGATTCAAGATTGAATCCCAGACCAGAAAAAGAACATTAGTGGGAAAATTGATGAAATTTGAATAGGATCTCTATATCATTAGCTGTATTGTATCAGTGTTAATTTCCTGGTTTCCATAATTGTACTACGGGTCTGTAAGATGTTAGTATTTGGGGAAGCTTAGATACAAAACTGTACTATTTTTCCAAATTTTCTAAAAGTTTAAAATACTTTCAAAATAAAATGTTGAAAAGACAGGTATGGGTCTCAAATCTAAAAATATTTATCGTGGTAGTTGTTCCTGAAGTAATAAAACAATAAAGTCACCAAAGCTTATGAATACATTTCAGTTAAATTGTTAGGTAGATTCATTTATCCTTGACAAATTTTACTTTAAAATTGTCAAAAAAAGCGTTCTTTATCAAAGTATTTTGTTCTTATAATCATGATTTTTAAAGTTCCTGTCCTGTAAGAATTAGGAAATAAAATGTTTGCGTCTAAAATAAGGAACTCCCTGATCTGAGAAAAATCTTTGGCATAAGAGAAGGAAGATAAATCCAGCTTTAGATTGAACCTTTATGTTTGAGTCAAAAAGCAAAACAAAACTCTCTGTCCAGAGTCATTGTGGATCAAAGGTATTTTCTACCTGGAGAAGAGGGATGCTTTATTAGCATACAGAAAGCTGAAGACTGGCAAGAAACAATGTCTGGATGTTTGAGCCTTATAAATGAAAGATGAGATTGGTGACAAAGCTCGATTTGTAGGTGGAGTGGTTTGAGATTGTGGGGTAAAAGTGGAGCCTTTAACTTGTTGGTGTAGTGATTGCAGGATGGTAAGATCAGATACAGTTAAGCTTTTAGGAAAGTTATAAAATAAGACAGGGAGAGAAGAGAGCAAACTAAAGAGAACATCTGTGGGATGTGTTGGTCAAGACAGAAAGGTTCAGCTTAGAGAACTTGAGTATACATTTCTGTATTCTCTGAATATAAAAGGCTTGTCAAGAAATTTCTTGGGGAATTGTATCAGACATTTTTGAAGTGGAAGTTTCGACTTTTGAACTTGAATTGACTTTGTTTTATGTAAATTGTAAAATCATTTTTCAGCCCTCAAGTTTAATTTGAAAACAAAAAAATAAATCAATAAATCACACATAGTAAAACTCTACCTAGGTGAACATGTCGAACTTTACACATGACTGCCCTTGTACTCGTATATATTTAAGGGTACTTTTGTGCCATGTCTGTGTCATTTTAGGATGGCTAAAATAAAAGCCTCTGAAAAACATTGTGCTTTGATATGGTATCCGTGCACAGCATGAGAGTCATTTTCCCAGTATAGTTAAGACTTAGATTCCTTTTTGGTACGAATTCTCATAAATCTTGGTGTTTCCAAATGTTATTGGATTTAACAATTTCTAACACTGATGCAAGAATCATTATAGATGGTGAATTCTCAGTTTCCTTTATTTTTTGTTTTTATCTTTTCTATTTTTATCAGTTCTATTTCAAATCATAGATTGAGGTTCAGACTGTCACATGTTGCAAACATAAAATGATATAGGGGAGGAGAAATCTTCCTTTTATGCTTCTAGGTTCTCTGCTGGGCTACATAACAAAAGATGGATTAACCAGAGAAAAGCATGCAAATTTAAAATGACACAAGAGCCTTCATAAGGAAATGACAACCCAAAGATGTGGATAAGCATGAGCATTTTTATACCAGGTTTGATAAAGAGTGGAAGGTCATAGAAAAAAATGTGATAGGACAAAAGGATATGAGCTAAACATAATAAACTGGGGAAAGTGTAGTAAGGCCTGTTCATTTGGATTCCTCTTGGTGTCCCTCTGTCTTTCGAGAGAAGGATGCTCCTTTCCTAAAGAGAGGATACCTTTCTCATGGGGGGTCTTATGACCTGCTTCAAGGAAGAAAGAGGAAGTCAGTGAGTTCTTCCTGCACCTGCCATTTCTCCAGTTCTTTCCACTTAAAATATTCAATATGCAAAGATACCATATTTTGGAGTAGTGTGTCCTGAACCCCATCAGTATCACAGATAAATACTATTTATGGTCAGTAACTTAGAACTCTAGACTTCACCTTAGACTGTGGGTCCAAAGAGAGGTCATTAGAGTATAGCTATTATTCCATAATTATGTATTACTATTTTAGTGTTATATGCACTAAAACTGCCTTATGTTTACACCTTTCTGTCTGATACCTTTGGCTCCAGCTTTAAAGAGTTGAAATTTGTTGGAGCCTGCCTCGGTATGCAAATAATAGTTTTCTGAATATTCTCCATAGTGTGCCAATATCTTCTACTTGCTACAGTGTTAAGTGTCTCTGGAAAAGGACTACAGCATATTTCAGGCTCCCCCATTACCCACTAACTTCATTGTGAAATGGCTAATTTGTGACAGTGCTATATAGTCCTATTGGCTTTGTGCCAAATAGAATGAGTTTTATTTCCCTTTAGCTTCGAATATGTGTCTTGAGTTTTTATTATTTTATTTGAAGTCATATAAAGAAAATAGCTAGTCTATTCTGAGGAACTTCACCCAGATCAAAGATTATCATTTGAATAATAGTAGTATTTTATAGTATCCAAAGTGTTCTCACATATTTTCTCATTTGCTAGTGGTTATATCAATATTTTTCCTGTGGTAGGAATAGTAGACCAGTTAGTCATCACTTATTAAGTTATGCTCTGTCATGCTTTTAAGATATAAGTTATATTGGGCACCTATAATTCTCAATAAAAATACAGGCAAGAATTGTTAGTTTTGTAAGTGTTATATTCAGCAGGTAATAAAGCTTGAAAGACAACTAGAGTTTGATCTATGACTATGATCATTAGCTACATTATTTAAAAATTTTTTGTGTATACTTATTTTCCTATATTTATACCTATAATGGGGCCAGTGTCTTCAGTAAGTACTATTTCATTGGTAGTTCTAAGATTATGTAATTGAATCAGGAAGAGGAAAAATATTTTTTTTGCATGTGTACCATATGCTGTGTTTGTGTGTGTGCAACTTACAGTTGATCCTCATCATTTGATACTGTATTTGCAAATTTGCCTTCTCACTGAAACATGTAACCCCCAAATCAATACTTGTACTTTTGTGGTCCTTTGTGGGCATATGCAAAGCTGTGAAAAATTTGAGTCATCTGATATGCATGTTCCCTGTTGAGGCGGAACAAGGTGGTCTCTGTGTTCTTGTTTCAGTTCTTATACTATAAACAAGTGTCTTTTTGATGGTCTATTTAGTGCCACTTTTTTCTCACTTTTTGCTTTTGGATGGTGATTTCACTTTAAAATGTCCCACAAGTGTAGTGCTGAAGGTGGTGTCTGGTGTTTCTAAATGTAAGAAAGCTTTTCTCCTTATGGCATAAATTATAGTGGTGTTGACTGTGAATTCAATGTTAATGAATCAACAATATATATTAAATAAGGTATCTTTAAAACAGAGGCACCCTTATAACAATGTGTTATGTGTTGATTAGTTGTTGAAAATGTTGTGACAGAGGCTGTAGAAAACTAATCCTGTATTTTGCCAGGTGTTCAGTATTTGCTAATTCATTGTTTGCAGCGACTTTATAGAATATACAAGAATCAACTGCATATGTATGTATATCACATCTTATATATTAAACACATATATTATTAATGATATTACATATATCTATTATATGGCATTATGTATGTTATATGAGGAAAATGACAAAAGATACAATTAAGGAATTTGTCCAATATAAGAGCCAAAATTCAAGGTCTGGCTTCAAAGTCTATACTCTCTTTAGATTATACTATCTGCTTTGCCTAAGAAATATAAAAGCACATGTAAATGTTTCTTGGCATTCAGTTTGCAGGAATAGTGAGTTTTCCCCTCACGTCTATTTGAAAATTAAATTGCCTTCATTTTAAAGTAAAATTCAACATTACGTACTTCTTTGTTTTAACAATTTAAATAATTTTTTCTTCAGTGATTGATTTATTTAAAATGACATCTACTAATTAGAATAACTTTTCTAAATAGGTATTTTAAAGTCTCTTGGGTTTTATGTTTAAGTATAGTTTTCAATAGGCAATGTAAAACAGCAGAGTTTCAGTTTTGTTAAGTCAGATCTTATATATTTAAAGTGTCTAATGTCTCCAGAAGAAAATAATATCCTGTTTATTCTTAAGGTTTTCACTATTTTTTTTCTAAGAAGCATGGTGAGAAATTAGATAAAACTTTAAAAAGTTAAGGAAGGGAACAGAATGATATATGTTTGTTCTAGAATCAAATGATTTTCATAACTCTTATTCTTTCCATTTTTTTCCTAGAGGTAGAATTGCTTCCAAAAAAACCCCTAAAACAACTGAGGAATTAGGATGTATCTAACAAAAATCAAAATAAGAGACTAAGAAAAAAAAAAGACTAACCCTCAACAACAATTACAAGTCTAACATCTATTCAGAATCTATATATCCAAAAGAATATTGAGCAATTGCAAAATGAAACGAAGGAATATTTCACTCAATAAGATAGCACAATTAATGAAATTAATTTATACTTGGAAATTAAGTGAATTTTATTGCTTTGTCTAACATGTCCATGCTTTCAAACTTTGCTTCAAATTAAGGCTTTTGAGTTAAAGTGGGAGGATGGGGTCTGCTGGCATTCCTGAATCTGCACTTATAACCCTACACATTCTGCCTGGAGTATGAAAACATCTATAGAAGGGTGAAGAGTTTTTAAGGTAATATTTAGTAATTATTATATATGAGATTCAGTTTAGGAGAAAAAATGTTACCAAGCTTCAGTTAAAAAGAGAGTAATGTTTTTCTTTTAAAACCAGGCACTGATATAGTTCCAGATGTAGTTACCTATTACTTAAGGCCTGTCACCCCCTACCTTGAATTTTAATTCTATATAACTAGTACTCTTAACACTTTCTATAATATTTGGTAGTAAAGCTGCCCGCTTTTAACCAGTTTTTAAACAAGTTTTTTGTGTGTGTGATTTATGACTGAGAGGTACTTAGAAGAGAGTTAATTTTAGGCATTTGAAGGTAGAGGATAGAGTAGCACCAAAGTGCAGCCATGGGTAAGAAACTTCTACTTCTTTATGACCCCCTACCCCCAAGACAGTTACACTAAGATTCTGACCAAAAAAAAAAAAAAAATTCTGAGATGTTCTAAATTAAAATTACAGTGGCTGGAGAGTGAGAGAAAGAGACAGAATAGTTTGCCTGTTAATAGCTATGGACCGGCTCTGATAAAAGACTGCTCACATTCTTTTATATCTACATATCTGTTGAAATTTAGGATTAATTTCTAGGTGGCTATTTCTGTTTATCCAAAAGAGAGAATAACCAGGCTCCACAGAGCTTCAGGAGCCTCTGCTCCTTATTTAGACATAAATTTTCCAATCTGCCCACAGCTAATCCACAGGAACAGTGGATACTTCTTCCTTGTGGACTCTGTTGTGCCTATCCCAGAACTAGCCTTTCTTTATCTTCTGCAGGCCCTTTGTCTGTGGCTAGCATAAATACTTTCAAAAAAAGTCTTACATTCCCCCGTCCCCCTGCCTTGGTGTATAAAAATGCTTGCAAAACTCTAGGACAGCGGATATGTTGTCTTTGCTACTTAGCCATGTTGCTGCTGGCTTAGATGCCATGCCCCAAGACCGATCTTTTTTTGTTAGCAATGGCCTAATAAACTCTTCCTTTAAAAGACTGTCAGCTGTGGAAATTAATTTTTTTTTTTATTTAACAATTCGTAGATGCTGGGAAAGCAGAAGCAAGGGGATAACTGTTGATTTTTTTGGGGGGGGGCATGTAAAGTGAGGTGAGGAGAACTCACGAATTTGAAAGGTACAGTAAATAACATGTACTGTCATTTTGAAGTTCATCGAAATGTTTTTCTTAAGCTCACTTCAAAAAGCAGAGAGCACTTTCAAAGAAACTTGTGAATGACAGCTGTTATTTATCTTATCCTGTAGCTAAATTTGAGGTACTCGTTACAGAGTTCTTCAAGATGCCATTTCCAGTACGTGATCATCAGTAAAGTTTGTATATTATTAAAAATAATAAAGATAAGGAGCTAGATATTAGCAAGAAAGTAACTACCAAGATATGAGCACCAGGTGATGACTCAGGGACTGTTAGTGAAGGTATCTCTAACTTCATGATTTGATATGTGACCTCTATTCCAAAAACAAGATTGACAAGTATGATATTAAAAGATACCATGCCTAAGCTTAAAAACAAGTTTAACATCTCCTCGGAATAGAAGAGCAAGTGTTATGCATAACCAGATGATGGGACCAGAAGTTGGCAATGATGAGCATGAACTAGTTTCCTGTGGGGTTAACAGGGTCCAAAAGTGACTACATGAGAAGGTCAGAACCAGGCTCTCTGCTTAAGAGGTTCTGACATTCTTGAGAGGCTCTTTGTTTGAGAAGCCAGAGGCCAAAAAAAAACAGTTTCTTGCTTCTTTTTTCATAAATTGTGGACCTAAGGAATATGAGAGTGAAGACACTCATCCATGTAACCAGGAACTTAGCCAAAGTCATTTGATTCTTTATGAGATCTGCAACATCTCTAACATCTTTGCAGGGTTGGAGATTCAAAATTCATTATAGGACCTAGTTCTGAACTAAGGACCAGAGATATCAATAGGGAAATACCTGAAAATATGCTGGAAAATATGAGTGAGAGTTGGGGAGAGAGAGAACAAACTAGAAATCTCAACCTGTAAATTCAAATTTTAAAACATGACAAAATCAAAAACTGAGTTAGGTCATTAGAAATGATCCAAGTGATACCTATACTTTTATGTGGAAAAAAATCTTTGGAAAACTTGAAGAAAATATGAATCTTTATGACCTTAGTCTAGAAAAGAATTTTTTTAAGTTAGGAAAAAAACAGGTAATAAAAGAGAATTAATAAATTTAATTACATTAAATTAAAAATTCTGCGCAATGGAAGACACCACAAAGTGAAAAAAGGAGTTACAGATTAAGAAAGATATTTGTAACATCGAGTATTATCATCCGAAATATGAAAAATACTGTTATAAAAATAACAATTCAAAGGGAAAATGGGAGAGCATTTGAATAGGCAATTCACTAAATAGGAAACCTGGATGGTTAATAAACATTTGAAAGGATGCATTGTTAATGAAGGAAATTCCAGAAAGAGGATAAAAAAATTCTGGAGGGTCTAACATTAGCAATTAAATGCTGTGGCTGGAAGTAACACATCATTTTTATTTAGGCTCTGAGTTATCTTGATGAACATAGCTTTCCTGCTGACCAGTAGGATATGGAGCAAGAGCAGGAAATAAATCTTGTTTGTTTAAAACCATGGAGATTTGGGGATTGTTAATGCACATAATCTAGTTTATTTTGACTGGTATAGAGAGGAAGTAAATGGCGTTAGCACTAGGATGAGGGGAGACTTAAGTGTATGTCCTGGTATACTTTTAGATTACTGTGTGCATGTATTACTTATTTTAATACCATATGGAGACTGGATTACAAGAGGATGTGGAGAAACTAGTAAGGAAGCTATCAAAGTTGTTTGGGAAAGAGATGATGACAACCAAAACTAGGGTTGTATATTGGATAGAGAAATACTAGATCTAGATCTAGCATGAAATCTAGAGATATTTCGGAGGTAAAATTCATTGTGTTTGGACGTTATCTATTTCTGCAATACATTTCTGTAGTGAGCATGCAATACTTTTGTAGGCCCAAGATAAAGTTATTAAGTAAAATGTAAAAAAGTAGGCCTATAACAAGGTTTCATTATCCTCTGAGCCTTAAAACTTTTTCATTCCTATATTATTTCCCTGAGGTTTCATTTGCACCTTTATTTTCATTCTCATGGCACCTCTCTATTAAGATTTTATTATGCCTCTACTGCTTCATTATAAGAAATAGCTTTTATTGTTTCACCCATCTCCTATTTATTTCTACTACATTTCTATATTTTGAGCAGTCTAATCTTCTCCCGGTATAATTATAAAGTCATGTTTTACATGTCCAAGAACTGTAGCAGCCTCTATCTGCAGGCCAAAATTTAGAGGACAGAGTATATTATTCTAACTCACTAACCTTACCTTTTCTTATTACTCCTCCCTAACACACACACTCTATCAGTTTGTCAGAACTTAATGATATAGTTCCTGTTCCTGTGGTCTGTTCATAATGTTCTTGGATGGCTTTGTACCTCTTGATATCTTATTTGGCTTTTTTGGGTCCATCACCATCTTTCCTCATGCCTCTCGCTAGAATTTTTTGCATATGCCCATAGCATTTTATTTACTTCTGTAATGACACTTTTCCTTTCAAAACTATCCTTCTTCCTTTATTTCCTGGCTAAGTATTGGCATGACTATTTACCCTGTTGCCTAGGCCACATTACAAGAGTGGTCTTTGGTTCTTTATTATTCTCTTAACATCCATGCCTGTTTCCACCAGAGCATCTAACTGGACACCAAGTTAATCTTATCATTTCTAAGGAAATTAACATTATCTAGAAACAACTATAGCATATGTAGCATACAGAAATTATTTTTTTAACTCTTACAATAACCCTTGAGAGATTTTTTAAATTCTCATTATACAGGTGAAGTCACTAAAATTCAGAGAGGCTGAGTAACTGGTCTAAGTGTTAAATGTTAAATTTTTTTGTGACTTTAAGGCTGATGCTAGTTTTATTTGGCCCCATAAATATTTCTCTAATCCATTTCCTTCTCCTTATTTCTCTCTGTTCCTCCCTTTATCATTTTTCCCTATGGGTTATTGCAATAGCTTTCTAACTGGTACAATGCTTCTCGTCTCTTTTTCTCCTAATCTCTTTTTCATACTCTGCCAGAGTGCTTTTCTAAAATACAAATCTGTTCATTTTATTTCCCTGCTTAAAATTCTTCAGTGGTTCCCTGTGGCCCACAAAATGAAGTTCAAACTCCTTATCATGGCACATCCATCATCTGGTTCTTGCTTACATTTTCAGCATTATTTCTTACTACTCTCCATACCCCTCACTACATTCCAGCAACACTGAACTGTTTATGGTTTCTGGAAGTTAACACTTCTCTCCAAGCTTTTGCTTTTGGAATTTTCCCCCTCCTTGGAATTTCCTTCTCTTCTGGTCTGCCTTGTGAATCCTTATCTATCACAATTCAGTTCACACTACATTTTCATGATACGCACATTTAAAAATGTTCCTTGGCATTTTCTAGAGGAATAAGGCAGTGTTAGGCTTGTCTGAGGTTTTTTTGTTTTTGTTTTTGTTTTTGCTTCCAGTAGAGCATTTATCACATTGTACTTTGTTTCTCTCACCTATTAGGCAGTGAAATTCTTAAAAGCAGAATCTTTTTCTTAAACTCAGGATGAGTATCTTTTTTAACTTTAGTTCCTAATATAATGTCTGGCACAGTAGGTATTTGTATTAATCTGCTTGGGATGCCATAACAAAATACCATAGATTGGGTGGCTTATACAACAGAAACTTATTTTCTCACAATTCTGGAAGATAGAAGTCTGAGACAGGGTACTAGCATGGTCAGGTTCTGGTGAGGGCTTTCTTCTGACTTGCAGACTGCTGCCTTCTCACTGTGTACCCCCAGGTCTTTCCTTGATATGTGAGTGTAGAGAGAGAAACCTATCTCTCTTCCTCTTATAAGGCCACCAGTGCTATTGGATTAGGACCCTACCGTATGACCTCATGTAACATTAATTATCTCCTGTATCCAGATACAGTCACACTGGGGGTTACACTGAATTTTAGGGGAATTCACTTCAGTCCATAGCAGTATTCAGTATTTCTTGAAAGAATTGTTAAATTCTTTTTATTTTATGATTCACTGCTTACATGATTGTTTTTGCCATTAGGTTATACATTTATTGAGAGTAAGGGACTGTTTACTATTTTTCTATTCCTTAGACTTTCAATATATGGATTTTCAAGAGTTGATGAATGAGCTAAGTTAATTGCATTATAGAATGAGATTGATGATGTGTTATTTAAGTCAGATAGGTGCCTAAGAAGGGCTTCTGGACTACTAATTTTTATTGACTTTTTTTCTGTTCCAAATAACTTTGTCTTTCTGTTAGGTAGCTAACACATGAGTGACAGGGGGAACAAAAGAATAGGGGCCCAGCCTAGACACCCCAATGGTAGTAGAATTCTGGGTATGTACATGTGCACTAGGCAAAGTTATGTAGCAGCCAGATGTCAATCAAAATGACCTCACTTGCCAATCACCTAGGAATGCATTTGGAACCACTCCATCGCGGCCCAAATATAAGGCAGACAGTCCCACTTCTGAGCCCTTTTTTGCCCTTCTGGGATCCCCTCCTTTTTGCCCCTTCCCTTTTGCCCTTCTGGGTTCTCTCTCTTTTTGGTGGTCTTTTGTAGCCTTTTTGCCCTTTTGTGGCCATTTTGGCCCCTTTATGTTGGTTACAGCGCTGGGACCATGTGCCTCCTTGGGGCATACTTTATCTTTCTCCGTGTGCTTCTTTGGGGCATTCTTTGTCTTTCTAAGATATATTTTAGTAAAACTATTAAATCTCAATGACCTATGATTCTTCAATGCTGTCATTCGAGGAAGAACCGAGGAAAAATGCTAACTACACATCTGTGTCGTCGTTATCCCTCTCCCTCCCACCTGCTCTTGTGGTGACATCGAACTCCAATGGGTCCCAGTGGTGACATTTGTATTTCAAGGTAACAGTTGTTACTAGTTTCTTATATCCTTTCAGAAGTATTCTATTTACATATAAGTATTATATATATTTATCACTACATGGTTTTTGTCATTAAAGATAATAAATTATATAAAATAGCATGATGCAATACAATATAGTAAATTTTATATTACAAATGTTCATTTCCTTCCCCTTCCTTTCAGGAAGAGATAGCTTCTTAAGGGATCATACAGTCAGAAAATTACCCTAGGATTTTTCATTTTATAGTTTAAGATACCATTATTTTCAGATTACAGATGTTCCTCATATTCACATGTAAGCAGAAAGTAATATCTCACATCAGGTAATGACTTATTTCCTATTGTTATTTTAGGTTATTCTGTATCATGATGTTTTATTTTATTGGCACTGTGGTACTAAACCAGGGGTGATTTCTGTACCCAGGCATTTGGTAATATTTGGAGACATTTTTTGTTGGAACAACTAGAGGACGCTACTAGCATTTTCTGGATAGAAGCCAGGAATGCTGCCAAACATTCTGCAGTGCTCCACTACAAAGAATCATCTGGCCCAAAGACCAGAAGTGCTGATATTGAAAACCCTGCTTTAGCATAAATAATAATGAACTGAATATAAGTCATGGCCTCTCTCATCCTTTCTGTAATTACAGTCTATATTGACTGTTCATTTTTTGATTTTATAGTTTTAAATCTAATGTGATTCTAGATTAGGTGTTATTTAATGTGGAACAGATGTGTACATCTATTCTCTTTCTCGGATTCTAATCTTGGAGTATTTAAAGTCATTTTATCATCTAATGTTGGCATTTGCATTGCATGTTTTCACCTTAATTAAAAACATACTAAAGGCAGCAGCAGATCTGTTTTTCTTAAACTAAAATGATAAAATGATTCTTAACTGTTCAGTGTATTTTGCCGCTTTGAAGTTTGACCCGACCATATTCCATAGCCCAGTGAGGCTGAAATTATATAGCCATCTGCCAGCTGGCAAGGTAACAGCTGTCTAGGATGTTTAAGAGTGTTATTTTGCTGGATTAGATGCAAACAAGGTTTATGTGTAAATTTCATCTTTATTGGACCTCCAGGTTCTTTAGGGCTGTTAGTGTAATTTTTCATTGGAAATTATCAGATTTAGATGGTGATGGTGGTTCCTGGTGGAAGTGAAATCATGAATAGTAGGTGATGTGAACGTCTCTGGATTGAGTGATAAAGTTTCAAGAAGATGAGAATTTCAGGGAGAAGATGAGAGAACAGATAGAAGTAGAGACTATTGATGCCATATTGTAATAGTTGAATTAACTTTTGCTTTTAGAAACATATTGCTAAAACTACAAGGTCACACAACTAGTAACTGTAGGGTTGAGACTTAAATCTATACAACCTGGCTCCAAATCCTAGGCTCTTAACCGTAACACTGTACTGCCTCTCAGTTACCATCCCCTCTCTCACCTCCCACAACCCTCCCCACCCACCCTTCATTTACAAGTGGAGGAACTGGTTAGAAAATGGAGAGAGAAAAAACAGTGAATTCATTTTGGAAAATTCTGAGTGTGAGATGATTGTGAATTACCAAGTTAAAATGCCAGGACAGTTATTTGATATACAGATCCAGAGCTCAGGAAAAAGGTTTAAGTTTGAAATTTTTAAGTCATTAGTGAACAGCTGGTATTTATGTGATGCTAGAGAGTTGTTCAAGGAGTAGAGTGTAAAGTGAATAGAAAAGAGTTCAGACTAGAACCCTGAAAAACACCAACATTTAGGAAGCCCATAGAGGTGGTTCAGGGGCTTGGAAAATACACTAAAAGGTGACCAGAGCGATAAGAAAATCAAGATTTAAAATTCAGGTTTAAAGCCAAGGAGGAATGTATGGTTATTAATGCCAAATGTCTTAGGAGCAATGAATGGAAATTAGGCCTAAAAAATATCTGTTAAATTGGATTAGAAAGTCTCTCTTTTATAATGTTCTGTTGGAGCACAATTTCCTTACATTAAAGATGGTAGATAAGATTCTACTTAGTCATTCTTAAGATATTAATTCAGGAACATTTTAGAAAATAGGATCATTTTTCCTTTTTCATTCTGGTTACTGTTTTATAAAGGGCATTAATGTGTTAGGGTTAGGAATAGTGATCACTGCATACATTAGTATACAATCTTATGTAGTAATCCTGCTGGGTAAAGGGTCATATAAACGTCTAGCTACATATGGAATTAAACTTGTGGCCAACCATTTTAGTAGATAAATAGTTGTTATTGTGGGTTGAATTGTGTCCTCCAAAAAGGCGTGCTGAAATCCTAACATCCAGTTCCTATGAATGTGTATGACCTTATTTAGAAATAGGGTCTTTGCTAGGATAATCAAGTTAAGATGAGAGCATATTGAATTGGAGTAGGCCTTAATCTAATATGACTGGCGTCCTTATAAAAAAAGGTGAAGACAGAGACACATGGGGGAATGCAGTGTGTCCACAGAGGCAGAGATTGGCAGAGATTGGAGTGATGTCATCTACAAGCCAAGGAACACCGAAAGATTGATGGCTAGAAGTTAAAGAGCTAAGGCAAGATTCTCCCCCACAGATTTCAAAGGGAGCATGGTCCTGCTGACACCTTGATTTTTGACTCATAGCCTCCAGAACTGTGAGACAATAAATTTCTATTGTTTTTAGTCACTCAGTTTATAGTAATTTGTTATGCTAGCCCTAAGAAATTAATATAGTCATCTACATCATTATCTTTAATGACAATGGTGAAATTCAGTAGGATTGAAGGTAACTCTGAATTATTAAAAATTTAGTCTTTTGAATAAAGTTGCTGGAAGCTCTTGCCAAAATCCAGTAATGTCTCTGGGCTAACCTAAATTCCTCACAAGAGAGACTGGTCATTTCAATAACTATGACATTATAAGTCAGACAGATTGCCTCTCACCTTGTGCATCTAGTAGTAGTCTGGATTATGAACAATACTTTCATATTTTAGATTAACTCTCTGTAGCCTGAATTGATGCTTCTTTTTTTATGTTTCTTAGTGAATTTTGTTGCTATTATATGCTCTACTTAATAAATGTTCTTTGGGGAAATTGCAGTGGTTTTAACTGCATTAAAGTTATAGTTCTTTTCCTTGAGGAAATGATGTAGTTGCTAGATAGCAGGTGGCTTTGTTAGATGACGAAGAGATATTCATCAGGTTTCTTTACAGTGTCTGCCATGCCTCCAGAATTTATCTCTTAAGATGAAAGCTATAGACATTTTCCATCAAAAAATGCATATATTCACCTGTACAAAATTTTGAAGCCTTTACGTTTAGAACCCCTGGAACAGAGATTAATTCAAACTCAGTTCATAAAGAGGCAGTGTCTAATTATAGCAGTTGTGGTAGAGCAGAAGATACTTCTTGAAGGAAATGGCAAAGATGCTCTTATGGTAACATTCTCCTGATTGGGACCATGACTTAGATCCTAAAGTTTTCTACTTTAGGGTCTGGGCCTACCCTAAATTAACATCTCGGCATTTTCAATTGTTGATGTTAATATTTTTTTACCATTAGAATAAATCATTTAATTCTTAGGAAAAGTAATATAGAAACAGAGATAACATGTTACCAATAGGGAGAAAAAATACTATGAAAGAAATTATAAGTGAACTTGTGTTTCTCAAACTGGTAACTAGTTGCATTCATTCTCAGGAATATTTGTAGACATGGCTACACAGAGTTCATAGTTATGATCATAGCAGATGTGTACAAAATAGTTGAAAGAAATATATTTATTAGAAAATAAATATCTACGCATCTATCCTCCATGTATGGGTATATGTATCAGTATTTTATGTGTGTAGGGAATGGAAGATCGCCTTCCATACCTTCATCTGCCCCACTAAGTTCTTTAATAATGAGCACAGGGTTGGGAGTCAACTTTAATTTGATAAAAAATACAGCCACCTGACAAAAGAGGTAAGTGCAAAAAATCAGTTGCAATTAACCTAGCCAATAGGTTTAGAGCAGTGTGAATCCATGATTACTACTGTTTTTCATTATAATTTATACTGAGCTCTACTTCCATTGTGGTTTGGGAGAGTTTTGTCGCCTGACCTGAGTTATCTGTAGGCGGTGACTAGCATTAAAAAATAAAGCTATCTTGGAAGCTAAGCAGGGTCAGGCCTGCTTAGTACTTGGATGGGAGACCACCCAGGAAGACCAGGTGCTGTAGTTGTAAAAAATAAAAAGAAATAAGAGATTGTAAGCCGACAAGGTCCTTCCTTGCAATCCGTGAGGTCAACCAAGGGTTATTTAGCCTAAAAAAATAAAAAAATAAAAAAAATAAAAATAAAGCTCAATAAAACAAACAAAATATCAGTGTATTGCACATAGTAAGATCAAGTATTTTTTCATGAAGTTTTTGTACACACATGTTTTCATATGTGTGTACTAGGTTATGACTCAAAAAGCATTTCTTACACTGTTGTAAGTTAACTATAAAATGGCACACCATTGATAATAGTGATAATAAATTGGCCATTTTCATGAAAAATCTATTTCATCTTGATAAAGAAATCTCATTTGCTTCTTGGCCTTGTGATTTGCAACAGTGCATGGCCTATCTTTTGAATTAGCAAGCTCCTGAAAACATTTAAGTAGATCATCTATTAGAGATGTTTCATGTAGGATGAATTCTTGCTTTTTAGATTTCTTTGGTTCTAAGTAATATTTTGTAATTCTGACTTATGGTCCAATTCCTAGAAAATGATGTATTTTTTATACAGTTTCTTTGTACTAAAAATAACCTCAGCCTGAACTGGCTTTGTTGAACTTGGCAGTTTTGTAAGAAACATGACTGTAGAATTCTTTTTTTCCCCCTCTTTGTAGGAGTTCTTTATATATTAGATATATGATTTGCAAATATTTTCTCCCATTCTATTCCTCTTATGCCTTTTCTCTCTTGATGGTTTCTTTTGCTGGGCAAAAGTTTTAAAGTTAGATGTAGTTTCATTTGTCTTTATTTTCTTTTGTTGCCTGTTTCTTTGTATCATATATATGTATGAAATCATTGACAGATCCAGTGTCATGAAACTTTTCCTCTGTGTTTTCTTCTAGGAGTTTTATAGTTTCGGGTCTTATGTTTAGTCTTTAATCCATGTTGAGTTAATTTTTTGTAATTTTGATATAAGATAAGGAAGGGCCCACCTTCTTTCTTTTGCATTTGGATAATCAGTTATCCCAGCACCATTTATTGAGGGACTGCTCTTTCCCCATTTGGTAAGTCTTGGCAAGACTTGCTGAAGATCATTTGACCATATATATGACAGTTTATTTGTGAGCTGTCTGTTTTTTTCTGTTGGTCTGTATATCTGTCTTTGTGCCAGTACCATACTGTTTCGATTACTGTAGCTTTGCTATGTTTTGTAATCAGGAAGTTTGAGGCTTTTAGTTGTATTTTTCTTTCTCAAGATTGTTTTGGCTATTCAGAGTCCTTTAAAAGTCCATATGAGTACTTCGTTGTTGTTTTTTTTTAATTATCCAAAAAATTAAAAAATTGTATGGGTATATCACATTTTATTTATCCATTCATCAGTTGATAATGGATAAAGTTTTTTTTTTTCTTATGACTAATGCTGCTTTGACCATTTGTGTACAAGTTTTTATGTGGGTATATGTTTTCAATTTTCTTGAGTACATAGCTGGGGGAGTAATAGCTGGGTTATAGCAATTATTATGAATAATTACAAAAGGTTAAACATAGAGTTATAACCTTTTTGAGTATCTGCCAGACTGTTTGTCAAAGCGTTTGCATTATTTATGTCACCACAAGCAATATATGAATGTTTCAATTTCTCTATATCCTCTCCAACACTTTTTATTGTTTTCCATTTTTATTATAGTCATCTCAGTGGGTACTATTGTAATTTCCTGGATGTATCACATAAAAAGATTTTTCAAGATTGGCACAAGAAAGAATATGACTTTGTGTTTACTTGTATTTCCAAACAGGAGGTATTTCTACTGTTGGTAGATATATTGCCTTGTAATACCCTTAGATCAGGTTTTTGTTGCCATTGTTGTTGTTGTTGTTGTTTTAACCTGGGCTCTGATGACATCTTGTGCCAGATATTTTTGTGTGTGTGTGGGAAGTATCCGTACATTGTAAAATTTTTAGCAGCATCCCTGGCCCCTCTATCCACAGATACCAGTCACACCACTTACAGTTGTGATAACTAAATTGCCTCCCAATATTGCCAAATGTCCTTTGGGGGATAAAATTGCCCCTGATTGAGAACTTTATTGCATTAGAGAAAGAAGTATATTTTTATTCTCTGTACATATACTTTCTTGTCAGTCTAGAGTTTTGCTTTTTTACTCACAATAATATTTAACTTTTCTCAGCAAAATTTTAATATTTCAAATAGGAAAATGGGTTATTGCCTTAAAATCTTGCTAAATAATTCTCAAGAAAGTTATTCTTCAGTAAATTTGAACTTAGATTCTTAGAGTACAGACAACTTGTCTTCATTATATATTTTTTAAAAAGTTTACTTTTGAAATAAAGATTTGGGGCACATATGCTTGAATAAATTTTTAGAATTATATAATCCTAGATGTTGTATTAGACACAACCTTTAAGAAAGTTTAACTTATATTTTTATTTTTAGAATGAAACCTATGTATTTTGCTTCAAGTAACTTTGTAACCTCCAGAGATAGGTGACAGAAATAGGACCAGAAGACCCATGGTGTTGCTTTTTTTTGGAGGCAGATTGGCTCGTTGGTTTGTTTTTCATGGTGAAGTTACATTTATTTAATATATGGGAATGGAAAAATTAGTTTTTGGGTAAAAGTTAATTTATAGTCTCACTTCATATCATAAAGACAAATAAGTAACAGATGGATCATAGTGATAAACAGTAAAATAGTTTTTAAAAGTCAGGCAATGAGGAAATAGAATAAAATAGAAGCCAACATTTTAGGGTGTAAAAATACTCTGTATGATAGTATAATGACAGATACATATTATTATATATCTGTCCAAAAGTAAACTCTAAGGTAACTGTAGACTTTAGGTGCTTATGAAGTGTCAGTGGAGATTCATTCATTGTGACAAATGTACCACTCTGCTGAGAATGTTGATAATGAGGGAGGCTATACATGTGTGGGGACAGAGGGTATATGGAGGAATCCCTTTACTTTCCCCTTAGTTTTGTTGTCTAAAACTTCTCTAAAAAATAAAGTCTTTATAAAAGAGGGGGGCTAATAAAATTTTTTTAAAAGGTGGCTACATCAAATCTCTGGAAGGAAAAAGCCTTTATGAATTTAGTGTGTTGGGAAAATAAGCTGGAAAGAAAACCTTGATAGATTGACAATATACAAGTTGGGCCTTTTGCTTTTTAACGAAACAAAACTTCGGTGTTCTGTTGTATCATTAGGAAGATCTGTTGTTTTGATTTACAGTTCAGTGTTTTCCCCATTACACCATGTTTTATTGTTCATATACACATATGTAGAATTGTACAATGTGTAGTCTTTTATGTTTGATTTATTTCATTAGCATGCTTTTTAGATTTACCCATGTTGCATTATCTATAGTTTATGTCTTTTGTTGCTGAGTAGTAATCTTTAGGCTATTATAAATTACGCTGCTATGAATTAATAGTTTGTATATTGGTCTTTGTGTGAACATGTGTTTTCATGGAGTACATAGGAGGGAAATTGCTGAGTAGCATGGTTAGTATATGTTTACTTTTATAAGAAACTGCTCAACTTTCCCAAAGTGGCTATACTGTTTTTTATTTTTGCGAGCATTGTAATGAATTGCAGTTGTTCCACTTGCTTTCCTGGGTTGCTTTTTTGTGTTTATGTTTACATGTGTAGTTATATCATGATTTTTGAAGACTTCAGTTAGTGTGTTCTCTATGAGAGACTCATTTAGGTTAAAATGTTTTTGTGGAAGTTGCCAGTGTTTTTTAAAGCACTAGAAATGCGATAAATATAACTATAGATCAAACAATCTATTTTTTTATTTGCCCTTTTTACTCCTAGAATTCTCCATTTAGAATTATATCTTATTTTTTTAATATTAAAAAAAAAAGCCAAATAACTTTCTTAGTGAATTTGACGTATTTAAAAGTAAATATGTGACATCTTTGCTACATTCTATCACCAAATACTTCAAGACAGTATCTCAACCCTTTTTTGTTAAATATCCTTAAGGTACACAAACATAATTTATATAAGGAGTTTTAAACTTGAAGATTAATCTACTAGTGAGAGAATTCTATATAATTAAATGTACACAATAGTTTTTAATTTCTAGAATTTAATTTCTAGAATTTTACATTTCTGTTTTTTGCTAGTTGATTGTCTATAAACTATAACAATGGGTCTATTAGGCCTTCTGTTTTGATATCATTTTAGTTTAATATAATATTGTCCACAAAAAACTAGAAGACCTTTCTGTGAGGCAAAAGAGAGTTTTATTCAAGTATGGCTTGCAAAACAGGGAGATATATCCTTTGGCATAAACTGAAACTGTGTTTTACCGCAGGGGAGTTAGGGCAGGGTTTTTAAAGGCAAAAGTTGCAAGAAGCTGACTCTTAAGGGAATTAGTTGGTAAGGGAAGAATAATTATAAGTGTATACATTACACATTTTCTAATTGTTTGGGGATAACAGGATTTCCCTGTCTCACAGCTAAGTTAGTATAGCCCTATCAGCGGGTGGTGTTACAAGATATGGCAAAAATTTTAGTTCCTAAAGGCCTCCGGAAAACGATGTGGTCAAGATCTCAGCTCCCTTAAATCTTGCAAAAAATTGTTTTTGTTATTAAACTTGCGGTATAGAGAGTGCTATTTGTTATGTAGACATAATCAGAGTCCAAATTGCAAAGAAGTCTGAGTATATAATGTTATGTTATTAAAGTCCACAGAGACATGAGACATGCAAGGCATTTCCTCTGGCATGGCAGCTCTGGCTCTATTTTAAAGTGGCTCCATTTATATTATTGTTTATAAGAGTATATAAACAATACCAATCATAACCCCACCACATTTGGGAATATATCCTTCTAGACCTTTTATACACACAAACACACACACACACACAAATTTACACAAATAGAATTATGCCAGTGTTTAATATGGTGTTTTTCCATTTGAAAACAAATTGTAGTTCTTGTTCCCCATGTCAGCACATCAAATCTAAGCAGTTTTTCATGGCTGCATAGTATTTTATTTTTGGATATACTATGATTTTGATAAATTAGTGTTTATCAGTAATGAGCTGATTATTTCCAATTTTTGCTATTATAAACGATGCTCCAATAAGTACACTTACACATATTTACATATTCGTTATTTATTTCCTTAGTGTAAAATTTTGAGAGGCAAGTTGGGGCCTTAAGAGCATCCATATTTAAAATTTTTATATGAAACACTAAGTTGCTCTCCAAGAAACTGTGGCAAATTATGTAGATTAAGACTATTTGGGGGATATTCAAAATTTACTCTTCTTATAAAAGTAGCTACTGAGAATGACTACTGATTGCAACATGAGAGAAAAATGGAGACATCCAAAGCCTTCCTATGAAATTCTTATATATTTATTTGTTTAAAGTTGTCGAGACCAGGGAAACTTTTTCCTGAGAGAGTGAGGCAAAATGAGGTATATATGTCATTTTAGACAAAGGAGAAAAGGAGGGAAGGTGTCTGGGATTTCAAAGGGGAAATAGGCAATTCACAGGTAGATGAAAAAGTGGCAAACAAATTCTTGCTAGGCAACTCAGAAACAATAAGATAAAAGGAAATCTATTGAATGGATATTTGCATGTAACCTTCCTGTGTACTATATTTAATTCATATATGCTAAAGTGAATATGCTAAGGTGACTATGCTAAAGTTCCTTTCCTGAAGCAGATTTTTCTATCTGAATCTCTTTAAGGAGAGAGGGAGGTGAAAAACTCTTTGAGTTAGTTGAGGTTTAATTGTTTTCAGGTCAAAATAATCTGCATGCTGTGGGAGGCTCGCTCCAACCCCCATATAGTTTTATAACTTGTCTCTTTCTATAACTAGACTATAAGAACTCTGAGACTCGGGGCATGGTCTAATATGTTGTGTATTTAAACTATATTATTCCTGCAATATTTCCAGATTTAGAACAGTGCTTTTTATATAAAAGGCATTTACTAAATATTTGACTGACACCTTAGTGACTGTAGCAGGCTCCAGAATATAAAGCCTCTTGGAGGCTTAGGTCTGGTTTATCTGCTTTTCTGTGGTTTACTGTTGCTCTGAATTAGGGGAGAGCAGTGTATCTCATTGCTGTTTGGCAGAGCTTGGATTACCTGACATATTTTGTCTGCTCAGAGTTGTTGAGTGTGTGTGTTTGTGTGTTTTAATCAGCTTTTGGTTACCTTTCTCTTTAGGCATCCATGCAGATAGATTTAACATAGCAGGCTTGCTATGCTTAGAAAGATCTGCTTACAAGATTGGTCTTTGGCTGGCATCTGAAAATTTGGATTTTGGAAGTGTTTCTACCATTTCATAACTGATAAGAGTTGTTTACTGTGCCTAAAGTGTTTGAATAAACAATATTGTTTATGTTAAGCACCTCTGTTTCTTCTGAGAGTCTGGAATTTCGATATGTGCTAGGTAGAGGATGCCTATGTGACCAGCCCCCAATAAAAACTTTGGACACTGAGTCTCTAATGAACTTCCTTGGTTAGATAACATTTCACAGATGCCACAATTTAGTGCGGGAGGAATCAAGTGCATCCTATATGGCTCCATGGAGAGAAGAATCTTGGGAGCTTATACTTGATTTCCTCTGGACATAGCCTCATATGGCTTTCCCTTTGCTGATTTTGGTTTGTATTATTTTGCTGTAATAAATTATATCTGTGAGCATAATGATGTACTGAGTCCTGTGGGTTATCCCAGTGAATCACCAAACCCTAGGGTGGTTTCAGGGACTCCTGACATAGCATCATCTTCAGAAACATCCTATAGAGGCTCCCAGTGAAGATTGTATAATCTTTCCACTCTGTTCTCATTTTGACATTATGGCAATGTTCAGCAAAATAACAGTTTAATCTGTTGTGATCTGAATGTAGAAATATATAAATTAAGCGATAATTATTTCATTTTTGAAAGGATTGGAAAAATAAGAAACTTTCTTACATGATTTATTATAATCAAACTTAGAAATTTGAGTTTATACCAAATTTTGTAGGGACATTTCTATTAGGTTAAGTATTTTCTCCTTTGTAAATTTCATAATAGAATTGTAGTGATACTCTGAAATCACAATTGTGTTTGTCCTGAGAAATTTGGTTCTAGGAAAAGGATACTGTTGCTTCAGTTGCTCAGTTATTTGCCCCATTACTGCAAGGTTCCTGTGTTGTTTATTTTAGATAGTTCATTTTGACGCTTAGATAAACAGAAGCCAAACACACAAGCATACTCAGAATTAGTCCCTGAACTTCGTTCTAGGGTAAAGATAAGGCAGTTAAACTTTTCCAGTACAGATAAATATATTACAGCTACTGAAAAATGGGTGTTATGTGACTCCTGGGTTGTTTAGCTAGACAGTGAAGATCTTAAAAAAATTCCTGCCAACAAAACAGAAAATTTATATTCATTCATAGAACCTACTTTTAAGAGATTATAGATTAGGCGCAAGATTCTGTGACTCACTAAAATATATTTATATATTTATATATCATTTGTTCACAACATACATGAAAAATTCCGTTGAACTATGTTGTCCCGTTCTTGGTCAGCATTATACTATGTTTTTGCCTTTTTAAAAGTGGGCTTAGTTGAGGTATATACTGCATGTTTTTAAACTGTACAATTTGATGAATTTTTATAAATGATAATACTTGTGAAAACCCCCCACCACAGTCAGCATACAAAACATTTTCATCATCCCTTAAAGATTCCTTGTACCACTTTGTAGTCTGTTTTCCCTTTGCCCCTAGCATCAAGCAACCACTGATCTGCTTTAGAATACTTTGTATTTTTCTAGGATTTTATAGAAATGGAATCATGTGTATCTTACACTCAGCACAGTGATATTGAGATTTATCCATATTGTTGCATGTAGCAGTAGTTTTTTCCTTTTACTGCTCACTAGTATTATATGGATATATTACATTTTGTTGATGCGGTTACCAGTTTATTGACACTTTGATTGTTTCTACTTTGAAGCAATTGTAAATAAAGCTACTATTAGTTTTTGTGTGGACATAGTGTTTCATTTTGCTGATGTGCCCTTTTTTCATTAATTTCTAGTCCTTGACCAAAATTAGGGGACGATAACACATCAATCATTCACTTACACAATAAACATATATTGAATGCCAGGTATAATGCTGTATGCTGAAGACACGGTGGTGAACGAAGATCCATCTCATGCTCTCATAGAGCTTACAATTTGGTGAATAAGCTCAGGCACATCGTAATTAATTAGAAGTGTAGAAATTGTGCGAAGTATAAAATGCTATGAAACACATGATAGGGGTTCCTCTCCCACTTATCTGGGGTGATTAGGTTAAGATTCTTTGAAGAAGAAATATTAAGATGAATAGGAGTTAAATAAATAAGGTATTCTGGGTAAAGGGAAGAGACTGCATGAAGATCCTCAGGTGAGAAAAAATGATACTCGGGCTGCTGTCTGCATGAAGCTAGAGAGATTTGCAGTTGCTAGATTATGCAGGTCTTTATACACCATCTTAATGATTTGGGAAATGAAAATCAAAGAAGGAAGTGACATAGTCAAATTGTGGATCTCAGTTTAGTTTATACCATGGTCAGTTTTTTTTGAGTAAGTACTTTATAGTCTCTTCATTTCCAGATATTCTTTTTTTAATTTTATTTTTTAAATTAATTTTATTTTTTATGGTGACATTGGTTAACAAAATTCAATAAGTTTTGGCTGTACACTTTAACAGTAAGGCATATATATATTTACACTGTATGTTCACCTCTCATAGTTAGATTTCTTTCTGTCACCACATATTTGACCCCTTTTATCCTGTCTACCTCCCCACTCCTCCTTACCCCCTACCCATGTCCAGGAGTCTCTGTTTGTTTGTCCTGTTCATTTGTTGCTTTTAAGTTTATATCCCACATATAAATGATACCATGTGGTTTTCAACTTTTTCTGTCTGACTTATTTTGCTTAGCATGATTATCTCGAGGTCCATCCATGTTGTCTCAAATGACAGTATTTCATCTCTTCTTATGCATTTCCAGATATTCTACTTGCCATCTTTAATTTTGTTAATTACATTAGTCCCCTGCCTACCCCTCCCCCCGTTTTGCTTTCTCTGGTGTCAGTTACCTGCAGTTCACTGCAGTTTGCAAATATTAAATGAGTGTTTACTTAGGCAGCACATATACTAACAACAACAACAACAACAACAAAAGATTAAATAGAAAATTCTAGAAATAAAAATTCATAAGTTCTAAATTGCATGCCATTCTGAGTAGTGTGATGAAAATAATTAGAAATTCAAAAGAAAAAGAATTAAAATAAAACTCTAAATTTTTCTGATAACTTGACCAAATGTCTAATTGGCAGGCATTCTGGAATCACACAAATATGGGTTTGAATCTTTACCTTGATAGTTAACAGCTCGATGACTTGAGATAAATTTCTTAACCGTGTGTATGACTTAGTATCCTTCTTTGTAAAAATTGAAACAATAATGCCCATTTCATAGATTATTGGGAGGGATCACCAAGAAACCATATAATTTCCACTTAACAGTTAAATGTATAATGTTTTCTTTTCTTAAGATAACAAATGTTTGCTATAATTTAAGCAGGTTAGCTTGTTTTTGAAGTTAAAAATTTTGACCAAAGCTACAAGATTTCTGCTTACCAAGATATGTATTTTGAAATACAGTGTAGAAGTACCCTCAACTTTGAATTAATTTTGACATTCTAGAGTTTTTAATTGGCTAGATTTTTTTTTTTTTTTGGGAAGCTCGCCTTGTCAACCTTCAGGAAGTAATAAATTGAAGGGGATAGACAAATCTTTAATGTTTCATTATAACTGTTTCTGTCAATCCTGGCTAGAGAGGCAGATGAGGGGATATGGCAGTTCTTTTGACATAGGAAATAAAGCATTGTAGTACATTTTCATGGCCTATTCAGGGCAGAATTGGTTGAACATAAGCTAGAGCCTGGCATTCATCTTGGTTTGGTTCTCAACTTTTGACATATCAACAGAGGTTTTAAAGTTTGGGATAAATGCTCTATGACTTTGACTTCCTTTATAGCCATTGCCTCAGAAATATATTTGATATGCTGCAAGTATTAGATATGAGCCAGCTAGATTTAGGAACTTATTTCATTGGAGTTGAAGAGAACACACACACACACACGAAATCCTTTTTAATTTGACATAAATAAATGACATAGATATAAACAGAAAGCTCCTAAGCAGAGTCATGTGTTTCATCCATTAGATTTATTTTGTGGACATGACTTTTGAAGAGTGAAAGTGAATCTAGTTTACATTAAAAAGAAGGATGTTTTATGGGGAATGTTTCCACACACGCTCCAGGTTTTACTTTTGTGATACCTAGAGCTTGTATAGTGGAAATAAATATTTGTATGACTACATCTCTGAGGAAATTGGCATGATAAATATTTCTGGTTTTAAGAAAAAGGTTGATGTGAGGAAAAGATAAATAGAATGTGAGAAAGATAAAGTATATGGTTGGATGTTTTGGTCTCTTATCTACCATTGATCATTACACAATTGAAGATGTTTAAAATGCATATAATTCTGTAGTTAGTAAACAAAACAAGCACTCAGTATTGATGGCATTTTTCTTTTCTCTATTCATAAACTATGGGAAAAGTAATAAAAAATATCTAAAAGATAGTCTGAATTTTCCTCTTATGAATTATTGATAACCAATTCTTTGATGTTCTAGGAAATAAATATTCCCCCATCAGTACATTAGAACATGTGGTATAGCCAAAAAGAACCCTCACCTTCCTTATACATCCCTGAGAGTTATCCTTATCTGTTACTTTGTGTCTAATTTTTCTTCAGAGATTTCTTTTTGAAATAACTTATTGCATTTCTCAGAGTCTCCCCTTTTTTATTTATTTTTATTTTATTTATTTTATTTTATTTTTTATTTTTTTAGAAGTCTTCCCCTTTTTAAAATTAATAAACTTATTCTTTTTTAGAGAAGTCTTAGGTTCACAGCAAAATGAAGTGGAAAGTCAATGAGATACCATCTCATACCTGTTAGAATGGCTATCATCAACAGGACAAGTAGTAACAAGTGTCGGAGAGAGTGTGGAGAAAAAGGAATCCTCATACACTGCTGGTGGGACTGCAAATTGGTACAACTACTATGGAAAACAGAATGAAGTTTCCTCAAAAAACTAAGAATTGATCTACCACATGATCTAGCAATCCCACTATTGAGTATTTACCCAAAAGACTTGAAAACATTTACCCAAAAATTTATATGCATACCAGTGTTCGTAGCAGCATTATTCACAGCAGCCAGGACATGGAAGCAGCTCACGTCCTGCGCCACTGTAATACATTTGTGATGATCGATGAACCTACATTAACACATCATCATCACCCAAAGTCCACAGTTTACTCTTGGGTTTACTCTTGGTGTTGTACATTCTATGGACACATGTATACTGATGTGTACCCACCATTGTAATATCATACAGAATAGTTTCACTGCCCTAAAAATCCTCTGTGCTCTACCTTTCATCCTTCCTTCCCCAGAACCCCTGGCAACCACTGATCTTTTTACCATCTTCATAGTCTTGCCTTTTCCGGGATGCAATATAGTTAGAATCGTATGGTATGTCGTCTTTCCAGATTGGCTTCTTTCACTTAGTAATATGCCTTCAAGTTTCCTTCATGTCTTTTTATGGCTTGAAGCTCATTTCATTTTTTAGCACTAATATTCTAAACGACAGTTTTATGTTATCCTTCCCAATCTGTATGCTTTTTATTTTATTTTTTTGTCTTATTGCATTAGTGAGGAATTCCATATAACGTTGCAAAGGAGTGGTGAGAGAGGACATCCTTGTCCTGATCATCCTGATCTTTGTGGGAGAAGTTCAATTTTCTTACTGTTAAGAATGATGTTAGCTGTAGGTTTTTTTGTAGATATGCTTTATCTAGTTGAAGAAGTCTTCTGGTATTCCTAGTTTATTGAACGGTTTTAATCACTAATTGTGTTATATTTTCTCAAATGCCTTTTCTGCATCTATTAACATGATGTGATTTTTATTCTCTAGAAGCCTATTGATGGGATGGATTACATTAATTGATTTTTGAATATTGAACCAGCCTTGCATACCTGGGATAAATCCCACTTCGTTCTGGTGTATAATTCTTCTTATACATTGTTATACTTGATTTGCTAATATTTTGTTGAGAAATTTTACAACTATGTTCATGAGAGGTATTAATCTGTCTTGTGATGCCATTTGATTTTGGCATTTAGGTAATGTTAGCCTTTTAGAATGAATTGGAAATATTCCCTCTACTTCTATCTTCTGAAAAAATTGTAGAGAATTTGTATAATTTCTGCCTTGAATGTTTGATATAGAGAAATTGTATAATTTCTGCCTTGAATGTTTGATATAATTCACCAGTGAACCCATCTGGGCCGAGCACTTTTTGGAAGATTAATTATTCATTCAATTTCATTCAATAAAATAAATAAAATAAAATAGATATAGACCTATTCAGATTGTCTGTTCCTTCTTGCATTTTAGCAGATTGTGTCTGAGGGATTGGGTCCATTTCATTTAAAATGTTTTTCACAATATTTCTTTATTCTTTTGATGTCCAAGGGATCTGTAGTAATGCTCCTTCTTTCTTTTTTCTTTTTCTTTTTGGTCATTTATTATTTTTTTATTATGGTGACATTGCTTTATGAAATCCAATGTTTCAAGTGTACAATTCACCAGTAAGTCATATTTATATCGCATTGTATGTTCACCGCCCATAGTAAAGAGTTCTTTCTGTCACCACATATTTGACTCCTTTTACCCCATCTACTTTCTCCCTCCCCGCTCCCCCACCTTCTAGTAACCACTGGTCTATTGTCCATATCCATGAGTCTCTGTTTGTCATGTTTGTTTATTGCTTTTAGATTTATATCCTATGTATAAGTGATATCATATGGTTTTCAACTTTTTCTGTCTGGCTTATTTCTTTGTGTCTTAAGGCTTATCAATTTTATTGATCTTTTCAAAGAACCACCTTTTGATTTTGTTGATTTTTTTTTCTTTTGATTTCCTGTTTTCAATTTCATTGATTTCTGCTCTAATTTTTATTACTTCTTTTCTTCTGCTTAGGTTGGTTTTAATTTACCCTTTTTCTAGTTTCCTAAGATGGAGAAGTCTTTTTTAAAATTATATATATGTATATATGAAATTATACATTAATCCATTAATACACATTTAATAATTGTTTGCACCTAATTATTTTAAAATTTACGTAAATAAAATTTACTCCTTTCGATGTATAGTCCTACGAGTTTCGGCGAATGCATAGTCATGTAACTACCACCCGAACAAGATACAAAGCAGTTCTAACCCCTAAACTCCTTTTTAGTACCATTTGATAATAAACTTCTCCCTCTCACCCTCACTAAATCTCTGGCAACCACTGATCTATACCTTTTCGGAATGTCACATAACAAATCATATAGTGTATAGCTTTTTGAGTCTGGCTTCTTTCATTATCATAATGTAATTGAAATTCATTCATGTTATTTCTTAGGTCAGTAGTTTATTGCTGAGTAATATTTATCCATTCTTAAGTTGAGGGACATTTAGATTATAAATAATTTTGGACAACTACAAATAAAACCACTAAAAGCATTCACATAATACTTTTTGTATGAACATAGATTTTCATTACATTTAAGTTAATACCTACGAGTGGGATTACTAGGTTAAATGGTAAATGTATGTTTAACTTACAAGAAACTATGCTGTTTTCTATAGTGGCTGTACCATTTTGCATTTTCATGGGGCAATTTTATTCCCATCTATGTCGGCACCTTGGTATTGTGAAGAGTTTTTTGTTTTGTTTTAAAATTTTAGTCATTCTAATATGTGTGTAGGGCCCTGGGCATCTGGACATCAGAAGAGAATAGACTGCCTATTTGACCTTGTTACAAAGGACTAATCTTTGCTTAAGCAACAACAAAAATACCCCCAAACTATAATCTCTTTTTTGGTTAGAAGTGTGTTCTCTTTTTTGGTTAGAAGTGTGTTATTTAATTTTTAAATATTTTGGGATTTCCCAGATAGCTTTCTTTTTTTAAAAAATTAACTTTACTGATGTAAATTGGTTAATAATATGTAAGTTTTAGTTATGCAGCTTTATAATACATTTGTATGTTCTATTGTGTGTCTAGTTTCCTTTTGTCACCATCTATTTGACCCCTTTTACTCTCTTCATCCTCTTCCCACCCTCCTTCTCCTCTGTGTCTATGAGTTTGTTCGTTCCTTTGTCACTTTTTTTGTTTTAGATCCCACATATGACTGCACAGCAAAAGAAACCATCAACAAAACAAAAAGGCAAACAACAAAATGGGAGAAGATATTTGCAAACAATACCTCTGATAAAGGGCTAATTATATATAAAGAACTCATAAAGCTCAAAAACAAAAAAGCAAACAAACAATCCAGTTAAAAACTGGACAGAGGACCTGAACAGTTAGTTTTCCCAGTAAGACATACAGATGGCTAACAGATATATGAAAAGATGTTCAACTTCACTAGTTATAAGGGAAATGCAAATCAAAACCACAGTGATATACCACCTCACACCTGTCAGAATGGCTATTATCAATAAAACAAGAAATAACAAGTGTTGGAGAGGACGTGTGGAAAAGGGAACCCTTGTATACTGCTGGTAGGAATGTAAATTGGTACAGCCTCAGTGGAAAACAGTGTGGATGTTTCTCAAAAAATTAGGACTAGAGCTACCATATAACCCAACAATCCCTCTTCTAGGTATCTACCTGAAAAATTTGAAAACACATGTTTGTTAAGATATATACCCCCCCATGTTTATTATAGCATTATTCCCAATAGCCAAGACTTGGAAACAATGTAAGTGTCCTTCAAGGGACAATTGGATAAAGAAGAAGTATTATATATAATGGAATACTACTTAGCCATAAAAAGATGATGAAATTTGCCATTTGTGACAACATGGATGGATCTCATCTCAGATATTTAATGCCATAATTAGCTGATATTTATTTTGCCACATTTTATTTTGTTTATATATAAGGAATACTACATGAATGGTTCTTTAAACCAGGATTCCTAGAACAAGCCAGTTTCTCCCAGTACTAGAACTATTTGGTCAGAGGAAGTTAGGGGGTTTGAATGTTTTGTAGACTTTTAATGGACCAAGTGTATGATGGGCACAATGTATTTTCTTTGTAGAGCACATGGTCTTAATGTCAAGTTGCCTTTTGGAGACACCATACTTTATTTTTCTAGGATATTATTCTTATTTTACTTTAAATAAGTAAAGTTTCTAAAAAATTGAACATGTGCACAAATGTTTATTGTAGTTTTATTTCTAATAGCCTCAAACCGAAAACAGCCTAAATGATATTCAAAGGGTGAAAAGTTAAACAGATTGTGGTACAACCATATCATGGAATACTACTCTCTGAAAAATAATGAACTAGTTATACATGTAGCAGCTTGGATGAACCTCAGGGAAATTTGCTCAGTGAAAAAAGCCAATCTTAATAAGGTATATACTGCATGATTCCATTTAAATAACAGTCATGAAATAACATAATTATCAAGTTGGAGAACAGATTGTTGGTTGCTGTTGGTTAAGAATGGAGATGAGTGGGTGGTAACTATAAAGGGTTAACACAAGGGAATCTTATGTTAGTACGGTTGAATATTTTGATTGTGATAATATGTGACAGAATTGCATAGATGTACAGTTGCACAGATGAGTGCTTGTATAACTGGTGAAGTCCTAATAAGCTCAATGGATTGTGTTAATTTCAGTTTCTTGGTTTTCATACTGTACAGTTATTGTGTGAAATATTCACCTTGAGGAGAAAGGCATTGGACTTCTGTATTTCATTCAAAATACCTATGAATCTATAATTATTTCAAAGTAATTCAAGGACATTTTTTTTGAAAAGTATAAGTAATATATGAATTTATTTTCATGATGAAAATTCAAATAATGTAAGAGTATTTGGTAAAAGAGAAAGGGTAAATTGTGTTTTCATGAACAGTAGTTGTTTTTTTCTTTTCTTTCTTCCCCTCATAAAACCAAATAAATAGTATTTTTCAGTGTATGTATAATGCTGTTGCTGATTTATGTCTGTAATGACAGTTAACTGATACAGACATAATCAAACTATGCTATACATTTACACCCTATTTTCTTGATAGTGTTATAGCATGCAGTGAGAAATGTAAGACAGCTGAATAGTCCAGACACGCCGCATCTGTTCCTGGAAATTAAATGCTACATATGATTAGCAAATATTAATCCAGGAAGCATATGTAAACAGAAAATGATTACTTTATTCTCAGTAATTTGGCTACATATGTGAAGGAAAATGATATAATATTACCTTTACATTCATACTATTTTTATAGCTTCATTTACTGTAGAGTGGTAGAATGATGAGGTGCTTATCACCTAGATTTTGTAATCTTTGAATGGGAATATGATATTGAATACAATCCATGTGAAAACTGTCTTCTCTTAACATCGTTGGGAATTAGTGTTGTACAAAATGAGTTAAATAAACCCGATCTTGCTGTATGAACAAGTGAAGTCAACCTCTGGCTTGGTTGGGGAGATGCGCATGTAAACAGATAAAATATGATGCTATACAATGTTAAAACAGATGAGTTAAGGGTTTTGGGATGCAGAGCTCATCATTTAACAGTCTGCAGATCTCACTGAAGAGCAGGAAAAATGGCATTCTGGATAGTGGAACATTAAGTGTAAAGGTCAGAGAAGGCCTTGATGTATTAGTGTGGTGGGAACCTGAAATGGAGGAGTGGGATGAATGGCAAAAGGTTGATTGGTTCCTAAAGCTGACTTTGGCAAAGAAGGCATAGGGCCTAGAACTCATAGTAATTGTGGAGGCCCATGAAATTATTTTAATTTCTTTTAAAATCAGAAAGAAAATATGAATTTTGGAGTTGAAGAAAGTGTTTTAATATCTAATATTAACATTTTGTCTTTATACAATGCAGTCGTAAAATATAATTTTCAACATTTTTTTATGGAGAAAGGGACCCAAGAAAACGAAAGTCCTTAGGGCCCACAAAAATGATCATGCAGCCCTATTTGGTCTTGATTTTGACGGGCCTTATATGTGAACTGAAGAGTTTGACTTTAATTCTAGGAGCATCAAGGAGCTAACAGATTTTAATAAGCATGATCAGCTTTGTCTTTTATAAAGATGCCTCTGTCAGCAGTTTGAATGAGATTATTTCTAGTTTAATGTAGTTATGTTAATCACAATTGTTTTAGTGCTTATTATAACTAAATATCACCTGTTTAAAACGAAGAGAGCAATTTTTTGCAATCCATGTCTAATCACTGTACCTGGTTGAGAATGTCTCTTAAAAGAGCTAATTGATCATACTTGACTGATGAAAATTTCTTTAGCTGTTGACAAATTTAGAGCACCTATGTGATCATTTGATCAGGTCTCTCTGTATGTGATCTGTGATAATATTCTAGGCTATACTGTTTCTCATTTTACTGTTTATTTTATTCCTGCTTTTCCTACATTATGTATTAATAATTCAAAACTTCATATAGAGATATTGCTGAGACTGACTCTACAGATAGCATTTAAAAAGGTATAAAAACTGTTTTGCAAAATGGATTTTTTTTGTTGTTTTGACCTGGGCAGTTTACTTAGAATTCTTGCTAGAACACTTTTATATTGTATAAGAATTATAATTTGAAAGTTACTTTTAAAATAGCAAATTATAATTGACATATACTGATGCCACTGTCATAAAATTCCTAAAAAGTAGGCTGAAAGTATTTTAAGAAAAAGATTATTTAGTGAAGACTGAGGATATTAAAAATATAATTTACTTCTCTCCAACCTGTACCCTTATTGCTTTGATAGTCAATTAAGCTTATTTGTGGCGGGACTGGAGGAGAGAGGGAAACATGAGAGAGGTTGGATTTGTTTGATTTTGTCTTTTTAAGGAGAATTTTAGGTTTCAGTTATCAAATTACCTATCCCCTAAAATATTTACATGCGTTCAGGCCTTTAGATACTTTTCAGTTGGAAAGGATATCCAGGAATAGCAAAAATTTTTATTTTGCATCTGGTTTTTCGAAAAGATATACCCTTTTTTAAAATTCTTAAATTAAATGAGGCACTTATTTATTTATGATCTGTATACTTCCAGGTACAGTTAGATCTCTATTCATTAACTCATTATTCACTGCTAAATTCTAGTCAAAATGTATAACAGAAATAGAGAAGGGAAAATAATTAGGATATCTTGGTTGTAGAAAACTAGAGATATTGAGTTCATAAGTTCATTCTTACCTTTTTAACAATCAAGACAAAAAGGGAAACAGAGTGGGTTCTGTTAGTTAACCTGAGTCAAGAAAGGGGGTAGGACCAGGAAAAGAACTTATGCCTCACAGATAGATATGCTTTTTCTAATTTACTTTACAGTGTTTTTGTTTATAGTGTGAACCTTTTAAGTATGAATCTTTGTGTTATATATACTTTATCTATAGAAATATATATGATTTTAGTCCTTATAATAATTTGGTAAAGTTTGCAAATTAGAGATAATCTAAAGAAATGCTAGTATTAAATGTGTAAAATAATCTAGTAAATATAATTAAGTTTATCATTAAAGGAATTTGAATATATGATTACATGTGGTAAAAATGTAGTAGACTCATAATTAGGCTAATGTCCTAGAATCAGTTTATATAAATAGGCTACACTCTATTTTCTGTCCATTTAATCAATATTAGTAAATATCTTCTAGAAGACTGCCTGAAGCGGTTTTAAATTGTAGAAATCAAGTCACATTTATTTTTCAGTAATTATTGTCTGTGATTACTGAATTAAGTAATATCTGTCTATGTCCAAACAGACTATGTAAGATGCTTGAAGAGGAGAACTGTCTTACCTGCTTGTGAATACCCTATTTACATAGCCTGATACTTTGAAGACACTTTCTGTTATAATAAATATGACAGGTGTATAAGTCTAAATAAGCTTGGGTACACAGTTGTTGGCTCTTTCATTTCTTCTCCAGAATTTGGTCTTAGTTTTGTAGATTCAGAAACATTATTTTAATAAATCATCTCCAGTGCTAAGGTGCTAGTGAATGAAGTGTACTAAATAAGATACACACCCAAAATAAAGAAATAAATCAGAAGTCCATGAGGAATAAATATATTGGCCAAGTATATTAGACTGTTATTCTAGCTAGTCAACACATTAGGAAAGTCTACTTTAAAAAATCAAATAGAGATCAGCTGTTGCTTTTGATAACCTTTTACTTTTTTATTATTCTCAGCAATGTTGATAAATTATGTGGTAACTGTTCTCTTGAAATTAGTTAAATCAGATTATGTATATGGAGGAAGAATTATTGACATTGAAAGTACATTGGGTTTTCGCTATATTGTAAGGGATTATTGAGTTGAACATTTCTTCTTCTGGCTATTCTGTTGGTATTTTTAATAACAGAAAGTCATTTTCTTTTTGCCCACTAATAGCCTTAGTTTTTAAAAACAGATTTGTTAAGATATATTATATACCATGAAATTCACTCATTTTAATTAAAGTTATTTTTTTGTAAATTTATGGTTGTGCAACCATTATCACAGTCTAATTTTAGAACATTTCCATCTCCTCCAAAGGAAATCATATACTCATTTATAGTCACTGTCCTCATCCTAAGTTTACCATGCCTAATGATGTGTGTTTAGCCTTCTACAACTGACTATAAGATATGATAAAAGAGTACTGTAGAATTTCCTAAAATTGTTCAGCCCTCTAGGTTTGTTAGTTTGTTTGGATGTTTGATAATTTAGAACATGGACATTTTTTATTTGGTGTCTTTATTTGGACACCAAGATACTTAATAGGAGAAAGAGTGGTAAGAATAATTTGTGTAAGAGGGAAATTGCTTTTGGGAAATGAGTTTTCAAGTTTGCTTCTTGTTTGGAGGTTACAAATTAATTAATGAGCAGAAAAGTTATTGACTAAATACAAAAATTACTAATTTATCTGAGCCTTTTTAGGGCTTTAGTGGGGAAATTTACAGTGCCTTTCAAAATAACTCTTAAGATTTTACATAATAATGTTTTGCAAAGATAATCAGAAAATTAATGTCATTCCTTTATTTTCTTTATTTTAGCTTCTCAAAATCAAGAACGTCTATGTGCATTTAAAGATCCATATCAACAAGACCTTGGGATAGGGGAGAGTCGAATCTCTCATGAAAATGGAACAATATTATGTTCAAAAGGTAGCACCTGCTATGGCCTATGGGAGAAATCAAAAGGGGATATCAATCTTGTAAAACAAGGCAAGTAATACTTTTCTTAACTGAAATAACTGTGTTTCATACAATTGAAATTTATCTAAAAAAGACATGGCAGTAGATTAAAACTTTCTTCTGGAAAATAGTAAATTTAAAAGTATATATTCATGTATATATTTACCCACAAACCCTAAATTTTTAAAGGGTAATTAGTTTATAGCTTATGTTAATAACTTCTTATAACATTAATAATATATTCTTATTGAATGAAGTTTAGAAAATAAACTAGGAAAAATAAACATCTACAATTCTGTACTTTTAAAAACTTTTTACTGTATTAGTTTATACCTTTCAAGTGTGTTTTCAGTGTACCTCTATGTTTATAGGCATGTGTACTTTTTTTGAAATTAGGATAATACTATATAAATAAATTTTATACCTAATTTTTTATATCTTAAATTATATCATAAACATTTCCCCATGTCTTTATATTATATTTTTAAAACATTTCTAATCTCTGCACAGTATTTCATTGTATATACATATTGTGATTTACTCACACATTACTCTCTTGTTGAATGTTATGTTTTCTGGTTTTCACTATAATATATGATGCTTCAGTGAACATCTTTGAACATAAGTCTTTGGTTTTATCTGATTATTTCTTTGAATAGATTCCTTTAAATAGAAATATTATATTATAAAACATGAATATTTTAAAGTCTCTGCGTAAAAATTGCCATGTGGCTTTCTAGAAATGCTATATACATTTATATTCCCTCCAGCAGTGTATGAGAGTGTATGAGTCTTTGTTACGGTATATTATTTTTTAAACCTAGAACAATTTAATAGGTATAGAAAAAATGAAATCTTACTTTTGCTTTTAATACTTATATTAATGATGAAGTTAAACATTTTATTGGTGGCTTTTTCTCCCCCTATGAAATACTTGTTTGTACTTTGCCATTTTTTTGTTAATTAAAAAATGTGTTTTCTATTGATTTACAAGAGTATTTTATAACTTCTGTGTACGCACTCTCACATTGATTGCAATTATTTCTTAGTTTGTTGTTTTCTTTTTAATTTTGCTTTTTGTATTGACTCCTGACTTGTTTGCATCAATTTATAGGATGTTGGTCTCACATTGGAGATCCCCAAGAGTGTCACTATGAAGAATGTGTGGTAACTACCACCCCTCCATCCATTCAGAATGGAACATATCGTTTCTGCTGCTGTAGCACAGACTTGTGTAATGTCAACTTTACTGAGAATTTTCCACCTCCAGATACAACACCACTCAGTAAGTAGTTAAAGTAATAGAATTCCTTGTAATTCTATTTTCTAAAGATTTGCAAAATTTAAAAATATGTAAGAACATTCAGGTTTGCAGGAGTGAGAGGGAGAGTTCCAGCAACGTGAGACTACATCTAGCCAACACCTGAAATCCAAAAGAGGTGCATCAGGATTTGCAAAGTATCAGTATATTACCAAATGAGTGTGAATCCAAATATAGGATTTTCCAACCCCTATGGAGAGGAATTTGACAATAGTAAGAAAGCTCTGTATGTTCTTACTCTTTCATCTAGCACTCCATTTGTAGGACTTTATCTTGAAGATGCACCTCCAACAATATGAAAATACATATGCATAGAGTTATTCATTCTGGTATTATTTGTAACTGGATAATATTGTAAACTACCTAAATGTCCAAGAACAGGCGATTAGTTAACATATACTATGGTACATATATATAATGGAGTACTAACTATACAGCTATACGAAGAAAAATGAGTAAGATCTCCATGAACTGATATAGAGTGATTTCTAGAGATAATGTTAGGTAAATGAAAAACATATAGTATGCTATTTCTTATGTAAGAAAGCTTATCTTTTAAAAAAAAATCCAAGAAAGGATAAACCAGAAAATAATGAAGTTGTTCCTTAAGAGGATAGAGGGAATGAAGAGAAAATGGAGTGGAAAGGATACAAGAAGGAGCGACAGTCTTCTGAGTATAGCTTTTTATAGTTTCGACTTCTGGAATCATAATATACACATACAGAAAGTAAGATTAGATCAATAAGGATGGAAAGGAGGGGGCGAAACCGCAACTAAAAGCAAACTGAAATAAATGGGCCCAACTGTATTTTATATAAATATCATTATCATATTTAAAGGAAAATGAAAGACCTAATCTAAGTATTTTATAAACACAGAATTTGATTATATATACTTTTTTGGATGAGATGGGGGGAGAATTGCAAACAAATTCTGAACTCTTTTTAGCAGGCTTGATTTTTAGTAGTGTGGACGAAGCAATTCTCAATTATAGCTGTATTATAGGATTAAAAAATGATTATATGTGTTGATATTGTGGGAGCCAGCGTTATTATTGAAGGAATAGGAACACAGTTATGGGTGGAGGAAGGCAAGATAATCTTATGCAAATCGATTATAATTCAAGGTATGAGTATGGATTTATGACTTTTAAAATATGCATACATATGTATTATATACATCTCTATGTGTATGTACAAATTTGTATGTGTATATATTTATATGTGTGTGTGTATGCCTACATATATTTCTAGCTCTTTTTGTTGAAAAAAGCAAGAAGCAAAAGCATCCCAGGAGCGATGCACATATGCGATACTCATATTTAGTTTCAAAATACCACTCCTCACTCAAAGGAATTTAGCCTCCTTAGAAAAATGATTTATTCGAGGACTGCAGCAGGGTAGGTGCAAAGTAAGCCTGAAATATCTGGTTACACAAGAAGGTAAGGAAAGAAATGCCCCCAAATAGGATGGAGACTTGTCTTAAGGACACAGGAGCCAGCCTGAACAAACCTCCCACTAGCTAACTTTGGGACAATTTGATGCTGAGTAAATACAGTAATAAATTTTAAACCATTGGAGGGAAAATGAATTCTGTGCTGATAGAAGAGCAGGGAGAAGAGAGACCACTTGTTTATAGTAGAATGCCAAGTGCCAACTGATAAATGTTGGAGTGCAGCAGTTGGAAAATTATCATTCTGCAGCCATCATTGTAAGAGTTGGATCAGGTAAGAATCATCAAAAGAGCCTAAATCTAGGGGTAGTTTCAATAAGGAGCCCTAAGATATTTGCATTGTTCTAAAGTGTTTTCTACATATTGTAAGAGGAAAAAATAGTAATTATAAAGTGAGGAAATTGGACAACACCTTACCCAGGTGGTTAAAGTTAACATTACTTATGGTGGACAGATAGACGTCCATGATACCCCGAGAATGACACAAAATTTCAGCCAAGAATGCATGCTGTGAATCTAATCATGAGGAAACATGAGACAAACCATAAATTAGGAATATTCTAGTTCTAGTACATAAAAGGGATTTGTATTCTTCAAAAATATCAAGAAAAAGAGACTCTGGGAAAGATGTAGATTAAAACTGGATGCAAAAAATGTTGAAGGACATTGTTAGGCCAATTGACAAAATAGATGATTAAAGAATTATTTTAATGTTCAATTTACTGAAGCTGATAACAGTACTGTGGTTAGATAAGAGAATATCCATATTCTTAGGAAATATTGTAAGAAGTGTTTAGAAATAAAGAGCCATGATATATGTACATAACTGTCTCTGAAATGGTTCATAAAAGATTATATGCATGGGTATATGCACAAGTGTGTATGTGAGTGTGGACAAAGGAAGGAAGCAAATGGGGGTTAAATGGTAACAATAAATGAATCTGGGTAAAGGTATATGGGTATTCTTTGTACTGTTTTTATTCTTGCTACTGTTCTATAAGTTTACATTACTTCCAAATAAAAAGTTCAAAAAATTTTTAAAAAATATTTTATTGAATGGAGCACTGCTTAAGAATTCCGTCAACAGCTTTTATCAGTTCATACTTTGGTTTTGAATTATTTCATTTGATTTGTTGGTTAAACACTAAACTGAAAGCAATAGGAAGTGTTTTCTTGTAGTTTCTATCAAGGTTATTAACTTTTATGAAGAAATTACCCTAAATTGGCTATATTTATTTTTCACAAACAAACAAAACAAGATCTCAAATTTTCACTTGTACATCTATCTAGATGAAAGAGGAGAAGGGAATTTATGCATAAGTTCTCCTCAAAGATCTTTACAGACACATTTCATATTGTTACTTAGCTCTTTCTTGGTCTACTATAATCTTTTGAACCAAAAGCAAGAGTATTGCCTACTGAGAATCAGTCATGTTATCGCAACAAAAAGGGAAAGTGTTTTAAGTGAAGTGCTCTAATTTCAGAGCATTAATCCAATTGTGTATTTTGGTTTTCAATAGAACAAAATTAAGTAAATTTTCACACAGAACAAGTAAGATGAATGTTGGCTTTTGCATTAATCTCAGGAAAAAGAACCACTATTATATGGAATGTCAAGCATTTAGTCTGTAAATGCTAGGTGCTTGACCAAAATAAATAAATATAGTTTTAAGTGTTCAAAGTTTAAAGAAATTAATTAAAATATAAAATTAAGAGGAAGAACTTTTAATTCATGGTCATATAAAAGTATATCAGTAGAAATTTGATGATGGTGCTTTTTTCCTCTAAAATTTTTAATTATAAAAATACCATTTATACATAAATATTTGTCAAATAAAATTATTTACATGTGTTTAAAAATTACTAGAAACATGGTACAAACTTATCAAAGATAGATAAGGGATAGTGTGGGGTGACTGTTGACAGAGAAGATTACATATTATTCTTATAGTAAAAAATGTATTTGTGTGTTACTTGTATAAATGTAGTGGACAAAAATCTTTAATAATCTCTATACCCATATACAACCATTGTTAATATTTTGAATGTTTTTCCTAGTCTTTTTAATTTTTGTATAGTTGTAAGAGTGATATAAATACATATTAGATCTTGCTTTCGTGTTTAAAATAATATATGTATGTTCCAGGTTATTGCATGTGTTTCAGAGCCATCAGTTTTAATAATTGTATACTATTTCATCAACTAAATATTTTCCTTATCCATACACCTGGTTTTGGACATTTGGGCTGTTTCTAGATTTTTATTGCAAGGAAAATCTTTGTATATATAGCATTATATTAAATTCTAATTCCCAGAATTTTAATTTCTATATCCAATAGTAAGAGTAATAAGGTTTCTCATACATTATCAAATTGCTGTTCCAGTGGTTAAAAGAGTTCACATTCCCTGTTATATACCATTCCCTGTTGTATACCATTCTCTGTAAGATACTGTTCCCTGTTGTATACAATAATGTGCTAGGGTACATATTTCCTATCTTTATCAGCCCTAGTATTATTAAAATAAAAGTTTGCTGAGATCATCTTGAAAAGTGATTTGCATTGTTTTTATTAGTGAGGTTCACATGTTTTTTGTTCTCTATTTTGAATTTTCTTCTATTTATTGTCCATTTGTAATATTATTTTTCAATAACGAAGCTAACTAGCTTTGAGAAAAATAATTTAAAATAGTCTGAAATACAGACATTTCATCACTTCCTTGTCAGTTTCTGTTGATAGAGTTGACAGGAGCTACATTTTAAATAGTAATTTAATATGCATTGTAAGATCTAAAGAAATTTTTTGAACTTGGCTTCTCTTAAGGTATCACCCTTAATATCTTTCAATAAAAGTTCAGTGCTCATTTTATATTGTGTAAACTGTACCTTAATAAAGATGTTAAATGTTTATTACTCATTCTCTGAAAAGAGTGTTCACTGAAACATTATTTCCATACCTCACATTAATAATGATTTCCTGATAGCTGGTAAATAAAGCCTTGCATTTGCATAGTGTTTTATACTTTCAAAGTGCTGTCTCATCTATATACTCTTTGAAGATGTCTCCTTAATATTTAGGTAGTTCAGTAAAAAATGAACTCTTCTGTCCTAATGAGTAACTATTCTGCTCAAAAGGAATAGTCATTTAGGTGGTTGTTTTTTTCTAACAGATTTAACTTACGGCTTATCTTCCTTTTAACTTTTTGCCTATCATTGTATTGGTAAACAGTAAATGTCAAGTGTAAATATTTTGGGCCCCCAACAAAAATTTTTAA
Source organism: Pteropus vampyrus (assembly GCF_000151845.1). NCBI lineage: Eukaryota > Metazoa > Chordata > Mammalia > Chiroptera > Pteropodidae > Pteropus > Pteropus vampyrus. The sequence continues at coordinate 466,891 of NW_011888927.1, read as the reverse complement.
AAATTATTTCAAACTTATACAAACTTTGTGTACCCTTTACCCAGATTTACCACTTTTTAACATTTTACTATATTTACCTTATTATTCTCCCTCTCTATGTTATATGTATATCTTGTGCTTCATTTAATCACTATTTTTTCCTGAACCTTTTGCAAATAAATTGTAGTCGTCATACTTAAATTTCTACATATTTTGTAATTGTCTTTTTGTTTCCTCTAGACTGTAAAGTCTTTGGTGATAGGGACTTATTTTTAATGCCCCTTTGTCTCCACAGTGACTAGTGCAGTGTCAGTCACATAGTGGGAGTATAGGAAATGTTCGTTGAATGAATAATTTGAAAAAGGGATATGTGCTAATGTGTAAATTCTGAAATGTACCACTTAATGATGGCGATACGTTCTGAGGAATGCATCATTAGGTGATCTTGTCATTGTGTAAACATTGTAGAGAGTACTTACACAAACCTAGATGGTATGGCCTACTAAATACCTAGACTATATGGTATAGCCTGTTGCTCCTAGGCTACAAATCTGTACAGCATGTTACTGTACTGAATATTATAGGCTATTATAACATAATGAGTATCTAAACATTGAAAAGGTACAGTAAAAATACGGTATAAAAGATAAGAAATAGTATACCTATATAGGGCACTTAACGTGAATGCAGCCTGCAGAACTGGGATTTGCTCTGGGTGAGTCAGTGGTGAGTGAATTTGAAGGCCTAGGACTACTGTACACTACTGTAGATTTTAGAAACACTGTATACTGAGGCTACACTAAATTTATAAAACAACACAAGATTAAATCAAGCACGAGAGAAATGAGCAATCAAGAGACACATATAAGTAGGAGCTGTATACTGCCAGCATAACATAGCATACTTTTTTACAGAAAACTTTTTAAGTAGAAAAAGTGCACTCTAAAACAACGATTAAATATGGATGGACCTCGAGATAATCATGCTAAGCAAAATAAGCCAGACAGAAAAAGTTGAAAACCACATGATATCACTTATATGTGGAATATAAACCTAAAATTTATATGTGGAATATAAACCTAAAATTTATTCAACAAATGAACAGGACAAACAGAGACTCATGGACATGGACAATAGACTAATGATTACCAAAGAGTAGCAGGGGAGGGAGGAGAAAGGAGGTAGATGGGATAAAAGGAGTCACATATGTGGTGACAGAAAGAAATCTAACTATGGGAGGAGAACATACAGTGCAATATATATATATATGAGAGAACATACAGTGTGATATATATATA
>NW_011888927.1:457870-463659 GCF_000151845.1 Pteropus vampyrus | reverse complement strand
CTATAGGGAACAACAGAGGGTACTTAATGTTCTCTGCTATTCCTACTTATTTCTTTTAGATTGTTTTTAACCAAACAGTTCACTTCTTGATGTCAAATTATTTGTTGTTGTTATTGGAATTACATCTTTCTCATCAATATACATTTACACAATTTTCACAACCACATTAACTTACTTTCTTACTGCAGACACGGCAGCAGTGAAGGAATGTATGGATAACTGAGAATAACAAGATATAGCTCTCTTTCCTCAGAAAAATTTTGGACTATTTTTACTCTCAGTTGCAGCTGAAGACCATGAAGTACTTAGTGATAGAAACTAAAGTATACGATCACAGTGGATCTTTAATGTCAGGGAGAAGATGACAGACTAACCACATGACCATAAGTGAATATCTGTGTTTTGCTGAAGTACAGTCTCACCTTATAATAATTCCAGGATTAAATTAGTAAAACGTAGGTGAAATTTCGTCATTTTTTAAAAAATTAAATAAACCTAATTCATTGTATTTACTGTTGGAGGTTCTTGTATGAACGTCATAATGCAAGAATACTTTTATTTACATTATTCATTAAGTTGGTGATTGGATCAAGTTAATGAGAAACAAAGATTGAATTGCATCCAGGGCTAGGTTTAAGAAATCACATTCTAATTTATGCCATGCTGTTAAGACTAGAAATTCTGATTTCAGTATCTGGCAGCAAATGTCTTTATCTAGCACGAAGCTAGAAAAGAAAACCTACATTCAAAGAAGTTGACACTGGCATAAGGCCACAGTTAGGTTTATAGCTATTGTGAAATTATAGTGATTTTTCAGTTTTTACTGCTTCTGTAATAGCATTAAAATGATTGAATAGACAGAAAATGGGACATAAGGGTGGCTAAAAGTCTTTGCTTAGTACTTCATGAAACATTTTAGCAAGAGGCAAACAAATTTGTTGTTCTGTTTTATAATTATAAAAAAATTAGAGGAGGAGGAGTGGCACAAGAGAAATAGAGAAATATGTATCCTTTAGAAAATACTGATGCTTTAATGCAGTAGTAACAAGATTCTGTTTACACATGTTACAAAGATTGAATTGCATCCAGGGCTAGGTTTAAGAAATCACATTCTAATTTATGCCATGCTGTTAAGACTAGAAATTCTGATTTCAGTATCTGGCAGCAAATGTCTTTATCTCGCATGGTGTTGGTCAGACAGTTTTCATTCTAAAGTCTTGTTAGCTCTGCCCTGTTGACTGTCCATCCCATCCCATACCTACCTGCTTTGCCCCTATTTTCTTAAGAAAGTAATCTCTCTTCATGTTGCTGTTTTTAAAATTTATATTACTTTTTTTATTCTTTAGTTTCAAGTATACAGTACAATGGTTAGACGTCTATAGAGTTCATTATACGATCCCATCAATTGCACCTTCCCTCCCCTGACCCTCCACCTAGCCAACGTATTAATGCTAACTGCATTCCCTTTGCTGTCCTCCCCATCCCCATGACCATCCATCAGCTACTAATTTGTACTTCTTTAACCCTTCACCCCATTATCCAAGCTCCCCAAATCCCACTCCCCTCTCTCCGACACTAAATTGTCCACTATATTTGTGAGTCTATTTTTGATTAGTTTGTTCTTTTTATTCCTTAGATTCTGTATATAAGGGAAATCATATAGGTGTTTATCTTTCTCTGTCTTACTTAAATACCTTCTAGGTCCATCAAAGCAATATCTTTTTCCATCCCCTTCCTTTTCATATGTAGGGGTCTTATTTCTTATCCTTTCAGCCACTCTATCTTTTGGTTGGAGGACTTAATTCTTTTCCATTTAAGGTACTTATTGATAGGAATGTAGTTGTTACCATTCTTTATTCCTGTTTTTGATACACGTTTTTTCTTCTTAAAGAAGTCCCTCCAACATTTCCTGTAATACTGGCTTGGTGGTGATAAATTCCGTTAGCTTATTTTTGTCTGTGAAGCTCTTTATCTGTCCTTCAACTCTAAATGATAGCTTTGCTGGGTAAATTATTCTTGGTTGTAGATTCTGGGTCTTCATCCTATAGAATATTTTTAGCCAAGCCCTTCTGTCTTGCATAGTTTCTTTTGAGAAATCAGCTGCCAGTCTTATAGATTTTCCCTTATTTGTAATTATTTATTTTTCTCTTGGTGCTTTTAATATTCTTTCTTTGTATTTAACCTTTGGCATTTTAATTGTGATGTGTCTTGGTGTGGGCCTCTTTGGATTCCTGATTTTTGGAATTCTCTGAGCTTCCTGGGGTTTTATGTCTATTTCCTTCACCAGATTAGGGAAGTTTTTCATCATTTCTTCAAATAGCTGTTCAATATCTTGATTTTCTTCAGTTACGCCAATCAGATGGCTATTTGGACCCTCACAGTGTCCCATATCCTCCTTAAATTATTTTTATAGTCTTGGCATCTCAAGTGTATACTTTTCAAGGTTTTTATAATGAATAAAATATAGCTGATTTTTATTATTTCCAGATTCCATGTTTATGACTTTCATTACTTGTTAAAATTTATTTGTAACCCCAATATCAATATTTGAGGTGCTCTCTCAGTCATTTACAGACATGCACAGAATAACAAAAAACTTGAGTTATCTGACATGTGTGTTCCCAGCTAAGGTTGATCAAGGCCATGCTTGTTTCAGCTCTCATACTATAAAGAAGTGTCCTCTTCACAGTCTATTTAGTGCCACATTTTTTTTTTTTTAATTTTTGTTGGTGATTTTTGGTTTTAAATGGGTCTCTACTGCTGAAGTGCTGTCTGTTGTTCCTAAGTGCAAGAAGGCTGTGATGTACCTTACAGAGATAGTGCATGTGTTAGGTACGCTTCTTTCAGGTATGATTTAAAGTGTTATTGGCCCTGAGTTCAATGTTAATGCATTAACACTATGCATTATAGTAAATAAGATGTCTTTAAACCGAAGCGCATATAAAAAAGGTTATGTATTGATGGGTTGATGAAAATGTCTTGACTAGAGGCTCACAGGAACCTAACTCCATATTTCCTATAGGAGGAGTGGTTCAGTATTTGCAATTTTAGTGTTTGCAATAACTTTACAGAACAAAAGTACAATAGATACTGAGAATAAAATATATGTGTATTGTGGTAGGCAGCTTCTTACATGGCTTCTAGTGATTCTCATCTCCTGCTATTCACACCTCTGTATAATCTCATCTCCCTGGATGTGGGCAGGACTTAGTGATTTGATTTTAACAAATAGAATATGACAAAAGTGATAAGATATCGCTCTCGTAATTAGGTTTTAAAAAGACCATGACCTTCATCTTGCTGGTATCCTCTCTCTGGCTCTTATGTGCTTGCTCTGATGAAGAGGCAAAGACCTGAGGTTTGCCTCCTGCCAACAGCCAGCAAGGAACTGAAACCCACAGTTTCAACAACCTGCAAGGACCTGAATCTTACAACTACTGTGTGAGCTTCTAAGATTACTTCTGTATTTAAACCTTGAGATAAGTATGGCACTGGCCTAAACTTTGATTGCAGCTTTGTGAAAGATCCTAGATTCCTGATACACAGAAACTGAGATAATAAATGTGTATTGTTTCAAGTCATTAACTTTTAAGGTAATTTGTTGTTTAACAATAGATAATACATATACAGCAGGTGCTCAAATGATGTGTTTTATTGTAGTTTCGTTATAATATTGAGGAGATGCTATAATGTTGATAATGATATTAAGTAGGAACTTAACTCTTGTTTATATCAATTAGCCTATGGTAAAATTGGTTTCGTTATACATCATTTCGCTTAAAGTCAAAGAACCTATTGGTGATGTTACTGGATAGTTAAATATTTATAGTTATGTATTAAGACCTCTAAACACAACATTTGGGATGGTTCAGGCAATAAAAAGTGGTACTGTGTTTTGACTTTGGGTAGCTTTTATTCCTCCTCCCCATTTCAATTATTATTTTCACTTCTAGTTTTTTGACAGCAGTGATAACAATTCCTTTTTTATTTTTGCTTATTCATATGAAAATTTTTGTATATGGTGAAAGATTTAGACTTACAATTAATACCTTATAGTTCCATGTAGATTCAATAATTAACATTTTCCAAATTTGCCTTCTCTTCCACCTCTTCTTTAAAAATTTTTTTTTAAAAAAAACTTAAACTTATTGGGGTAACATTGGCTAATAATATTATATAAATTTCAGGTGTCTAGCTTTATAATACAACATCTTTATACTCTATTGTGTGCTTACCACCCAAAGTCTATTCTCCTTACCTCCTTTCTTTATAGATGGATGGATGGATGGATGGATGGATGGATGGATGGATGGATGGATGGGTGGATGGGTGGATGGATGGATGGGTGGATGGATGGATGGGTAGGTGAGTGGATAGAGAGATCCTCTATTTTGTCGTTTTTGTTGTTGAACTATTTGAAAGTAAGCTGCAAATACCACATAAACCTCTTGAAATACAAGATGCATACCTTTCTCAAATCCAAGAAAATTAATAGTAATTCCATAATATCAGCAAATATCCAGTCCGAGCTCAAGAGTTTCCCACAATGACTTGTATGACTTTTTTCCTAAACAGAATCCAGTCAAGGCTGTTATATATATCATTTGATTGTTTTGTCTCTTTAGTTTCTATTAATCCAATATAGTCTCCCTTTCTCCTACCTTTTTATTATCCACGAAATTGACTTCTAGAAAGTCTAGGCCAGTTGTCCCTACATTCTGGGTTTGTGTAATTTTTTTATTACTGTATTTTAATCCCTTGAAATTTTGAAATTGGAAGTTAGGTTTAGATGGTTCATTTCATTTGAGTTAAACATTTTTGGCAAGAATACTTCTTGGGGGATATTGCATACTTCCTATTGTATCACATCAAGAGACAGTATCAGTTAAGGTGGCCACTCTTTGTTGGAAAGGCACATTTTCCTTTTGTAATTAGTAAGTAAGCTGTGGGTAGGTACTCTGAAACCCTGCAAATAATTTTGTGATTCAGCAACTTTTTTACTTAATGGCTTTAGCAGGCATTAATAATCCTTTCCTAAACTTGTCACTATATTAGGGGTTATAAAATGGTGATTTTCTAATTCTGTCAGTCTTTCTAATAACTGACATTCTTGTGTTAAAAAAGAAAAAAATATTTTCTTTTTATTATTATAGACTTGTGGCATTTTATTTTAATGCTAAAATAACTCTAAATTTGGCTAGAAGAGCTCTTTTAAGCTGGTTCTCTTTCCTTTAGAAAAATAACAGCTTTATTGATATAGTTCACATATCATCCTTTTAGTTTATGTATTTAATATGTAAAAATCAATGTTTTTAGTATATTCACAGTATTGTACAACCATTACCACTATTTAACTCCAGAACATTTTCATTACCACTGGAGAGAAACTCTAAGCCCATTAGCAGACACTCTCTATTACCCTCCTATGCCCAGTTTCTAGTGATCACTAAACTACTTACTGTCTCTATGGACTTGCCTATTTTGGACATTTTTTATAAATCAAATTATAGAATACGTGGTCTTTTGTGTCTTTTTTCACTTAGCATAATATTTTCAAAGTCATCCATGTTATAGCACATATTAGTAATAATCCATTCCTTTTTGTGGGTAAATAATATTCCATTGTATGGATATAGCACTTTTTGTTTATTCATTCATTCAGTTGATTGGCAGTTGGGTTATTTCCAGTGTTGTCTATCATAAATAATGCTGCTATGAACATGAATGTACATGTTTTTGTATGGACATATGTTTTTAGTTCTCTTGGGCATATACCTCGGTGTGGAATT
>NW_011888927.1:454332-456745 GCF_000151845.1 Pteropus vampyrus | reverse complement strand
AGTTGTTGTTCCTTGGCTTATAGCTGCCTATTGTAATCTCTGCTCTATCTTTACAGGGCCTTTACCTGTGACTCAAATCTCCCTCTGCTTTTCTCTTATAAAGACATCTGTCATTGGCTTTAGGAGCCATCCTATTTAGGATGATCTCATCTCGAGATTCTTAATTATATCTGTAAAGATCCTTTTTCAAAATAAAGTCACACTCACAGATTCTGGGGTGTAAAGAGTGGATCTATCTTTTGAGGGTCCGTAATTCAACCTACTACAGGAAATTAATGTGAAATTATAATAATATTTAATTGTGGTTTGAGTAATCCAGATATTTGAAGGAGTTATCTGATAGATGTTTATCTGTAATTATAGTAGATATAATAAGTTCTAACAAAATGCTGTGATTCTGTTTCTTACACTTCCATTATACTTATATGTTAATTTGTAACTTAGATTTGGGCAGCTCAACATCCACCAAATGCCTAGTGTTGCCATTTCTGATTTTATTATTCCCCATCACTGCTGTTTTTCACATCTACATCTAATCATTATTGTAGGCAACACAGAAAACATCGTTCTTTGCATAAATTTGTGTTTCTCATCCCCTCTGCATAACCATGTTTTCTTCTATCAGTATTGGATAGTTTACATAGTAATATTCAATAAATATTATTCAGTTCAAGTCAGTAAATATTAATTCTCTTCTGGTATGTGGACATTGTTTTGCCATAGAAGGTCTTAGAAATGCACATAATCGGGGAAAATGAATATGCTTCCTTTGTTTATTAAGAAAAATAAACACCCATGAAAAACACATTTATTTAAAATCCATATAGGCTACTTGTGTTTTAATTAATTGTTTATTTGTTTAAACAGTTGATAACTTAGGTGCAGTATACCTCCAAATGTTTTCTAACTCCCCTGATTATGTCTTGTTTGAAGAAGAAATATCTATAGGTAGGTATAACTACTTGAATAAAACTTCAATTTTATTGTAGTCTAAAAAAATACTCTAGATGTAACTAACACACTGTGAAATAAGCAATAGAAGACATTTCTTAGCAGAGCTTGACTTTAAAATTAATCAGGTTCTTTTCTTTATGTCTTATATACTAGAAAGAGAAAGTTTTTCTAAAGCCATGGTAACTGCTGTACTTTTTAACATTTATAATAAAAACATTTCCATCCTGGTTAAATATGGCCATTTTTTAAGTTTGCTAAATTAACACACTTTGAATAACTTAAGTGATATATTTTTGGATAACTTAAGTGATATGTTTTTGGGATGCATTACAACTTACATTGAAACATTTTTCTTATCTTCTTATGATTTTGGTTATTGATGAAGGCTAACTTCCTCTAAAACTTTAGGAATCTCCAAGCCTCCTGTATTTGCAGATCTAGACTTGGAGCTATGTGCCTATTCCAAAATTATTCATTTTTTCTACTTGAGACGTAAGTTGTTTCTATTCTGAAGATATACCCAAATTCCTGCAGAGGCCTTTAATACACAAAAATAAAAAGTGTCCTCTGTTAAAGGGAAGTTCTGTAATATTACCCTCTTGGCCCACTAGGCTAGAGAAACAGAATCTAGCTTGAGCTTTTTATCACAGACAAATTATTATGTTTAAATTCTTGTTGGTATTAACACTGAAATATGAATCTATGATTATATAGAATTCTTTTTTCAGTCTACAATTTTATTAGAAGCTCCTGACTCATAATCTTCTTTAACTATTAAGTTCCTAGATGTCTATTGTTAAATGTAAATTATTGTCAATATTGGGGAAAATATCTTGAAAGTCATATTTATGCTTAATAAGGCTTTATAGGCTTACATATGTCAGGATCTTTTTGCTTGAGTGAAATTTTATTTACAGAACTACTTTAAAGGTGTTTGATTTAATGCTGATAAAAAGCTCCGATTAGGCAGTTATATTTCTTATAAGGACATCTGTCATTGGCTTTAGGAGCCATCCTGTTTAGGGAAATCAGTTATGACAAATATAATTCATAAAGTACACACACTCTTTAAAATGTAGTCAGTTATGACAAATATAATTCATAAAGTACACACACTCTTTAAAATGTAAGAACCATGGCAGTCCATAATAATACTTTTACATGGAATCTAAATGGAATCGTCCATGTAACTCATTCCCAGAATGAGTAGAAAATAGAATTAATAGAAAATGGAATTAAGATGCAGAATGTGGGCAGTTAAATTTCTATATATGTTTTATTATTTGGTATTTCAAAATATAGTTATTTCAGACAATTTTGAAAGAGATACACATTCTTTGCCTGTTTTTACTTTTTTATTTATCATGAAGCTGTTCATTAGCATGGAGAATTAAGAGAATATATATACTATGTTTACATATTTAGGATATATGTACTATACTATCCTTTCTTAAGACAA
>NW_011888927.1:449633-451877 GCF_000151845.1 Pteropus vampyrus | reverse complement strand
TAATTCTGTCAGTCTTTCTAATAACTGACATTCTTGTGTTAAAAAAGAAAAAAATATTTTCTTTTTATTATTATAGACTTGTGGCATTTTATTTTAATGCTAAAATAACTCTAAATTTGGCTAGAAGAGCTCTTTTAAGCTGGTTCTCTTTCCTTTAGAAAAATAACAGCTTTATTGATATAGTTCACATATCATCCTTTTAGTTTATGTATTTAATATGTAAAAATCAATGTTTTTAGTATATTCACAGTATTGTACAACCATTACCACTATTTAACTCCAGAACATTTTCATTACCACTGGAGAGAAACTCTAAGCCCATTAGCAGACACTCTCTATTACCTTCCTATGCCCAGTTTCTAGTGATCACTAAACTACTTACTGTCTCTATGGACTTGCCTATTTTGGACATTTTTTATAAATCAAATTATAGAATACGTGGTCTTTTGTGTCTTTTTTCACTTAGCATAATATTTTCAAAGTCATCCATGTTATAGCACATATTAGTAATAATCCATTCCTTTTTGTGGGTAAATAATATTCCATTGTATGGATATAGCACTTTTTGTTTATTCATTCATTCAGTTGATTGGCAGTTGGGTTATTTCCAGTGTTGTCTATCATAAATAATGCTGCTATGAACATGAATGTACATGTTTTTGTATGGACATATGTTTTTAGTTCTCTTGGGCATATACCTCGGTGTGGAATTTATTGGGCCTTATGTTAACAATATTTAACTTTTGTTGTACAACTTTACAGTAGCTTACTATGTTTAGCCAAGATAACTACACATTGTGTATATACCATTTTTAGAAGTAAGCTTTTAAAATGTTTAGTTGTATTAACATCAAATTTGCTATAGTAACATTTTTAAGTGTAAGTTCAGTAGTGTTAAGTACATTTTTATATTATTTATATAAGCAAACTCCAGAATTCTTCATCTCACAAAACTGGAATGCTGATTTTTGTATATTGATTTTATATCCTGAAACATCACTGAATTCATTTATTCTAACAGTGTGTGTGTGGGCATGTGGGCGTGTGTGTGTGTAGTCTTTAGGGTTTTCTGTATTTAATATCATGTCTTCTGCCAGCAGAGACAGTTTTACTTCTTCCTTTCCAATTTGGATGCCTTTCGTTTTTCTTTCCTAATTGCTGTTAGGATTTCCAATACTGTGTTGAATAAAAGTGATGAACATGGATATCCTTGTCTTGTTCCTGATTTTAGAGGAAAAACTTTCAGCTTTTCCCCATTAGGTATGATGTTAGCTGTGTGCTTGTCACATATGGTCTTTATTATGTTGATGTATGTTCCCTCTAGAACCACTTTATTGGGAGGATTTTTTTTTTTAAATCATAAATGGACGTTGAATTTTGTCAAATGCTTTTTCTGCATCTATTTAGATGATCATACAATTTTTATTCTTCATTTTATTAACGCGGCATTTCACATTGATCGATTTGTAAATGTTGAAGCATCCTTGCATCCCTGGGACAAAATGCCTCCTTTTTGGGAGGGAGGGCAGAATTAGGTAAAAAAAAATAATAATTGGAAAACAAATATACAATTTGGAATGAATTTTAGGAAAATTGTGCCATAAGCAGATTTTCTTTAGGCGACTAAACAAAATTTAAAAAGCAAGCAACAATAAAAGAAAATGTTTCTGGTACAGGACTAGCAGTACAAAAAAATAGCTTATGAGTACCTGGATAGTTTTCTCATCTTGCAGTAGTGAGACTTTTAAATACAGATTGTTAACTGTCCATAGTGTATGCAGAGTTACAATTCCACACTTCAACAACGCTGACAGTTCCTAAAGAAAACTACTTTAAAAAGGCATAACTTAGATGTTCCCTCATTTGACCAACTCCGTATAAATTTAGAGGTGCAGAAGGGTGTAGATATATCCACAGTAAGCCATATACAGCATGTTACTTGATCGGTTTTCTGAAATAAGGTATCAGGACAATGACAGACGATGAGGGAAGAAAACATGGAGAAATGAAGTCCTAATTACTATACCTGAATATCTTTTTTTGACAGTAGAGGGAAACCTTTTACAGATAAGTTACAAAGAAAGAGCAAATAATTTTGTACAAGAAATGTACAAGACATTCTGTACAGTGTCTTTACTTTGCTGTCATTTGTACAAATTCTTCATAGTTTACTTGACCATCACCATCAATATCTGCTTCCCTGATTTTTTCATCAACCTCTTCATCTGTTAACTTTTCTCCAAG
>NW_011888927.1:354180-448513 GCF_000151845.1 Pteropus vampyrus | reverse complement strand
ACACACTTTGAATAACTTAAGTGATATATTTTTGGATAACTTAAGTGATATGTTTTTGGGATGCATTACAACTTACATTGAAACATTTTTCTTATCTTCTTATGATTTTGGTTATTGATGAAGGCTAACTTCCTCTAAAACTTTAGGAATCTCCAAGCCTCCTGTATTTGCAGATCTAGACTTGGAGCTATGTGCCTATTCCAAAATTATTCATTTTTTCTACTTGAGACGTAAGTTGTTTCTATTCTGAAGATATACCCAAATTCCTGCAGAGGCCTTTAATACACAAAAATAAAAAGTGTCCTCTGTTAAAGGGAAGTTCTGTAATATTACCCTCTTGGCCCACTAGGCTAGAGAAACAGAATCTAGCTTGAGCTTTTTATCACAGACAAATTATTATGTTTAAATTCTTGTTGGTATTAACACTGAAATATGAATCTATGATTATATAGAATTCTTTTTTCAGTCTACAATTTTATTAGAAGCTCCTGACTCATAATCTTCTTTAACTATTAAGTTCCTAGATGTCTATTGTTAAATGTAAATTATTGTCAATATTGGGGAAAATATCTTGAAAGTCATATTTATGCTTAATAAGGCTTTATAGGCTTACATATGTCAGGATCTTTTTGCTTGAGTGAAATTTTATTTACAGAACTACTTTAAAGGTGTTTGATTTAATGCTGATAAAAAGCTCCGATTAGGCAGTTATATTTCTTATAAGGACATCTGTCATTGGCTTTAGGAGCCATCCTGTTTAGGGAAATCAGTTATGACAAATATAATTCATAAAGTACACACACTCTTTAAAATGTAGTCAGTTATGACAAATATAATTCATAAAGTACACACACTCTTTAAAATGTAAGAACCATGGCAGTCCATAATAATACTTTTACATGGAATCTAAATGGAATCGTCCATGTAACTCATTCCCAGAATGAGTAGAAAATAGAATTAATAGAAAATGGAATTAAGATGCAGAATGTGGGCAGTTAAATTTCTATATATGTTTTGTTATTTGGTATTTCAAAATATAGTTATTTCAGACAATTTTGAAAGAGATACACATTCTTTGCCTGTTTTTACTTTTTTATTTATCATGAAGCTGTTCATTAGCATGGAGAATTAAGAGAATATATATACTATGTTTACATATTTAGGATATATGTACTATACTATCCTTTCTTAAGACAAGGGCTCTTCCTCCTACAGGGAGAGGCCTTTAAAAATTGTATAAGAGCATTTTTAGATTGTCAAAATGATGGGTTGGAGGACTGTTGGCATGTAGTAAGTGTAGATTAGGGATTTAAAAATCCTTCACCATTTGGGATAGTCTTGCACAACTAGAGTATTACCCAAAATGCCAATGGCAGCCCTACTGAGAAATGTTTTTACTTTCGCCCTAGGCACTAAAGCCCTCATATAGAAAAAGATATATCTGGGTGGTCTCTAATGCTATCAGAATTATCCTTAGAAAAGCAAAGGGAAATTGGACACACACAGAATAAGAGAAGGCAATGTGACTGTGGAGGCAGAGATTGGAGTGGTGTAACCACAAGCCGAGGAATGCCAGCAGCCACCAGAAGCTGGAAGAGGCTAGAGCCTCTGAGGGAGCACAACCCTGCCAACACCTTGATTCAACCCAGCGAAACTGATTTAAGACTTTTGGCTTCTAGTCCTATAAGAGAATAAATTTTTGTTGTTTTATGTCACCAACATTGTGATAGATTCATTACAGCAGCTACAGGAAACTAAAACACAGCCACAGAAAAATTAAAAGTTTCTGCCAGCCATTTTTGCTTTTATAAACAGCAGAACAGATCCATCTCACTTCTGCCTTCAGATCTTTTATAAGTGCGTTCATTTGGCTGACGCTCTATCAGATCTGAATTCCTAGCTGCAGAAGAGCCTAAGAAATGCAGACTTATCGCTTTCTATCTAGTCTTTGCTTTTCAGGAAGATACACTAGAATGAAGGCAGACTGAATGTTAAGGGGCAGTCTTATCTACTTATCTGCTACATTATTTATAATTATTACATTATTACAGCATCACAATAAATATCACAGTATCATATTTTTCCTTAGCTATCCAATATAACTTTCTGAGAGAGTGGGTTTCACAGAGAGGCAGTAAGCAGACTGGGGCAAAAAATGAATAATAGAAAGTATTTCTATACCAATCCAAAGTCTTTTGTCTCTAAGGATTTGTTTTCCCAAAAACCAGTCATAGTACAGCTGTGCTGCTGCCCTTCAGCTCCCTGATTTTTCTTTGCCACTTGCTTCCTAGTACCTTCTTTCAGGCACATTTTAATGTCTCTAGTTCTTGGACTGTAGTAATATGCTTTCTTAATTTAAGCACATATACAAACATCCTGAGGATGTTAGCATGGATTTCCCTTTTTTCTACTACTTCATTTGCCTGTCTCTACGCTTGGGTCTCAGCTTAGGCATCTACTGCTACTAGGAGTGGTAGCATGAGATCTTTAGAAGATTCTTTGGCAGCCTCAAAATTTCTGAGCAATGTTTCTCAAGAACTTTTGTTTATATAATTTCTTCTAAGAAATAAAACAACTCTCTTAGTCTATTCTACATAGCATATAATATAATTAATATAATATATAATAGATATAAAATATAATAGTCTGAGTTCACTCAGCTTTCTAAGAATTTGAGAGTCCAAGCACCCAAGGCATTCAGTGGTTGTGTTGTTTTCAAAGATTTTTTAAACAGTGATTATCCATTTTTAAAATCATGCCATGGTAATGAATAAGGAACAGCTAAAACATAGTGCATGGTAATGATGTGGTTTGCAGGGTGTTCAAATTGTTTGATAATGTGACAGAATCACAATCCATGTGATTACAGACTGGCGGAACAGAGATTACGATAATCACAGAGATCTCCCAGGACTATGGTTGATAATGCACATGTGATCATTCTTGTTCATTTGTGTTTTGTGAGTAACAACTTTTAAATGATAATGTGCACTGTGCATTATATTTTCCATTCCTTATTCCATTTAATGGAAAGAAGACCCCAGAGAATGCATCCAGAAGATACTGGAACTGTGTTGAACTTTTTATTTTTTAATCATTATGCTCTTTTGAAGTTTGGATATATAAATTCCAAACCCAGTAGTTTCATTTCTGGGAATTTATCCTACAGATGTATATACATACTTTTGAAATTATTATAAACAAAGTCAATCATTGGAGCATTGTTTGTTATAGTAAAACAGTAGAAATAACTAAATGTTCATTAATAGAGAATAGGTTAAAAGATTCTGGTACAACAGTATAATGGACTAGTATGAAATTTTAAACAAAAGAATTAAAAGCTTTCTCTGGACTAATTTAGAAAGATTTCCTTGGTATACTGTTGAGTAGTGCACTTGGGAGTGTGGGATGGATATTCAAATTTGCTTCTACACACATGTTCATATATTTGAAATTCTGAAAGGATACACAAGAAAGTACAAATATTAGTTACTTCTATATACATATGAGTTTATGTGTATGGAGATGTGTGGGTTAATGGGGTTAGGAGTATAAAGGAAACTTTTTAATGAATATCTTGAGATATTCATGTCAATGTATTTATTTATTACCTGTTCAAAAAATTAAAAATAAGATATTTAAACATCAGAAATATCATTAATGCAGAACAGATCAAAAGATGAATTTCAAGGATTCCAATGGTTTCCGATACAGATTTCCCTCACTTTTCAAAAGCAGAGTATTGCTATGAAATATTTTGTGAACCGAAATGGTGTAAAGCAAAGAAGTAGTTACCTTAGGACACATTTTTCTGCTAACAGAGGCACAAAATAAATCAAGATAAAAAATATAATGTTCACAGACACACTTCAGAGCTATGGCAGCTTGATGCTAAAATGCTGGGTCTAGTTCCTGTGGAAGGAGCTTGGCAGTGCCACTCTCTCTGCTTGGGTTACGAGCTGCTTCTATAATAGCTCGCTGCAAAACAGACGCTGAATGCTATTTTTGCTTTTCACCTTTTTTTGTAAAAGTGAAAATCCTTTTCAGATTTCTTTTGGTTAGCAAAAACAGATACTAATGTAGATCTTCTGTAAAAGTGGTATGGTATAGAACGGACTTTCGAAAACGGGGAATACCTGTTTCTGTTGAGGATGATTTTCTAAAAGTGCTAATTTCATAAAGCCCTCTCCAGTTAGGCATATTTCCCTCTATCCTATCTCTCAATCTCCAAGCTTTTCTTTCTGTTCTGTTTCTACCCTAGAGTGCATCTTTCATGAACTCTGGCTTTCTTGATTGCTAGCTACTGTCTCTGCTGCCAAAAAATTAGAAACAGCAAGAGGATGTGCAGCCTTTTCATTTGTCTGCTTTGTTTAATATTTTTCTCTTGCCAATAAAATTAGATACTTCAAAAGTACAAAACAGAACTGAAAACCAAATGCATACATTTGTGAAGTGTTTCTATGATGCTTAATAGGGATTACCTACAGTGATCTTTTAATTATCATTATGTCAATTTGGAAATTGGCAAAACTAAACATACAGAGAATGTAATACTATTAAGAAAAGGAAGGAAATAATGACCACAAAGTCAGGATAGAGGCTTTCTCTGGGAAGGAGAAAGGCTATTATGATCAAGAAGGAGCAGGTAGGTGGTTTTGGGGATTCTGGATGTTCTATTTCTTGCCCCAGGTGGTAGCTACATAAGTTTTTATTTCATAATAATTTACTTCATAATAATATGGGTTATGTTTTATAATTTAAAAACTTGGTTAAAAGAAGGAAAACAATTATGGGAAGAACAAGAGAAAAGCTAATTATTTTTTTTCTATGCCTGTCTTGTTTATAAGAATAGGCATGTTATCATTTAAAGGATATCAAATGAGGAGTTATCTGTACAATGCAATATATTTTTGTTTAGTCATAGTCAGTAAATAACTGGAAGATATAACTTCTGGTTTTATAGTCAAATTATTTCATGGTCATTTTCTAAGAACAAGCAAGGATCTTTAGTATGAATTCTGTATTTAGAAGTATCATTTGTAGACCAGTAAGGAAAAATGACTAGAGATCTCTGAGGCATTTAATTCTTAGGTTTGATTCTGTATTATGAGAATTTTTATGTGGTTTTGTTTTAGATAACGAATATTGCAATTACTAGATTTCCATTTTTCTAATGTTAATATAGGCTCAAATTAACTAATTACTTTTTTTTTTACTCAATTAGGCTTTTTGGGTCTTGATTAATGCTTTCTAGGGAGTATTCAGTGATTATTTTCAGAACTGTTACATGGAGTAACAACACCTTTTGTTTTATTCCATCTGTATATAAAGCTAAAATATAACATCTGTACAGCAAAGAGGCAATTAAGGCCTAGTACAATTATACCAAAAATATTTTGAGAACATATTCAATGATGTTTTCTTTATACTTTAATGGATTTTTTAAAAATGTAGTGTAGTCTGCAGATTAATCTTTATCTTATGTTTTCTTATATTTTAATTCTTAATCTGTTTAAAGTGCTATTTTTACACTCATTATAACTTTATTTCAATGAAATGTAATTAACTGTTAGTTTTAATTCTTTAATAAAAAAACATAGTGTTGAAATTCAGTCTTTTCTAATCACAAAATGCCTATTTTAAAGAAATTAAAATTATAAATCTTAAAAAGCCAGAAGCTAAGCAAGATAGGCATTGAATACCTTTCCTGTTTTCTGTTCAAAGCTTTTTTGTTTGTTTAATTCAGATTGTTTCTCCTTCTCTCTCCCTTCTCTCTCCCTTAGTTTTCTAGTATTCCTTTTATAAATGAGCCATAAAATGCCTGGACTCAGCGGAGTATGGATTATTATTATTTGTTGTGTTTGTTTCTTACAAGCTAAGTCTCTTTACAATAACTGAGGCAAGTTAAATTTAAAATAGTCTTAAATAATCTGTATTAAATAACAACTTGGAGAAAAAACAAGAAATCTGCCTCCTCTTAATTTGTTTTTAGGACATTAAACATAAACATTAATCTGATTATGATTACTGTATAGTTGCCATTCTAAACACATTAATTAAAATAAATCAATATTGTTTATTCCTTATAAAAATATTTGTTCAAAACATTGAGCTGAGTAGTATATTGTTACAGAAATGATATTTAGTGTGAATTATTTTGCTAAGGAATTCATTTAACTGATCTCATTAACTATTTTAATTTTAAATGTTTTTCTCTGCTTTTATGAAAAGTACATTGCTTAAAAAAAATTTTTTTAAAAGACCTAATCCCTACTTTGCTTTTTCATACAGCGTGGTAAAAGATTTGGGAGCCAACATAACCACTAGTGTGTTATATTTAAAATTTCCTTTGTTGCTTGCTTGCTGCATGCAACAATGTTGTTCTTTCTTTGACACAGACCCAGACAAAGCCTGAGTATAGCAAGGAAGCAGACAGCACGCCTCCAGAAGTAGCCCTTGCCTGGCTCCAGGATTTGTAAACAGAAACATCCTAGGCTCCATTGAGGCAGACAGCGGTTCCCTGTCTGTTCTGCATTCAGGAAGCGCTTGCTTTTACAATCCAAGCCATTGCAGGCATACATAGCAGTGTTTACATTTGGCTGAGTATTGAACTGAAAAAGCTAATAGAGAGGAAGGAAGAATAGGATTTATTAGCGCTAGGGGAACAAGACAATTTCAGGTATAGCATATATATAAAAAAGAGGGAAAAAAGATAAAAAACATGTTTGAAGCTTTTTTATTGCACACATATGTAAATATACATATTGAATATTTTTCCTGGCAGTTTTTCAAGGGTCTCATATTTTTAGACCTTGTGACAAAGTTTTCCATTTGAAATATTTAACCATCAGCATAGTTTTTTTTAACATGTTTAAAAACCTAATACTTTTTTCATCTTCCCTGTTATATGAATTAATAATTTCTAGTTCAGATTTTGAGTTAATGAACATTTTTTTTTTAAAAGTTATGTTGTATTTTTCTTTGTAAATTTGAGAATAAAATCAAAGAAAATGCTGAGCTTTCATAAAACATTAGAAGATTCATACAGAATTTTAGATTAGGAGGACCTTAAAAGTCACCCAGTATAACTTACACTTCTTGAAGAAGAGTTTAACATATTTTAATAGCAAAGTTACAGGAACAGCACAGAAAACAGACATAAAAATATGTACTTGTTCGTAGGAAAACTCAGAAAAGTATAATGAATGGATGGAATCTACTGTAAACAAAAATACTACAAATGTCACAGAGAGATAGCAGACAAAGGTTGAAATGGAAAAATTGGAACTCAGACGCAGTAACTTAAAAACACTAATAGGCCCTGAGAGTATCACTAATTAGTATTTAAAATTATGTCTCCAATCATGTAGAAAAAAACTTTGGTACTATATGTTTAGTTTAAGAAGGCAGAAAAATGTATACTATGTTTTAAAGAGCCTTTTATACAAAATAGTTCAAATTAAAAAAACATTTCATCGTAGATACTCATTGACCTCTTTTTTGATTTTTTTTTTGGCTCTGCTGTACTATTACTCAAGGCTATTTTGCCTTTTATTCCAGGTAAAACCAGCACTTATGTTCTTATGAAACATGTTTAAATCACACCCCCTACACCTTTGTTTATGGCTTAACTACCATTTTTAAGACTGGATATAGCTCTTCTCATCTTCTCAGCTATTTCAAGTTTCCTCTTGGTAGTAGAAGAGCATAGCTGTTGCAAAATTTATTGAATTCCACTGCAGAATAACTGGCTTTTTATTTAAATTGCTACCCCTCCTTTTTATGGGTGCCATCCATAAAGAGTTTGATCTCATTTATTTTAAGGATAGTGCCATGTTTGTTCATTTCACTGAATAAAATATGGATCTTTTGCAGAAGAAAACTGCCTGATTTTATATTTCTGATGCTAGTCATTGTTTTGTAATTGGAGATGTCGTTAAGAATGCTGTCTACATACAGATAATGCTGAACAGGCTGCTATTTGAACAGACATGCACATGTGAGGAACATTCTTTGATTTACAATTGCATTTACTCTTTACACAATCTACTGTTTGCAGTATTCTTGTTAGCTTCAGGATCAGCCCCAAGCTTCTGCACAGAAACGGACCTTTTGGTTTCATATCAGGCTGCTCTATCTACCTCAGTGGTTTTTCAGGCACCCATGACTATGCAAAAAACAGAAACTGTATTTAGGAACATCTTTTAAATGATTTTGTCTTCCTCTCCTTATTTACTTCAGTAGTTCACTCTAAATAAATCATTCGATTATCCTATGTTGATGATTCTTCTAAGATATAGATAGCCCAGTGTAATCGATTTATTATGTGCCTGTTTTAGTAATCTTTTAATATTTGTAAGTAAGGAGAAAACAGAGGATAAAGGCTTATATTTGGAGTAAACCTCTTTGCCATTTAATATAAACTAGGATTCAAAGGTGACAATGTGAAATTGCTATGAAATTGTAAAAGATGCCTGTGGTATGTTTATATTTTGTAGGTTGAAAACTATCATTTTATTATGCAGTTTATTTGGCATAGAACTTAAGGAGAATTTTTGTTTCTACAATAAATCAGATACTAGCATTTCTAAACTCAGTCTTTCAGTGAAGCCGGGACACCAAAAGTAGGATATTAGAGGATAATTCCTCAATAATAACAAAGCAGGAACATTCTTTAACCCAGCTAATAAAGAGGACAGCTCATACATGAAAACTGGTACCACTTTGTAAACTCCTATAGAGCAAAAAGTGAGTTCTTTTAAAATGATGGTGGTTGGGTTTGCTTCTTAAAATAAAAATAATGCTTATTTATTGTAGAAAATTTAGAAAGTACACATATGAAAGTTGTTCAAAATCTTTAACATTTCAGTGTATTTTTTTCTAGTCTTTTCTGTGCCTAAGTATTTTATAGTCAAACATATGATGTAAAACATGTAGTTCAACATGAAATGCCATCTAACCCAAGTCAAGAAAGAGAACATCCCAGATCACCCATGTTGTCTCTTCCTAATTACAACTCATATTTCCTCCTTAATGATAGCTATTATTCTGACTCTTGTGATAATGATTTCCTTGCTTTTCTTTATAGTTTATCTTCTGATATAAGCCCGAGTTTAATATATTTTAATTTTTTCAGTTTTTGAACTTTATATAAATTAAATCATAGCATCTTCTTTTGTGTGTTGTTGTGTTCACACAACATGATGTTTTTTACAATTTGTATTGTGAGTGAAGCTGTAGTTCTGGCATCTTGTTTGTTTTTAAAAAAAGTACTGAATGCAAGTCACTTCTATTGTTGTACAGTGTCCCATTGCATGGATGTACCATGGTTTACTTTTCTATTCTCTTGTTGGTAGACATTTGGGTTGTTTCTAATTTTTGTTTACTATGAATAATTCAGCTATGAACATTTTTGAATGTGTGTCCTGGTACACATGTGCATGAATT
The DNA here is from genome assembly GCF_000151845.1 of Pteropus vampyrus. Classification (NCBI taxonomy): domain Eukaryota; kingdom Metazoa; phylum Chordata; class Mammalia; order Chiroptera; family Pteropodidae; genus Pteropus; species Pteropus vampyrus. The sequence goes on along the minus strand of NW_011888927.1, from coordinate 439,066 downwards.
TCTCCAAAGTATAATATGTATACCTAGGAGTAGAATTACTTAGTCATTGGGTATATATATCTTTAACTTTAGTAGATAAAGTTAAAATGTTTCCAGAGAAGTTATAGCAATTTGAACTAATCCAGAAATATATGAATGTTGGCTTTGCTAACACTTTTGCTTATAATATTTGTTCATGGAGTTTTAAAAAGGAGATTAAAATATAAGGCATCAAAAACAAGTAATTGGGCAGGTGATAATGAAGGTCAAGTGTTTTAAAGTCTTTCTACTGCCCAGAAAACGGGCAGACAAGGGCAAATAATCTAAATAAGATAGTAGGTATAAACACAAAGATGTTACTAATCATATTAAATGTAAATGGATTAAACACTCCAGTTAAAAGACAAAGTTTGGATTGAATTAAAAACACTCTAGCATCCACATGCAAATGAAGTTGGTCTTCTACTTCGCACCATATACACAAATTAACTAAAGTGGATCAATAACCTAAATGTAAAAGTAAAACCATGGAAATTTTAGAAGAAAACATAAAGGTACATCTTAATGACCTTGGATTTAGCAATGAAGTGTTACATATGACACCAAAAGCACAAGCAACAAAAAGAAAAAATAAATAATAAAATAAATTAGACTTTACCAAAATTAAGAACTTTTATGCTTCAAAGGACATAACAAAATGAAAAGATAACCTACATACTACAACATGGATGAACCTTGAAACCATAATGCTAAATGAAATCAGCCAGACACAAAAGAACAGAATTTGCATGATTCCACTTATATGAAATATCAAGAATAGGCAAATGCATAGAGACAGAAAATAGATTAGAGGTTACTAGCAGCTGCGAGAAGGGGAGAATAAGAGGTTAATGCTTAATGGTTATGGAGTTTTCTCTGTGGGGTAATAAAACAGTTTTGAAAACAGTGATAATGATTGTATAACATTGTAAGTATAATTAATGCCACTGAGTTGTACAATTACGAATGGTTAAAAAAGCAAACTTTATGTTACATATATTCCACTATAATTTTAGTAACAAAATAATAATAATTAATAATGTAATATACTAAAATCCATTGAATTGTACACTTTAAATGGGTGAATTTTATAGTTATGAGAATTATATCTCAAAGCCATTTTTTATAAAAATAAAAAACACTAATAGTACTACTATAGTGTAGGTCGTTTACATGAGATACATCTAAAACATAAGGATACAGAAAAGTAAACAGTAAATTTGTGGGAAAAATACACAAATACTAGCTATGTTAGTCACAGATCAAATGGCCTTTTGGACAGTAAACATTACCAAAGACAAAGAGAGTCACTTCATAATGATAGATATTCGATTTAATAGAAAAATATAACAATTTAAAATTTGTATGTAGCTAATAATATAGCCTTACAATATATGAACCAAAAATGGATACAACTAAACGAACACAAGTTTTTAGCTATAATGGAAGATTTTGGCTCTTTCTGATAATTGATAAGCAGTCAAAAATTTAATAATCAGAAGATTTGAACTACTCAGTGAATAGATAGAAACAGACTTACCAGTTTATTATAAGGACAATGATGTATAAGTAACAAATTAGAGTATTGATTCTTAATGATATGAGACAGTGCTAATTGAAAAGAAGCAGAACAAAGTTGGATGTAGTAATTCCAGTCTTGTTTAAAGTGCTTTATATGCAGATTGGAAAAACTTTATCTTTGGCTTTATCAATTTGACTAGGATGTACATTAGTAAGATTTTCTTTGCAGTTATCCTTGCAGTTTGCAGTTTGTAGACCGAGGTCTTTCACCAGTTTTGGAAAAGTTTTATGTGTTACCTCTTCCAATATTTCTTCTGCACCATTTTCTCTCTCCTACTGTCATTCCAAATACATATATATTTGGCCATTTGATATTGTCTCAGAGATATTGGATTCTTTGTTCTTTTTTCTTCTGTTTTTTTCTTTGTGATATAGTTTGGATAATTTCTGTTGCTATGTATTCAAGTTCACTTATTCTTTTGTCAGTCATGCTCTTTCTAATGATAATCACATCAAAAGAATTCTTCAGGTTCACTACTATACATTTATTTTCTAACTTTTCTATTTGGCTTTTTTCTAATAATATCTCTATCTCATCTGACATTTCCCATTCATTCACTCATGTGTCTACTTTTTTCACTATATTCTTTAGCATATTTATCATAGTTATTTTAAAGTCTCTACCTGGTATTTTCATCATCTGCAGTGTTTCTGTTGACTACTTCCTGACATGACATTGAACCATATTTTCTTCATGTGTCTTTTAATTTCTGGTTGAATAATGAACATTGGTGGCAAAAGAAAAGTAGAGTGTAAAATAAATAATACTTATGTTCAGAAAAGGAAACATTCTATTTTGTCAAGCCCCTGGAATTGAGGTCTAAGTGAATATAGTCAGTAGCTGAGCTGTATCTGGGCTTTGCTGTTGTCTAAGTTTGCTTCAGTTCACTATAGGATTCAAATGATTTGAGGGCAGGATGAACCTTCACTTTAGTAGGGTTTAGAATATCAGTGTTTGTGAGATTTCTCTTAGTTTTTCTTCTTTGCTTTCAGCCTTTGGTACCCTGTATACCATGACACTTAGGAAAGAGCTCTCTCAACTTTTTTGCCCCATGCCCAGCCACTGATGGACACTGTCTTGTAATCATTGAGGTTCTGGAGTGCCCAGAATGTTTGTCTCAGCTTTCTTACCCTATCCTCAGACTTCAGCAGGTCCTATGTACCTAGATCTCAGAGGGTTCTCTTTAGTTCTCTTGTCCTTCCTCTATTCATACTTGTGAGTACTTGGTGAAGGCCTGTATAAATGAGTTGGTAGGTGACTGTAAACTTTCTTTGTGTCTGTAGCCCCTAGGTATTCTCAGCTATCATGCTATTCAGTACTCAGCCTTTAATTTTTTAAAGGTAAATGTGAGTAGTAGGAAGCCTTCCTACTCAAATCTGTGTTGGTGTTCTCTTCCCTTCACTGCATCACCAAGAGATAGGTTTCTTTTCTCTTAGAAGGGATTTGTTACATTTTAGTTTTTAATTCTTTGGGTATTTGTGGAGTTAGCTTTTAATGAGCTTTAATGGAAAGGCTAGGATTTTGTAGGTTTTCGGGCTTGTTAGGGTGTCTTGGCACGTTATTAACGTAGAAGCAAAATTTTCTTGCATTGTTTTACACCCTAAGTAGAATTGGAAATCACCTTTTTCACATTTTAACATTTCTAATGTGATATTTCATCTTATCTAAAAAACCATCAATTGAAAGTCTTAACCTTGATTTTCTTACCACTAAGAAAGGAAAACACTACGAAATAATGCTAAAATGCTATCAATTGTATGATGCTTCCCACTTTAAGAGATTTTAGATGTGATCAATGTGTATATTAAAATTGATTAAATATGGTACTCCTAACTTGCACAGAATGTCCACTCAACAACCTCCCCTCAGTGTGTCTGTCAACAGACCTTTTGAGGAAGTTGAGTTCTATTGTTTTGAAACTTCTCCATTAGTCAGCAAAATGTTGATGGTTGCTAAAGTATAGTGTTGGGTATTTGGAGGTTCTTTGTACTCTCTCTACTTTTGCGTACAGTCATATACCACATACCCAACACTATAATAAAATATCATAGACCAGATGACTTTACAGAAATTTATTTCTCACAGTCTCAGAGGCGGGTCTGAGATTAGGGTGCCAGCATGGTTGGATTCTGTTGGAGACTCTCTTCCTGGCTTGCAGATGGCTGCCTGCTCAATGTTTATTCACATGGGAATGAGAGAGAGAGAGAGAGGGAGAGAGAGAGAGAGAGACCGCACGCGAGCATGCGAGCATGTACCTCTCTTTTCTTACAAAGGTACTAATCTCATCATAAGGTCCCTGCTCGTAGTCTTATCTAAACCTAATTATCTCTCAAAGAACCTTTCTCCAAAAATCATCACAATTGTGTTAAAGTTTTAGTATATGTATTTTGAGGGAATATAGTTAAGTCCTTAACACACACTACAGTTGAGCCTTGAACAGCTTTAAACTGCATAGGTCCATTTATACAGATTTTTTTCAATAAATATGCAGTTGTTATCTAACAAGGGCTCACTGCCAACGCTCATAGGAGCCAATATTATGGCACCGGCTTTTGAGTAAAGAAAAAGCTTTTACTGCTAAGTTGACTGGCAAGGAGGCAGGAGACAAGGCTCAAATCTGTCTCTTCATCCAGAGTTTAGGGGGAGTTTTAAGAGGTTAGAGGGATGAAGCTGGTATGTGAAAGTGCTGATGGGGCAGGTTTTGACTGGAGAGCTTTGGAACTTGGCCATTAATGATAAATTATGGTAAGGGGCTTCAGCACCAGATCTTCCTGGACAGCGGACCCTTTGCTTCTGAAAGGGTTCCAGTGTTCAAGTTCAGATCATGTTCTGGTCCTTTGGTTGGAGGTGACGGGTGGCGCACAGAGTGAGACTTTGGTGCAACTGGATATCAGAGCTCTCTCTCTCACATGCTTCGGCTGCATGACTTGTAGTTTTGGTCTGTTGTCTCTGTAAAGCAACACAGTATCTTGTTAGAAACAGGATAGGACCAATTTGAGCTGGTTCAGTAGTTACACAGGTAACGCTCCATATCCCCGGGTTTTATATCCGAGGATTCAACCAACCACAGATCAAAAATATTTTTAATCTGCAGATGGGCCTGACTATATGCATTATTCTCTACATTATTTTATATATGGGACTTGAGCATCCAAGGATTTTTGTATCCACAGGGAGTCCTGGAACCAGTCTCTCACAGATACTGAGGGAAGACTTAAGTTTTGGGGGAGTCAAAAGTCATATGCAAGTTTTTGACTGTGTGAGGGGATTGGCACCCTTAACCCCCATTTTATCAAAGGTTAGCTGTAATGAAGATAATAATAGGAGAAATTGTATGTTGGAGGAGAGGGTATTTGAGAATACTCAGAACTTTTGATGTAGTTTTTCTGTAAACCTAAAACAGCTGTAAATAATACAGTCTATTAAAAATAATAAAAGCAAGACTAGTATAAAGATTGTGAATTTCAATTTCAGAGAGATTTAAAAATAGGTGAACTCTCTTTGATATTTACTGCTCAGTAGAATGCTAAATATGACAAGAACAAGCCATCATTATGGAACCCCTTTTGGTCATTCTTTTCCTTTTGCCTTCTTTGAACCTATCTGTTTTACTTTAAATGCCACTTTTTTCCACCATCTTGCTTTTCCTTTTGTCCTCCTCTTTTTAATCTACCACCTTGTCTCTCTTTTGATCCTAGTGGATCATAAAATAAAGTGTGAGCATTATTTGCTGAGTTTTAAAACAAAATACTGTTCTTTTTGTTTTTACTTTGAGAATTATCAAGTTAAACATTTATTTTCTTCCTTGAAAATAGAAAAAAGATTTTTTGACTTGCGTGTATAAAAAAAGCAATGCCTTTACAAGTAATTTACTTTCTGCTGTGGAACTTCTGATATCACATTTAATATCACATTTTATTCGATCTGATTGAATGACAACTTGCATAATAATGAATCTAGAATGGTTCTGATTGTCTTTAAATCATAGTTGAAATTTTAGAGTTACCTAAGAAAAACAAAGTATCTGACGGTAATAATCTGATAGTAAAGGGAAGAAGATCAATAAGCACATATAATATTTTGTATCTTATTATAGTAAATAATCCATAAATTAGTATTTAGTTTGCATATGTATATCTGTTTTTTTTTGTATGTTGAACATCAAGTTTCTCTTTTGGGTTGGGCAAATTCTAAAATCAGGTTTTTTTTTTAATTGAGGAAAATTTATATAACAGAATTAACCATGTTAAAGTGTGCCATTCAGTATATTCACGATGTTGTGCAATCATCACCTCTATCTAGTTCCAAAATATTTTCATCAACCCAAATGGAGACTCTGTACCCAATGAGCAGTCACTAGACATTTCCCCCCACTCCAGCCTCTGGAAACTATCTGCTTTTTGTCTCTTTGGATTTGTCTGTTCTATATATTTCATATAAATGGAATCATAGAACACGTGACCTTTTGTATATCTAATGTATGGATAAACTACACTTTATTCATTTGTCAGTTGATGAACATTTTTGTTGTTGCCACTTTTGGCTATTATGATTAGTGATGCCATGAACATTGCTGTAGAAGTTTTTGTTTGAACACATTTTTTTCACTGTATGCCTAGGAGTGGAATTGCTGGATCTTATGGTAATTCTATGTTTAACTTTTTGAGTAACTTCCAAACTGTTTACTATTGCAGCTGTATTACCAAACTTTGCATGAATACTTCCAGTAAAAAAGAGTTCTAATTTCTCCACATCCTTGCCAACACTTTTTATTTTCTGCTGTGTGTGTGCGTGTGTGTGTGTGTGTGTTTAAATTATAGCCATCCTAGTGTAAGATAATATGTGATGGTAAAATGAGTTTTTATATGTAGCTTTCTTCCTATAACTTATTCTGTTAAAAGTAAGTACATTTATCAATATGTTAAAGTCTATAAAATTCCATTAAGTGTCCTTCAGATTAAAAGAGTACTACAGTGGTTCAACTTCTATAGAAATATTGTTTTGACATTTTAATATTCATATGCTTAACTTGAATGAGATACATTCATTTAGAACAGGAATGCCTGTCTGAGAAACTTAGCTGTAGAGGCTTCTAGTTTGATACAACACATAAATATAATGTCCAAAATGAAACATTTAAAATACAATATGCTTGATTTTGATTGAGTTTAAAGAATGATTAAATAAGGATATTAGCAGTCATCAACCCAGCCTCTAGTCATTATTACCAAATACTGCATGATTACCGCCAGTAAAATAAAAAATGAACAGGGTAACTCATTCCAATTTAGACAGCACCTTTTATAAGCCATAAGTTTTTCTGTACGCTGAGCTAAAAACTGCTGTTCTTGAACACACACTAATTGGATCTTGTTATTCTCTCTAGCTACAAGTCTTTTTCCACATGAAGACAGCTATCATATGCTCTCAAGTTTTCTCTTTTTCCATATCAGACACTTTCAGTTTTTTCTACTCATTACACTTCAGGGTTCTCATACCTTAGTGTCTTCCGGATATACTGCAGTTTGTGTACATCCATCCTAAAATGTGTTTCTCTAGACATAATCTGATCCATAGAATGGAACTAACACATAAAATGGTTTACATGCTCATTATAGCCCTATGATTTAGATATGTGTGTTCCTCTTCTGCAAGTGATAAACTTAGGCTCAGAGAGGTAAAGAAATTTTCTGAAGACCACATATAAGTGGAAGAACTGAGTTTTAAGTCCAGTTCAGATTTGACTAAGTACTTAGACTCCCATCTGAGCCTCACAGAAGATTTGTGAGGTAGAGAGTATTATTTTACAGTGAGAGAAGTAAAGACTAGAAAAGTCATAGAACCTGCTAAAGGCCACTGCGAGAGTGGTGTAGAGGCAAGATTTAAAACCAAAATTGATTCTAAAGATCGTTCTCTTAAATATTATACTATTCTGTCTATGCTATTCTATGATATGGTTGATAATTTAATAATTAGGAGCATAACTAACAGGTATTTCAGTGTTCTAAATCTATATAAGATAATCTATATGATGAAATATATAATCTGCAGTTATCACAAATTTATTAATTTTCATTTCCTGTGATGCAAAAATATTGCTGATTTGACTATTTACTGATATAGCCTTTCTTTCAATATATAACAAAATACTAAAAAACAAAGGATAACTATATTTAAAAAATTTTTTTCCAGTTCCAGTTGACCTTTAATATTTTATTAGATTCAGGTGAACAGCATAGTGGTTAGACATTTATATATATAACTCATGAAGTGATCCCACATTAAGTCTGGTACCCCCCTGACACCATACATAGTTATGACAGTATTATTGACTATATTTTCAATGCTGTACTTTACATCCCTGTGAATATACTGTAGCTGCCAAACTGTACTTCTTAATCCCTTTACCTTTTTCATCCAGACTCCTAACCCCCTGCCCATCTGGCAACCATCAGTTTGTTCTTTGTATCTATGAGTTTGTTTTTGTTTTGTTTGTTTATTTATTTTGGTTTTTAGATTCCACATATAAGTGAAATTACATGGTATTTGCCTTTCTCTGACTGACTTATTTCACTTAGCATAATACCCTCTAGGTTCATCTATGTTCTCACAAACAGTAAGATTTCATTCTTTTTATGGCCAAGTAATATTTTATTGTACATATGTACCACATATTCTTTAAGGATAACTATATTTTAAAATTTGTTTTCTTTTAGGTCCACCTCATTCATTTAACCGAGATGAGACAATAATCATTGCTTTGGCATCAGTCTCTATATTAGCTGTTTTGATAGTTGCCTTATGCTTTGGATACAGGATACTGACAGGTAAAAATATCACTTTTTATTCTATTGTTTATTAAACATGCTATTTGATCAAAATTTATTTTCTACTTTTTAAAATCCTGTGCTAAAAAAAAATCTGTTATAGTAGCTCCCATCTTTCTCTCTTAACGAACTTTTTTCCTCTAGTTTTTATGAAAAGTTTCAAACATATGCAAAATACCTATCACCTAGCTTCAACAATTATAAAATCTGTATATTATCTGTAACCCCACTACACCCCCTTCTGTGCTACTGGATTTTTTTGAAGAAAGCATAGATACCATTTATTCACAAATACTTTAGTATTATCTCTGAAATAGAAAGACTTAATATATATAACCATAATACCATTTTCACATCTTATAACAGTAATTCCTCAGTATCATCAACTGTTCAGTTGGTTCTAATAAATTTAGGTTTGATGAGCTTTTTAGGAGATCAGCACTCATTCATTGATTTGAATAATTTTAATAAAACTTATTCTTTAATGTTTTGGCAGTATTTCTTAAGGTTTTAAACTAGGTCTATTGCTGGAATCATCTCCCAGAATTCAGCTTTGGTGTTATTTATCATTCATCTTCATTTAAAGATGATTCCTAGTTTAGTTAAGTTTTATTCTCATTAACATTAGATATAAGTCTTGCTACCAACCATTCTATAGCTCTTCTTTTTTGATGGTAATATAATAAAAAGTATATAAAGATCTTCATTTTAAAAGAAGCACACATTAATAACTTCTTTTGTCTATTCTTATAGGAGACCGTAAGCAAGGTCTTCACAGTATGAACATGATGGAAGCAGCAGCGTCAGAGCCCTCTCTTGACCTGGATAATTTGAAACTGTTGGAGGTAAGATGGCTCTTAGATTAGGGACCGTTCTTTCTGCATCCATATCTGAGATAGTGACTTCATTCACTCACTAAATCATTCATTCATTTGTTCAACAAGCATTTATTTAGAGTATCAATTACGTGCCAAGGCCTATTCTAGGCACTGAGAATATAGGTGAACGATACAGATATCCCTCTTGAGTCTTATATTCTAATGGGAGAGAGTCTACAAACAACAGGTAAACAAATGAATGTATATTATTCAAGTTGTAAGTGCTATGAAGAAAAATAAAACAGATATGAGATAAGAAAGTTATAAGAAGAGGGTTATTAAAGTATATTTAGAAAGGAAATGATCTTTGAGTATAGACTTGAACAGAGTATAGGAATAAAGACCTGTGAAATACTAAGAAGAATGTGTCAGGTAAGGAATCCATAGTAGATGCAAAATATGTACTCCTTGTCTGTGCATATATTTTTATAGGTACATGTGACTGTCATATATTGCATAGAATTTAGTTTTCATTTGGTAATTAATCAGAACCTATGGTAAAAGTTTTACCATGATGAATGTTTTAATGATCTTTATTAGGATAAATAAACTATGATCCCCAAACCAGAGATCATTAAATAATAGATAACTATGATCCTCAAACTACAAAGACCGTTAAATAATAGATATGGCATATTTGGTTATATAAAATATTTTAAGAACCGTTCATTTGGGAGAAAAATATAGTTAAATGCCAAATTAAAAATATTTTAACACAAAAACTAAGAATTAATAAATAGCTAGTACAAATCAATATGAAAGAAATAATCCATAAAAATGGATAAAAGAGATGAACTGGCAATTCACAAAAGAAATGGCTAATAAATATATAGGAAGATGTCCAATTTACTTAAATTGGGAAAAAAAAAAAGAAAAACCTATTAAAGCCATAGAATTTCATCCTGGACTGAGTAAAAGAAACGCTCCCAAACATTGCTAATTTACCATATGTTGATACAAACTTTCTAAAGGACAATTTATCTGTTTGTTAAATTTTAACCTAGAAATAATGAATAAAATATAACAAATATTGTTAAATAAATGATAGTAAATCTCTCACCTGTTTCAGTAAAAAGTGAGAGAAATCCCAAGAGGCTAAAAATTAAGAGAACAGGTTCAATTTGCTGGTCTTTTGTGTATTGAGTGATTTATTGTATCCCGGATATTGTGAGTGTTATATTGTGGAAACTCTGAGTTTTTTAGGTTCTTCTGAAGTGTTTTCACTTTCAGTATTTGTTTTCGTATGCAGTTATCTTGGTTGGACATAACTGCAAACTTGTCTTGGACGGAAATCCAAATCTCAGTTCAATTATTTTGTCTTTAGCTGGAATTTGTCCCATTCACTGGGTTCCCCCTCTGTGACTCTGTTCTAGAATTCTCCTCTCACTTTCTAGCAGCTGTGGTTGCACCAAATTCTGTTCTCTGGTTCCTGGGGCCAGAGAGATTATGAATTTTCTTTTGCATTTTTAGCTCCACTGTATAGTGCTGATTTCAGCCTGCTCTCAGGCTAAAAGCTATAAAAATGGGTAGCCCATTCTATTCCATTCTTTTCTTCTAAGTGTTGACTCCCTTTAGAATCACCCTCTTTTTGTTCATTCTCCAGCACTTTTTGAATTCTTTTTATAATTTTGTCCAGAATTTATAGTTGCTATCTGTAGGAGGGCTGGGTCTATCTAGTAGGATCTTCTGAGCCATGTAGGATGCAGACTTTATTAGTTCCTTGGTAATGGAGTAATTTAAACTTGAAGCAGTAGAGAGCTTTGGCACACATATAGACTTACACTTTATTTGGTAAATTCGAATGTTGTGATATGAATTAATACCTTGCTTTCTTCAAAACAAATTTGCAGCTGATCGGTCGGGGTCGATATGGAGCAGTATATAAAGGTTCCTTAGATGAGCGTCCAGTTGCTGTAAAAGTGTTTTCTTTTGCAAACCGTCAGAATTTTATCAATGAAAAGAACATTTACAGAGTGCCTTTGATGGAGCATGACAACATTGCTCGCTTTATAGTTGGAGATGAGAGAGTCACTGCAGATGGACGTATGGAGTATTTGCTTGTGATGGAGTATTATCCCAATGTAAGTTCTTCATAAAAAATAAACTGACATTTATGTGAACAGTCAATTAGATTTTCAGGAAGACCACTGTTATGTAGAGCATTGCTCTTTTGCAAACTGGTTACTAAAGGTCTGCAAAGAGATAAGGATCTCATATCAGAAAGTGAACCAACTAAGTCACTGATTAACCATTGAAAACCCCCTACCCCCTGATTTTCTTGGTGAAAGAAGCAATGCTTTCATTAACATTTCATTCTAGTGCAAGCTCCGTATCCCAGACTGGTTGGTACTAAATAGATTGTGGATGAGCACCTTGAGTAGCACTGACATATATATTTACAGAAGCCTCCTGTTTTCTACTTGTAAAACATAGCAACATAATTTGTATTTGTACTGATAAGAGATACAGTGTAAAGAAAGAATTTGAAAGACTTTATTTTTTCTATCTTAATTTGATAAATCAAAGAAATGTTTAAAATGAAATAACCATTTGTAATTTTTAATCTTGGAAAAATAAAAATTGATAACATTTAAATACTTTTTTCCATCATTTCTCTACCTACAGAAATATCTTGCCAACTCTTTTGAGATTCTGAAATGTCATAATTCATTAGCTCTCCATGGAATCCTAACTTATAAAAATCCTTTATAAGGCTGCTCACTTACCTTCTTATGTTCAAGTAAATTAGTTACACTTTTTTTTTCCTTCTATATAGGGATCTCTGTGCAAGTATTTGAGTCTCCATACAAGTGACTGGGTAAGCTCTTGCCGTCTGGCTCATTCTGTGACTAGAGGACTGGCTTATCTTCATACAGAATTACCACGAGGAGGTAAGACAATGAATAAAAGGTGAATGACACTCATGTGGAGTCAAAATTAACAAAGGGAATCTTTATTCATATCTTCAAAGTAAAAATATATTTTATATTATAGCAGATTCATTATTACCCAGCTGCTTGAAAGATCTGGCATGAGAAAAGTATTTGAAATGAAACAGGAAGAATAAGAAAAAGAACTAAAAAGTCTAGAGGGGTCATGGATACCATTTAGAATTTGATTGCAGTTCTGAACACTTTCTCTGCAAAGATACTTGTATGGACATATTAGTTTAAAAATTTTTTTTTTGAATTTATCAATTACAGTTGACATTCAACATTATATCAGTTATAGGTGTACAGCATAGTGGTTAGACATTTATATAACTCATGAAGTTATCCCCCTCATATGGGTATACTTTAAATAAAGTGTTCTTTTGATTCTAAGGGTTCAAAGACCTTTTTAAGTTCATCTGTGGACCTTGATTAAAAACCTCTTAGCTAGGCTATTCACTATCACTTTTTTAGTTTTAACTTCACATGAATCTTTATTCCATAGTTTGTTGGACTTTAGTATAAAAGCCAAATGGTATATTTTTATAAGCCAGTGCTTCTCTTATCTAGAATTAGATTTGGTCAAATCTTTTGGGAGGAAAAAGTTATAGGCTTCAATAAGAATAAAATTTTTTTTTTTTTCCTCGTGTGAGAATCTAGAGACAGTCAAAATTTGTTTGGCAGCATCAGGCTCCTATATTTCTCCTGCATTATGCTTTTTATATGGTTTATATTTTCAAGGTCACCTCATTGTTCATTATGCTATATTCTCATCAGCAGAAAAGATGAAAGGAAGGAAGGAGGAATTGCCCACTTTTGCCTCCAGAAGTCCCAGTCTTAAGTTTACGCTTTATTTAGTCTATGCTTAGCTACCACACTTAACTACAAGGGATGCTGAGAATATTGTTTTGTTTTGTTTTGTTTTAGCTGGGTGTATTGTTGCATAAGTAATATTGGGTTCTGTTACTTAGTAGGAAGAGGAGAATGCATGGTGGGGAGTCAGTCTTTGCTAGTGTTTCAGAACTGTGTGGTGTTATGCTCCTTGCTTTAACTACAGTTTTCTTCAGCAAATGTACATTTTTGCTAGTTGTTCAAAGCATCTCTTTAATACATTTGCTTTCTCACTTTGTTTCAAAATACACCTCAGATCACAGGCACCTCTAAATTAGCTCTGCTGTGAAAATCTGCCTTTGTGCTTTCTCAGGCTTTCATCCCTTACAGCATTTTCCTGTCATACTAGAGCCCAGAACATTTTTTAAAATTTCTCTGACCTCTGTGGTGAAGAGAATCCTTAATGTATCAATTTTTTAGATCTTTGTTCCATTGTGTAATACCATGGATCATCTTTTCTAATTGCTGCTTCATATATAAATAATTTCTCCTGAATAATTTATTAGTTCATTTATCTCAACATCTTGCTTTTCCTGAATATAGAATTGACCAGTGTTGTTACCTATGTCAGCAACTTGATGTACTCACTTTAGTGCTTTAGCACATTAACTGTTTGGACTGTATTTCCTTACTCTTAAATATTATTATAGCTCCTTTAAAGAGGTGGCTTAGCACAGAACTTAAAATACCATCCTAATCTCCCTTGTCAAAGCTTGCATGATTGAGCGAGGTTTCAAGTCAAACACTGATTGAAGAGAATGATTACCATCAAATATGAGTTTTATTTAAATGCAGATGTTATTCTTAAACATTACTTAATATTTTCATTAATTAACCTATTTTAAAAACGAGTATATGTATGGTACTGCAAAAAAACATAAGTATGGTAGCTATTTGAACTTATGGTTTTACCTATTATTTTAACAATATTCCAGCTATACTGTACTATTTCAAAATATTTAAAATGTCATTTCACTTTTTTCAGAGAACCCTATTCTTCACAGTATCTCCAGATGTAACTTTGCTGCGTAGCACAGAAATTTTATAATAAAGAATAATACTATTATTATTCATTTTTTGCTTCAAAATAAATTGAATCCATTTATTTATTTGTAATTGGTTTTCCCTGTAAATTTTTTCCTAGTGATAATATAAGATGAAATTATTATCATAAAAAAATCTAACAAAGAAAGAACATGTATAAATCACTCAAACCTATTAACTAGTTTATGTATATCCTTCCATGTACTTTGCATGTACATGTGCCCTGCTTGTGCATGTGTGCTCCCCTCCCCCCCCACCCCCTGCCCCAATACTCACAGAGAGACCGTTTTTCATTCAGCTTTATTTTTTTCCCTGTAATTAGTATTATGTCCTGCTTTCCTCTGAGATATTTGCCTGGTACAATACTGTTGCACATGGCAAAATCATTGTATGTTCTACTTCTTTCTCTGCACCCCCACCCCCAAAATAAAAAAGATTGAAACGAATACTGAAGGGATTTTTAAAGGGACAGAAGTCTCAAAAAGACAGTCTATAGTTTTACCCTTTGCATTGGCGATAAATCTTATCTCGTTTTTTCTTTTCTCTTCCCCTTTTCTCCTTTGCTCCCTCCCTCTCTTTTTCTTTTCATTTTTAAATTCTTTTTTAATAGCAGAATGTATTACTTAATTTTCTCCTCTGGCTATCTCACTGACTCATCACACATTCTCCCCATTATTAATCTGGTTTCCCTAATGTGTGTGATCTTTTAATTTAAGTATCTCTATAAATTTTCTTTTATAAATATCATCTTGAGATTGTATCATGTATACTACCATGTATACTGGTGGTGGTGTATCCAGAATAAGAAATGAAGCTCTTCTAGGGGTTGAGTTGAGCCATGTTAATACAAACTTTGGAAGGGGGGACCAGGAAGTGGGAAGGGGAGAAAGTAAGAAAGACATCAACTCTTAGATAAAAAAACTTGGTAACAGCTATTTTTTCTTTTAATTTGCCGTTGCTTTATTTATGTAAAAGGAATTATCTTCTATCTTTAGTTTCATCGTTGGTGAAATTGTAGTCTAATACTTGTTAATGAGAATAATACATGTAAATACTGAGTCTATTTGCACATAAATATAAACATTCAATAAACATCATTAACTTTGTTCTGATTGCTGTATTTCTTTGTATACCTAGGGAGTTATTTTAAATTTTAGAAATTATGCCGTAGAATTTTTTTTAATTTCAAGAGCTATGGTCTTAATATAAGGTTCATATAAGGTTTCCTTATAAGAGGAAAAAAAATATGTGGTATTTTTGGTGAAGGGCTGGGGTTAGACATATTGTTTCAGTCGGCAAGTATTTACTCTGTGAATTCTTTTGAATTCAGGTGAAACATGTTCTTTCTGCCTTCATGGAATATATAGTCTAGTGATAAACAAGTAAGAGAATAATAGTGCTTTGCTTCTCTCTAAAATCAGAAAACAGGTTTCATATCTTGCTGAGAGGTACCAGCTCTTCCACTTGTTCTTTCAGTCCGTTGTAAAACTATTTCTAATTTGATTTGAAGAACTGAGATGGGCTTAGAGAGCTGGCTAAACCTAGGGCAGAACTGGGATGTTCTCTCACAGGTTTAATCTGTTAAGCCATAGAAGAGTGTAAGATATGTATACAAATTTTGAAGCCATGTCAGTTTTTTAATACTTGTTTTAGTTTTTTGTTTGTTTGTTTATATCAAATATTCCTTTCTCAGTTGCGTTCTTTTGCTACCCTAAAATGAAGAGAAGAAAGCAAGTGTGTGTTAAAATTAGAAGCAACAGCATTTTGGGTATTAGTTGCAGCTAAAGTTTAAAGCTTAATTATATGTGCAACAAGAGTTATGTTGTAAAATATAATGTAGTGAAAATAGTGATGATTTTGAGTTTTTTATTTCTTTTGTCCTTTTTGTTATTAAATTATTAATGGTCAGAAGAATAACACTGTCTTTTATATTTATGTAGTCCCTATAACTCGCATGTTCATTTCATGTCTAATAGTGCTATATAAGCATTAATAAATATTTGAAATTATCCAAACAGATCATTATAAACCTGCAATTTCCCATCGAGATTTAAACAGTAGAAATGTCCTGGTGAAGAATGATGGAACCTGTGTTATTAGTGACTTTGGATTGTCCATGAGGCTGACGGGAAATAGATTGGTACGCCCGGGAGAAGAAGATAATGCAGCCATAAGTGAGGTGAGTGTAGAAAAAAGGTATCACACTGACGTACTTTGAAAAAAAAAATAATAAATTGCATTAAAGAATCCACTAACTACTCAGAATAATTATCCTCATATGCTAGCAATTATAGCATATTAGGAATTACAAACTTAAGAGATACCAAAGACATTGCATAAAGTTAGTTCATTAATTCACTGTGGTAGTCTCTGCCATTTCAACTCATTTTTGACAAGCATTAGTAGAAAGTTTGTAGGAACCGATTTTTGAATCAAGAGTAAAATTATCAAGTTAAAGATAGGTCAGCCACCTGATAATTACTGTTACAACATGGAACATATCCTCTCTGACCTTTTCTCTCTGCATTCACATATACATGTCTATATGTACATGTGTATATTTTTAGTAAATTTTTTAAATGTTAAATGTTATACATATTGTTTTGCAGTTTTCCCACTGTGTCTTATAAATTTTATTACATTGATATACATAGGAAAATCTAGCTCATTCTTTTTTTTTTTTTTAGGCAAGGCAACACTTGGTTGACCTCACAGATTGCAAGGACCTTGTCAGCTTACAATCCCTTATTTATTTATATTTTTTTACTCCTACAGCACCTGGTCTTCCTAGGTGGTCTCCCATCCAAGTACTAACCAGGCCCGACCCTGCTTAGCTTCCAAGATCAGACGCGATCAGGCTTGTTCAGGGTGGCATGGCCGTAGATTCTAGCTCATTCTTGTTGATTGATTCTGTCCCATAGGATGGACTTACACAGTTTAATTGTTCAAGAAGGGCATTTTATAGATTACAAAATCAGGTATAGAAAGCTTCAGTGACATTCTTAGGATCAAATAACTTATCATTGACATATTGTTTACCTGAAATTTATGTATAACTTGTTTCTAATGTCTGTCCTTCAGAATATACTACATTATATTTTTGAAAACTATTTGTCTAATTTTTCAGGTTGGCACAATCAGATATATGGCACCAGAAGTTCTAGAAGGAGCTGTGAACCTGAGGGACTGTGAATCAGCTTTGAAACAAGTAGACATGTATGCACTTGGACTAATCTATTGGGAGATATTTATGAGATGTACAGACCTCTTTCCAGGTAAGAGATCTGCTGTCAAAAAGTGATATGTTTTGAAGTGAAGCAGTTATATCTTCTTTTTCTACCTATATTATGTTTTTACTTTTATTTAAACCTTCAGTTCATTGCCACCTAGTGTTCAGAAACATTATTAGCCTGAATGAAAAACTTTTTAAAAAGACTCCATGTTTGCATCTGAATGCAATTTAATTAATTGCTCATAATAGCTTATCTAATTGTGTTTAGTTTGGTCTCTGATTGCTTTAGCAGTCATCCTTTTCTTTATGCACCCTTTGAGCATTTGATTTTTTTTTAAGTTAATTTAATTAACTTATTTTTATATATATACATTTTTTATTAACTTTATTGGGGTAACATTGGCTAATACAATTATATAATTTTCAGATGTACATTATAACTTAACATCTGTATATTCTATTGTGTGATTACCACCTAAAATCCAGTTTCCTTCAGCTACCATGTATTTGATCCTCTTTACCCACTTTTCCCTCCCCCTGCCCCCATATTTGACACTCTTTACCACGTCTACCTCTCCCCTCCTCCCCCACCCTCTGAGCATTTGAGAAGCTACACTTATATCGTGTCCTGAATTGACCCAATTAATTAGAAGCAATGAATTATCCATTGGAACACTTTTTCTTTCATTCTTCCTTCCTCTTTTCCATTCTCCTTTTCTTCCTTTTTTAAAATTCTCCCTTCTTGCCTTCCTGCCTTCCTTTCAATGAAAGAACACTCATTTAATGTGAATGCTTATTTGACACTTACTTGAGATAACTGAGTTTATAATTTTTCTCTTTTTGTTAGGATTTTTTTCATCCCTGTCATTATTGTCATATAGAAATTTTAACTAACTACAATATGTGCATTGCATTCTTTTAGATTATGTACAAAATGATTTGATATATATGATCTCTATAGGAATAACACCATTAAAAGCATAGGAAAAGGAAAAACAGTCAGTCAAACCAGTACTGGACAAATTTGTGAAATGAAACTAATAAAAACAGATTAGTAGTGGGATTAAAATTTTTTGCTTTAAAAACAGTAAGCATTTAACAATAGTTTATAATCTAAAATATATTAAATAATTAATTAAATTAACTACACATTATAAGTTCTTATTTAGAAGTACATTTTCCAGTGAATTGGAAGTACAGAGTACCCAACTGAGGTGTTTTTCTGGAAATAGTAGCAATTATAGTAGTATCACAGTATTATTGGAATTTTGGAACTTTTGGAACTTTATATTTCTATTATTGGAACTTTGGCCACAGATTTTTTTAAACGTCCTAATCCAGAATTGTTGTTTTTTAGAAGTATTTCTGAATGAAAGGATTCTTATAGTGTTGGTACACTGCCATCAGCAATAGTTTTTGAACAACTACTGCATTCAAAGAATAACTTATTTTTGATCTGATAATTAATAAAGAGCAATATTAGATGTTTAGATGAAAGGCAATTAAATCTTAGATGAATTATAATAGAAAAGAACTAGAAGTTTTAAAAAGAAAAAAGAAATAGGATATTACTTAATGGATACAGAGTTTTAGTTTGGGAAGATGAAAAGAGTTCCGGAGATAGATCTTGGTGATGGTTGCACATTGTGAATATACTTAGTGTCATAGAACTGCACATTTGAAAATGGTAAATTTTGTGTTATGTATATTTAACCACAATGAAAAATAAAAATAAAGAAAAAAGAGAGTTACATTAAGATACACTATAATCTTAGATATAAAAATGAGGAAGAGGCACATGTGAGAGAAAATGTAGAGAAGGAATCTGTGATGTTGGTTAACTTTTGGAAAAAAGTCAAAGGAATTGAGAAATATTCAGAGATCTGAGAAATAGTGAAGGTGGCAGCCAGGAACTTAAGAAAAAATAGTGGTTTACATTGGAGAGATGAGTGAATTATGAAGACTTTGGGGTGAGGTATTGATAGACAACTGAAGAAATTTTTTAAAAGTTTAAAAGAATTGTCTACGGTTGTGCCACCCTGAACAAACCCAATCCCATCTGATCTTGGAAGCTAAGCAGGGTCGGGCCTGGTTGGTACTTGGCTGGGAGACCACTCAGGAAGACCAGGTGCTGTAGGTGTAAATAAAATAAAAAATAAGGGATTGTAAGCTGACAAGGTCCTTGCAATCTATGAGGTCAACCAAGTGTTGCCTCACCTAAAAAAAAAATTTTTTTTTTTTTTAATTTAAAAGAATAAAGAGGATGTCGAGAGAACTAAGATTAAAGTGATTATTTGGTAATTGTCTAATCGAGATGGTAATTGAGAATTTATGGGTGGATGTACTTCTGAAAGAGAACACATAAAGAGAAAAAATTTGTTGAGTCAAGACTAAATTTTGGGAGACCACTCCCCTGCCAAATAGGTTAGTTATAAAGACAAATGGTCAGAAAAAGAGAAAACTGAGAAATCATAGTATCTGGAAGTCAGTATTAGAAAGTGTTAGAATGAAGATTGATAGCAATAGATGTAATTGAAAGGTCAAAAAGAAATAGAACTGAGAAATGATCTTTGAATTTGAATAGAAGTATTCTTAGAGAAGTGTCTGTGAAATAAAAAGGATACTATAAATATTAATAAGCCTAGAGAAAGCATATAATAATAAAATTCTTGTAAAACATTTTTTAAAAACTTCTATGATATACTTCCAAATGCAGTACATGCTTTACTAATAAATGGAATCAATATGTAGTGACCGCTGACACTTTCATTAGCAAAATAATATGAATATTAACAAAACAATGAATTAGGTATCTCTATTACAAAGAAAGAGTGAAATGCTGCAAAATTTATATAAAGGAGGGAGAAGGAAGGAAGAAAGAAAAAAAATAAAGGCAAGAGAAAGAAAAAGAAAGGGATTAAAAATTCGTAACTGCTTAGAGACATAATTAACAAGTAGAAAATGAGATGAGAAGCAGGGGACGACATCTGTTATTCTCAGATATTTGATCTATTTTGGACAGTTTGTAAGAAAATTAGATTATAAAACTTCCTTGTGGGGGGAAAAAGAACTTCCTCAAACAATTCAGTGATGATCAAGTTTTAAGAAAACCCAGTAAGACTAATATCTTCCATGATAATGTTGTCATTAACATTCATCTTTGTGTTTCCAGTGTCTGATATGAAGTTAGCTCTAAACAAGTATCTATGGAACAATTAGATTTAGAACCATGAATATTTAGTAGATATTTGGTTAATCCTTAATGTCATTTAATTCACAAGATTGTGCATCTATTTCATTGAGCAAGTTTTCTCATTATAATTTAGACCTGATTAAAACAAATAAGTAAAATTGTGAAGTTTTACTTATTCTATTGAACCAGCATTTGAAGAAAAAATAATAAATAACACTTGGAAGGTATCATGTGTAGTGTATATGTCTCAGAGAAACAGGTAAGATACAGTAGTAAATATCTTACAGTTTGCAGATGGCATGGGTTGAGGTTTTATCATACGCAGTTTCATGAAAAAAAGTGATATACTCATTGGCAGGATTAAATCCTTTAGTTTTATTTTTCAAGTTCGATGTTAATGGTTTCTGATAAAAGTATCTGCTTAAATTCTTAGAATATGTGAAAATATCACTTGTATTTATAGATAGTATAATATTCCAAAAAATTTGGGCTATGCTGCATAGATTATAGAATTTTTGTAAATCAGTTTTTTAAATTAATTTATTTTTTATGGTGACATTGGTTAATGAAATCCAGTAAGTTTCAGCTGTATACTTTAACAGTAAAGCATATATATGTTTACACTGTGTGTTCACCTCCCGTAGTTAGATTTCTTTCTGTCACCACATATTTGACCCCCTTTAAAAAGTCATTTTTAATATTGGTGGAGGACAAGTGTTTATAGGTTCTTTTGGATATTCAAATTGAGACACAAAACTTAAATTACATGTTTTGTAATGTACTTTCTTTCTCATTATAACTTCTATCTCCATTTGAGTGAGATAAAGAAGGGCAGATGGTACCACTTTGCTGACGGGGAAAACTAAAACATATAGTAGTTAAAAATGACTTTTCTTAGGTAAAGGTGAAGCCAAGAATAGAACCTAAGTGCCTTACCGTGGTGTTCTTCCTTCTAATTTATCCTGTGATTTTAATGGAGTGGGGGTGGGGCAAGGAGACAGGAAGGTCTCTATTTCTCCTGAGTTCTATGCCAAGATTTTGACTAGACCATTGGTTTTCTCAGTGTTTGTCCCTGAGGTCTTCTGTGTAGCTCAATATGTTTATTGTTTAATTTGAGCACATTTTGTAAAAACTATAAGCCTCTCACTGTAAGCAACTGATTGTACTTATTGGTAATGAAAAGAGTTATTAAACAGTGGTAGAATAGTTAATAATACTTACCTATTTTTCTGTCAAATGGCCATTGTCATAAAATTTTTTGTGACATTTGATATAATCTGGCTGTATAATAGATTTAATGAGACATAATGACTCTACAGCCCTCCCAGTTATATTTGATTCTAAATACATGTTTGTTGTACTAGATCCTGGACTTCTCATATTCACTACCCTTGATGAGAATTCAGATATTTCAAGTTTTAAGTATATCTGTGTATATAATAATCTCTCCCCCAGCCCAAATTTAGTAATACTAGAAACTATTTTTAAATAGCTATCCATCATTAACACTACCGTTTAATTTATCAAACGAAGGCTATTCTAACTAAAGCATTTATTAATAATGCATTAAACTCATAATAGGGTCTCTTTAGGATCTCCAAATATGCCTGAAAGGGTTTAAAAAAAAAAAGAGTGTGACATAATTTCTTTGCTTGCTTAGTATCAGAAATACTCCCATTATTCTATCTTTTTATGATAATTGGAAATTTTACTCCATCTTTCTTTTTAAAAAATTTACAGGTGAATCTGTACCAGAATACCAGATGGCTTTTCAGACAGAAGTTGGAAACCATCCAACTTTTGAAGATATGCAGGTTCTGGTTTCCAGAGAAAAACAGAGACCCAAGTTCCCAGAAGCTTGGAAAGAAAATAGCCTGGTAAGAAAAAACTAAATTGTTAAAAAGAGGACTTATGATTGAATGTGTTTCAATGTCGTTTGAAGCAAAAATAGACTGTTAATAATGTTAATAGTTTTTTAGAGTTGTCTAATGCCAGAAATCCAACTTACTTGAATTTTATATGTTTTAAATTTTTCAATATTAAAAAAGCCCCCCTTTTTGGTTCAGTTTTAGTTTTTTCCAAGTATAAAATACTATTTAGAGAGACTAACCATTGTGTGTGAAGTTTGCTAGGTTGGGTAACAGCTGGAATAATTAATACGTTAATATTTTAAACATTATTGAAATTTCATCTTATTTGGATGCCTTTTATATCTTTCTCTTTTCTGATTGCACTCACTAGTGGACAGTGGCGATAGTGGACAGCCTTGCCTTGTTCCTGATCTTAGAGGGAAGATTTTTAGTTTTTCACCATTATGTTGAAAAGTATAATGTTGGCTAAGGGTTTGTCATAGATGGCCTTTATTATGTTAAGGTACTTTCCTTCTATACTGATTTTGTTAAGTATTTTGATCATAAATGGATGTCGTATCTTGTCGAAGGCTTTTTCTGCATCTGTTGATATGATCATATGATTCTTATTTTTTAATTTGTTTATGTGGTGTATCACATTAATCGATTTGTGTATGTTGAACCATCCCTGTGCCTCTGGGATGAAGCCCACTTGATCGTGGTGTATAATCTTTTTATTATATTGCTGTATTCGGTTTGCTAGTATCTTATTTAGGATTTTTGCATCTGTGTTCCTGAGAGATATTGGTCTGTAGTTTTTTTTGTGTGTGTTATCTTTACCAGGTTTTGATATCAGAGTAATATTGGCTTTATAAAATGAATTGGGAAGTATTGTCTCCTCTTAGATTTTTTGGAAGAGCTTGAGGAGAATAGGTATTAAATCTTCTTTGAATGTTTGGTAGAATTCACTGGTGAAGCCATCTGGTCCTGAACTTTTATTTTTTGGTAGGTTTTTGATGATTGTATCAATTTCCATACTGCTGATTGGTCTATTTTCCAGTTCTTCTTGATTCAGTCTAGGAAGGTTGTATTTTTCTCAGTACTGGTCCATTTCCTCTAGGTTATTAAATTTGGTGTTATATACTTTTTCATAATATTTTTGTATGGCCCTTTATTTTTCTGCGATGTCAGTCGTAATTTCCCCTTTCATCTGTGATTTTTTTTTATTTGTGTCCTTTCTCTTTTTTCTTTAGTGAGTCTAGTCAAGGGTTTGTCAATTTTATTAACCTTCTCAAAGAACCAGCTTTTTGTTGCATTTATTTTTTCTACCGTTTTTTTTTGTTTGTTTGTTTGTTTGTTTTCATATGTTTCTGCTCTAATTTTGCTTATTTCTTTCCTTCTGCAGACTTTAGGCTTCATTTGTTCTTCCTTTTCTAGTTTTTTAAGATGAAGCATTAGGTTGTTTTTTGGGGTTCATTCTTGTTTTTGGAGACAGGCCTGTGATGATATGAACTTTCCTCTTACGACCGCTTTCGCCATGTCCCAAAAGTTTTGATATGTTGTGGTATCATTATCATTTCTTTCTATGTACCTATTGATTGCTCTTTTTATTTCTTCTCTGACCCAGTTATTCTTCAGTAGCATGTCGTTTAATCTCCATGTATATGTGGTTCTTCCTGATTTCTTTCTGCAGTTGATCTCTAGTTTCGAAGCATTATAATCAGAGAATATGGTTGGTATTATTTCAACCCTCTTATATTTGTTGAAGCTATCTCTGTATCCCAATATGTGGTCGATTCTTGAGAATGTTCCATGTACACTAGAGAAGAATGTGTAAGCAGCTGTTTTGGGATGGAAAGCTCTGTAAATGTCAATTATGTCCAGTTGGTCTAGTGTGTCATTTAAGGATGTTATTTCCTTATTGATTTTCTGTTTGTATGATCCGTCCATATCTGACAGTAGAGTATTTAGGTCCCCTACTAAAATGGTGTTTTAGTCTGTTTCTTCCTTTAGTTCTGTTAGTAATTGCTTTACATGTTTCGGGGCTCCCTGATTGGGAGCATAGGTATTAATAAGTGTTGTATCTTTGTGCATGATTCCCTTTATCATTATGAAGTGTCCCTGAGTATCTTTCTTTACCTTTTTTATTTTGAAATCTATTTTGTTTGACATTAGTACCACTACTCCCACTTTTCTCTGAATGCCATTTGCTTGAAATATTATTTTCCACCCTTGCACTTTGAGTCTATATTTGTCTTTGGAGCTGAGATGTGTCTCCTGAAGGCAGCATATGGTTGGGTTTTGTTTTTTGATCCATTCTGCAACTCTTGCCTTTTTATTGGTGAGTTCAATTCATTTACATTTAGGGTGATTATTGAAATATGAAGTCTTCTTATAGCCATTTTATCTTTTGCTTTCTGGTAACTCGGTGTTTCCATTGCTTCCTCGTCCTTGTGCTTCTGTTTTCTTTATTTTAGTTGGCTTTTGTGGATTTTCCCTCTGTTCTTTCTTGTTTTATCTTATATACAACGGTTCTGAATCTTTGGCGTGAGGTTACCATTATGAATATATAAAGCATATATATATATAAATAAAGCAGTCATCCATTTTCTTCTGTGTGTGACTTATCTCCATTCCCCTTTGTGAATTTTGATATTTCAGTCCCCCTCTTTTCAGTCATTGTTATCTCAGTTTGTTCCTATGTATGCTGAGCGTTCATTACTATCTTGTTAGAACAATTCTCTTCTTATTATTTAAGCTTATAATGCCCTATTCTTAGTAAGGGTTGCACTCCTCCGCTTCTATTTGCCCGATAGTCACTTTACTCCTAATTATGTATTTTTTTTGTCATTTCATTTTAGGTGAACTGACCCCTTTCCGTATTTCCTGTAGTTCAGGCCTCATAGTGGAGAATTCCTTCAATTTTTGTATGTCTGGAAAAGTCTTAATTTCTCCTTCATATCTAAAGGAGAGCTTAGCTGGATACATTATTCTAGGCTGATATTTCTTTTCACGTAATAGTTTAAATATAGTTTACATATTTGGTTTCATTCCTTTCTGGCTTGTAAGGTTTGTGCTGAGAAGTCTGAGGATAATCTAATGGGTTTACCTTTATAAGTTACCATTTTTTTTCTCCCCAGCTGCCTTGAGAATTCTTTGTCATTGATTTTGATAATTTTAATACAGTGTGTCTTGGTGAAGGCCTTTTTGGGTTGAGATAATTTGGTGTTCTGTTGACTTCTTGAATTCCAAGCTCTAGCTCATTCCTTAGATTTGGGAAATTCTTGTCCATTTGTCTGAAAATGCTTTCTAATCCCTGTTCCTTTTCCTCGCCTTCAATAATGCCCATTATTCTTATGTTTCCTCTCCTAATGGTATCAGCTAGTTCTTGGATTTCTCTTTCATTATTTTTCATTCTTCTGTTTCTCTCTTCTTCTTTCTGATTTATTTCTAGATTTCTGTCTTTGATATCATTGATCTTTCCCTCTGTTTGTTCGATTCTCTTTCCCAAGCTTGCTATTTCATTTTTTAACTCTTGCAGAGTTATTCATCTCCAGTTCTATTTGGTTCTTTTTGAGGGGTTCAGTCTCCTTGCTCTGCTCATCTACTTGTTTTTTCAATTCCTGAATTGTTGATTTGAGTTGTTTTGGATCTCGTTGAGCTTTTTCAGAAGTACCATTCTGAATTCTCTTTCATTTCTATGTCTGTAATCCTATTTTCTGGAGATTTTTCTCTTTATTTCTGAGATGCCTTGTCACCTTGATTGTTCATGGACTATTGTTCATGGACTATTCCTCTGCCTGGGCATTAATGAAAGTGTATTCTGCTGTTTTTCTAGGAAGAAGATTTATTATATAAAGGTCTCTCTTTAGCCTGTTGCAAAGAAAATGCTTTTCTTTGGGTTTTCAGTAGGTGGCGTCTTAGCCTCTTGGATCCCTGCTTTATATAAAGTCTTAATAATGCTTTTTAAATTTTCTTGTAGATATTTAATCATGCTTGCTACCCTCAGTTTTAGTCCCTGTCAGTGTCAGCAACAGTCTCAGCAGCATTTGCTCAGGTTCCCCTGGGGCTCCGCAGTGATCAGTCTTGGACGGTATGGAGGGAGGGGCCTTCTGGGTTAGGGGTTGGGGGCTGTAGCTCAGCCTCGGTTTTGCTACCATGGCTGGCAAAAATCAGCTGTTGTTCCTCTGCGGTCCTGTCCTGCTTCTCTGCTTTCTGCCCTGATGACTGGGCCTTGCAGCCAGCCGGCCACAGGGAGCTCACAGCTATCCCAGTCAGGAATGTTCAGGGAACGTGCAGCACGAACTCGCTGCTCCTTCTCCCCTCCCCCTCTTCCTACAGGGAGCTCAGGCGGCTGGCTGCAAGAGGCAGCTTGTTTATTACTCCTAGTCCACCGCCTGACACCCGGGGTTCTGACCTATGGTAGCTTTTATGCACAGATCCCATGCTCAGACATGCTGGTGTGCAGTTTGGGTGTTTTTTGTTGAGTTTTAGATGTTCAGCTTATTGTTGTTTCGAGGGAAGAGATCTGGGGACGTCTCTCACTCCACTGTGTTTCCAAAGATCTTCCCAAGGCTGTTGTTTTATATTGAAATATTTTAAATTAAAAAAAAAAATTATAGACCCTAGTTTTTTTTTAATAGCTTTTTTTAAATATATAAAATGTTCAGGTATAAATTGTTCAACGACTATATTCTTATCTTCATTTCTTAATCTGTCTTGAATACTAGTTTGTTCTCTTTCCCATACTAAAATCACTTTTCTGATTTCTCTTTATCCCTAAATATTAGTTCTGCATAACCTCTTTTGGCTCAACAGTTTCAATATAATGTCACATAAAAGTTTGGAACTCTTCTTCAGTTGTTTTTTTCTTCTAGTCTTTTTCTTTCTCCACCCATTAAATTCAGTCTTCTAAAATGTACTATATATTTCAGAAGCTACCAATTCTTCTTTTCAGGTTTCATTTGTTTTTCCATTTTCTCTTCTTGATTAAATCTGAAAACTTGTGATCCAGAATTGAGCATTTTCCATACTTTTTTTCTCACACAACCTACTTTAAGAAATACAAGTTTATATCATGACATAATGTTGTCAGATAATACTTAACCTAAACTATGTAGTCTACATCCTGGTATTTTCTATTCTAGTCTAGAGTATTTCAGTTTTGGAAGATTTGTACAGTCATTTATTTTAAATACTGGTCCCAACCCACTGATTTCATGACCCACCTATGAGCCCCAACTCGTATTTTCCTGTCATTAGGTAGAAAAGTTCTCTAAAGTTGCTTGTCTTTCTTTTCTGTTTTTTTTTTTCCTGCTTGTCTTTCTTCATTTGTTAATAATGATACCACCTTTATCTCATTTACTCAAATGTTGGATATTATTATTTATATATTTCCTGTTAGAGTCACCCTGTCAAAGCATTCATCTGATTTTGCCTGAATATTTTTTTCATTCTTATTTACTCTCAAAAAAATTTTTAACATTTAAAGAGATGTAATTGATATGCAATAAACTGTACATATTAAGGTATACAGTTTGATAAGTTTTGACATATGTATACACACATAAAACAATCACCACGATCGTGATTGTAAACATGTAATTACTCCTACAAGTTCTCTCGTGCCCCTTGGTAATCGTCTCCTCCTGACTCTCTCCATTGTCCATGAATCCTGAGGCAACTGCTGATCTACTTTCTGTCACTAGCGATTAGTTTACATTTTTAAGAATTTTGTATAAATGGAATCGTATAGTACATACTGTTTTTGTTTGGCTTTTTTCACACAGCATAATTATTTTGAGATTCATCAATGTTGTTATGTGTATCAATCATTTATTCTATTTTATTGCTAAGTAATGTTTCATTGAATGGATACGCTACAATTTGTTTACCCATTTGCATAGTGATGGATGTTTGGATTGTTTGCAGTTTTTGGCCATATAAATAAAATTACTGTGAACATACACTTCTTTGTATGAACACATGATTTTATATTTGTTACTTTTCATTGTATAGTTGGGAAATAATTTTTGTTAAAATTCTTTTTAAAAAATGAGACAAAAAAAATTCATCGAGGCATTGTATTGGATGATGAATAAAATTTGGTAACTAGAAACCTTGGTCCCTATCTGAAGTTATCATTTTTAAGGCAGAATCGTTGTTGATGAATAATAGTAGTAGTTAACAATTGCTAAGTTCTTACAGTGTTCTACACTCTGTTCTAACTCGTTTAATTCTTACGTGAATTAAGTACTTCTATCATCCCTATTTTTTAGATGCAAGAAAAGAGGCCCAGAGGGGAAGTTAGGATATGTGGCTAATAAGTGGTAAGCAAAGATCAAAGGCCAGGCAGCATAACTCCACAGTTGATACATTTTCCTATGCTGACTGGCTCTAAACAATGCTGGTAGAACATAATTCCTAGTGGATATATGGATGCTGTTATAAAAGTTACAATTTTTTTTTTTTTTTGAGGAAAATCTATTACGAGTTCCAAACAATGTTAAAATAATGGTTGGTAAGCCATTTACACAAGTAAAGATTTAGAAGTAAATTAATATGAAATTAAGAAAAGGAAAATTTAGAAAAATAATTGAGAATTCAGAGGTTGACTATACATAGAACTCTGAGGCACCTAAAAACAATGATTTGGTAAGAGGAAAGTTGTCCCAGAAATAGAGTAAAGCAATGCTGAATACCCTAGAATAAGGAAAAAAGTAAAGATTACTGTTAACTATTCATCAACAATGATTCTGCCTTAAAAATGGAAACTTCTTAGAGCTAGGAATCAGGGTTTCTGGTTACCAGTTTCATTATCTAGTACAATAACTTGATGAATGTCTTTTTTTTTTTGGTCTCACTTTTGAAGAAGAATTTTAACAAATTATTTCCCAACCATATAATAAAAAGTAACAAATTTATCCTCATTCAATGTCTCTATTTCCATAAGATATAAAAATAGCCAACATACAATTTTTAGCTACTTGGATTTTGGTGTTTCTGAGCTCTTCTGGGGCAGCATTTCGTGAATGAGACTCTACAATAGATAGTACTTCGTTGTGGAAAAGGGTCCCTTTCAGTTTTGTCTGGAAAAGTATCCAAATCTTTGCTTTAGAAAGATTTCAGTGTGTACACTTTACTGTGTTGCACTTCATGTTTAGTAATTAAAAACGAGAATGAAACTGTGAATTTGTATGTGGGATGTGGCATGCGTGTGTTTGGTTGCTGATAGAGAAGGAAAATGAGTGGTTGATGGATAAGGATGGGGAATAAATTGTATTCCCTTTTGATGTTTTGAATTTAGTGACACATATTATCTGTTCAACAAAGTTGTTTAATTAAATGTTTTTAATGCAAATGGTAAAAATTCAGAGTTCTAACAATAATAATGAATTATTCTTTAGCAATACAAAAAATAGGCAGTGAAAGTTCTTCCACTCATGTCGAACATCCAAAAGCCCCTCCAAAGAAACAGCCACTGTTAAGTTCCAGAAATTTCTATGCTTTACAAGGCTATATGTTTTTATATCCTTTTCTAACACACACATGGGAATTAGTTAGCCTATCTTTACTTACCAGTTGGGAATATATACATCTTCCTTTCTTTTAATGTTGCATAATATACATTTATACTACAAGTTTTTAGCCAGATCCCTGTAAGGGGACATGTAGACAGTTTTCACCTTTGGCTGTTATAACTGATGCTGTGATGAACATCTACACATGCATTTTTCTACAAATGTATAAGTGTAATTGAGGAATGAATTCTTGGAAATAGTATTAATGGATCAAAGGGTTAATACATTTACAATTTGTTATTGCCAGATTATCTTCCAAATAGATGGCACTCCCAAGAACAATATAAAGTGCCTGCTTTCCCATTACCAACACTTTGTATTATAAAATTTTATTTATTTATATTTGTTAATGTGGTAGATAAAAATGAATCTTGTTTTCATTTGTAGCTAGTAAGTCATAGAGCCAAAATTTGACGTCAGGCTTTTCACTGAGCTGGTACTCTTACTACAAAGCTGGAACTAATATTCTTAACTACTACACTATATTGCCTAAACATAGTAAATAAGGTTGAGCATCTTTGCATATTTTGTAAGGCATTTACATTTTTTGTTTATGTGCCTTTGTCCATATTTCTATTATGGATTTACTATCATTTTTTAAATGTTTTGTTACTGGCAAGAATCATAGATATAAATCAGCCAAGAAGAATCAAGAGATGCTAAAACTAGTAGGTGAAAAGGTGAATGCAGAACAGGATATTTACAGAGGCCTTAACTACTTATTACTCCTTCAAAACCCTGAATGAAATAGAAAAAAAAAAAGCACTGATTGAATAGAAAAGGGAAAATGGAACTTTACAGTGGAGAAACCTGGCAGACACCAACTCAATCATGTGATCAAGGTTAGCTTCACTAGTAATGAGACAAATCAAATTTTGCGTACCACATAAGATGCAGTGAGAAGAACATAGCACCTGTTCTGTGATTTTTCTGCCAAATATGCAACCTTGACTATAATCATGAGGAAACATCAGACAAGTTGAGGAACATTCTAAAAAGTGACTGGCCTATAAATCTTAAAAGATATCGAAATCCTAAAAGACAGGAAAAGTAAATTTGAAATTATTTCAAAATAAAAAGAGAAAGTTCTCATTTTATAACTTGGTACTAATTCATTTTGTCAAACCAATATCAAAATCCACTACGGTAAATGTATAACTAGTTTTTAGAGGTATATTTATCAAAAAAAGTTTGTTATAATTGATTCCTCCATTTCCTCTATTATATTCAAATCCAGGGCAGTTTTAAATCTGTTATATACAGTCTCTCCTCATTATTCACACATTTCATATTTAGAATTCAACTACTTACTAAAATTTATTTGTAGTCCCCAAATCGGTACTCAACATACTTTTACAGTCATTCATGGATATATGCAGAGCTGTGAAAAACTTGCATCACCAGATGTACATGTTCCCAACTGAGGTCTAACTGCTTTCTTGTTTTATTTCTTATACTGTAAATAATTCTCCTTTTTTTACAATTTATTTAGTGCCTAGTTTTTCACATTTTTGTGCTTTTTGTTGGTGATTTCACAGTTTAAAATGGCTCCCCAGTATAGTGCTGAAGTACACTCTGCTGTTGTAAGCACAATGAAGGCTCTGAAGTGCCTTATGAAGAAGAAAAATGTGTGCTAAATTAGCTTTGTTAGGGCATGAGATATAGTGCTATTGGCCATGCATGCAATGTTAATAATTCGATAATATATATTTTTAAAGGTGTCTTTAAACAGAAACACAGATAAAACAAGATTATATTAATTGGTTGACAATAATATCATGGCCACTCACTTACTACCATAAATAACAGACAACTGTATTTCTAATATGAACACCAAACTTCTACCTCAGGGAGGTACACATTTGCCCTCAAACTCCATCAGATCAGTATCTGTTCTTCAAATTTTTCCAAATTTTGAGAAATAGCTAATTATTATTATTTAATGAGACTATTAATTGTCTGTATCTATTGTTTGAAGTTTAATTTTACTCAATAATCAGAATCTGAGACATTTATTAAAATAGATATCAAAATTCAATGGAAAGTTCAGCCTTAAAAGATATACTCTTTGATATGTGGTCTCGCCAGAATTTCGGAATCAACAGTACTGCACTAAGGCAGGCAGTTTAGAAGAGCCATGGGAGTGGGGAAGATGATATTGAGTGTGGGCCATGGTACAGGTATGTAGTGAGCGTATCCCCAGAAAGAACATTATCAAATTTCCTGCAGGTTTAAGATTCAGATTTGTTTTTATAGAACACAAATTATTAGGAAACATTAAAAGTGTTGCCAAGGTTGCTAACAAGGATTTTGGCTTATAGTAGGCTTGTCAGATAAAATACTCAGATTAAGTACAGCATGAAATATACTTGAAAATGATTTGTCAGTTATCTGAAATTAAGTGGTACCCTATATTTTTATTTGTTAAATCTGGCAACCCTATAGCCTTACTTTTTTGAAAATGTTTTTAAAGGCACAAGAAGTATGAATATTCAAGCAGGTGAAAGCTTGAAGCTTAATAAAAACAAATCCAAAAGTCAAATCTGGAAGTAATTCTGCATGACAGTTCATCAAAGTATAAAAAATCTGTTTTTTAAAAGGGAGTTTAAACTAACTTTCCCTAAAAGGGACTCTGTTTTTCATTGCTACTACAGAATGGGACTGCTTTTGATATTATTAAATGGAAATTAGTTTAAAGAAAAAGGAAATACCAAGCCTTTAAGTTTTATGGTTGGAATGAAATATTCTTTACTAGAAGTAAAGGAGAAAAAGCTCACCTAGAGATGGAAGATAGCCTGATGCCAAAATTGCATTGAACTCAAAAATTACTTTTAAGGTACAATTAGTGGCTTTTTATTGAAATAATAGTGCGGTGAGTCAACAATGACATAAACCAGTGGCCTTGAAGAAACATATATAACTTATTACAATTGCTTACTCTTATGCATAATTCTTCAAGGAGTTAAATTAAAGCTTGTGTGCTTACTTGTTCCTCACCTCTTGAGAAACATGACCCTTTACAAATCTCTGAGGTCTGACATGTTTTATTTTAGCTATATAAAATATTTATTAAAGAAAATTGATTTTTCTTTTACCTCATGTCACTAAAAAACAATACTTTTTTTTTTTTTTTCAAGATCACTATTTGACATGTTCTTTATTACAGGCAGTGAGGTCACTTAAGGAGACAATCGAAGACTGTTGGGACCAGGATGCAGAGGCTCGGCTTACTGCACAGTGTGCTGAGGAGAGGATGGCTGAACTTATGATGATCTGGGAAAGAAACAAATCTGTGAGCCCAACAGTCAATCCAATGTCTACGGCTATGCAGAATGAGCGGTAAGACCCAGAGGGGCATTCATCAGTCGTATTGAAAACTGAACAGAGAACAGGAAATAAATACTATTCATCCAGTCTAGTAGTGCAATGATTAACTCATCCAATCTAATATTATATTTTTTTTTTTACTGAAGATTTTTGTTTAGTATAAGTGCACCATAGAATCTGTTTTTTATATCTAAAGAAATAGTAAAAGAGATCAGTCTTTCTCTGTTAATGCTTCAACTTCCTGATAATAAAGGTAAAACATTTTCATAGTTCCAAAACTTTGTAAATACTTCTACATATATTGTCTTGTTTAGCCTTTGTTATTTTTCCTTTTCCCCCTGCTTTTTGTTTTTTTTAAAAAAAGAAATGGTATATAAACTTGCCTATGTATCTAACCACAATTTCACTGGAGACTAAGTTTCCAGGCTTCCTATCCAATGCCCTTTCTTACAGAATATACTACTACTACTTTTATATGAGAACAATTCATAAGATCTTCCCATCCTATCATGAACATTATTTCATGAGACATTTCTTTATTAGAACAATGATTTTTGGTTCTAAATTAAAGGGCTTTTTAAAAAGCTTCCTAAAACTTGGAACTTTTAGGCTGTGTCATCTGTGTTTTTAGTTCCATATTTTGGTGGGGAGTCTTCCTATAAATTTGTCGTTTTATCTAATACATGTTAAAAATTTTAAGAAAGGCATTCCGAAAAAAGTTGCCAGGGGAAATTGAGATTAAAAATCACTTGATTCTTCTTCTTTTTTTTTTTTTAATTGTGGTACATTGGTTAACAAAATCCAGTAAGTTTCAAGTGTATAATTAAATAGTAAGGCATATATATATTGCATTGTGTGTTCACCACCCTTAATTAGATTTCTTTCTGTCACCACATATTTGACCCTTTTTACCCCATCGAACTCCCCCCTCCCCCACTACCCTCTGGTAATCACTAGTCTGTTGTCCATGTCCATGAGTCTCTGTTTGTTTGTCATGTTTGTTTGTTGTTTTTAGGTTTATATCCCACATATAAGTGATATCATGTGATTTTCAACTTTTTCTATCTGGCTTATTTCGCTTAGCATGATTATCTCGAGGTCCATCCATGTTGTTGTAAATGGCAGAATTTCATCTCTTCTTATGGCTGAGTAATATTCCATTGTATATATGTACCTCTTCTTTATCCAGTCATCTATTGTAGGACACTTTGGTTGTTTCCATGTCCTGGCCACCCTGAATAATGCTGCTATGAATATCGGTGTGCAAATATCTTTTCAGATATGGGTTTTCAAGTCTTTGGGGTAAATACCCAGTAGAGGGATTGCTGGAGCATATGGTAGATCAATTCTTAGTTTTTTGAGGAACCTCCATACTGTTTTCCATAGTGGCTGTACCAATTTGCAGTCCCACAAGCAGTGTATGAGGATTCCTTTTTCTCTGCATCCTCTCCAGCATTTGTTATTACTTGTCCTGAAAAAATACTTGATTCTTGAATCATTTTCTGTGCTAGTTTTTATTGTTCTAATTTCTAAAGTGCAATTTATATTACAACTATAGGCCCAAAATTGGGTTTACACTACTTAGTTTAAGTTGAATTAACTTCAGCATGTAAACCCTTATGCCTTATAAATCAAGTCAAGGAAAGTAGAGATTAGCAATTCTAAATACAAGTTTTCTCACTTTATACATACATAAAGATAGTCTTCTGTTTCCATCTCACCTTATCTCTGTATTTTATGTATGCTCTAGTATGCTATTTGTACCTCTCTCAAGAGTCAGTTACTTTTACTTTAGATGCTCTTGAACTTTTCTTGAATGGTAAGAAGAACCCTTGATGTCCCCTCTTGCTTTGGCTATTTTTTGCTTTCTGCATCATTCAACTCTACCCCTTACATGCTTCTCATGTCCAGTCACTTCTAAATAGTTGCCCCTAAATCATAGTTCATGCTATAGTCATTCCACTCTAGATTTCATTATATTGAATCTTACCCTTCACACCTCCTAAACTTCATTTTCTTATGCACTACAACAGCTTTTTATTTCTTTTTCTTCCTGTCATTCCCCTGAACTTCATCAGTCTTTCTTCATAGAATTTCTCCTTTAACTAGTGCTTTTCTCCTATAACACTTGCATCTTTTAATGTTCCCAATGTTTATACTTTGATTGTTTTAGTTAAAGCTACTCCTGGTTTTTATCTTAAATAGCATAAATATATTACAATGTGATGCTCAAGAACTGTCACACTCATGGTGTGACTATGACTGTGAAGAACCCTGGATAACTGGATAACATTTCTGAATCTTTGATCCTTCACTTGAGTATCGCATTCTGCCTTATACTCTGGGCTCTAGGACTTTCATTGATATGGCTTAGTCTACCCCAGGAAGATACATTCCATTGCTAGACTATGCTTCTTTTTGGAAGTACTTTGGAACAACCTAAATGCTTATGTTCTTTTTAAAATTTGGCTATTGGAACTTAATTGGTAACATATTTGTTGAGTAGCCACTGTGTATCTAGAATTATGAGAGTACAAAAGAAACATATGCTATGCCTCTCATGAAACTGCCTGATTGTATAAGTAGACAACTCATATATTCGGTAATGCTACAAAAGTCTAGGAGAGATTTTTAAATGAACTCTTGTAAACCAAAGTAATGAACATCTATAAAAATCATATCTAGATCCACATAGGTTTTTCCGTAGGCTTAAATCATATAAAACTAGCATGTAGTAAATTATTAATTGATATTTGATTATTTGACTAGAATTTTTAAATTCTAGAGTGATATGGGTTAGGAATAAAATAAAAAGCACTTCATACTTTAAAATCAGAGGTGTTAAACTTGGAAAGTCAATTTATCATAAATGTACATTCTCAATGTGACACTTTTTTCTTTCTTTAAGCAACCTGTCACACAATAGGCGTGTGCCAAAGATTGGCCCTTATCCAGATTATTCTTCTTCCTCATACATTGAAGACTCTATCCATCACACTGATAGCATTGTGAAGAATATTTCCTCTGAGCATTCGATGTCCAGCACACCTTTGACAATAGGAGAAAAGAACCGAAACTCAATTAACTATGAACGACAGCAAGCACAAGCTCGAATCCCCAGCCCTGAAACAAGTGTCACCAGCCTGTCCACCAACACAACAACTACAAACACCACTGGCCTCACTCCAAGCACTGGCATGACCACTATATCTGAGATGCCATACCCAGATGAAACAAATCTTCATGCCACAAATATTTCACAGCCAGTTGGGCCAACTCCTGTCTGCTTACAACTGACAGAAGAAGACTTGGAGACCAATAAGCTAGACCCAAAAGAAGTTGATAAGAACCTCAAGGAAAGTTCTGATGAGAATCTCATGGAGCATTCTCTTAAACAGTTCAGTGGGCCAGACCCACTGAGCAGTACCAGTTCTAGCTTGCTTTACCCACTCATAAAGCTTGCAGTAGAAGTGACTGGACAGCAGGACTTCACACAGGCTGCCAATGGCCAAGCATGTTTAATTCCTGATGTCCCGCCTACACAAATCTATCCTCTCCCCAAGCAACAAAACCTTCCTAAGAGACCTACTAGTTTGCCTTTAAACACCAAAAATTCAACAAAAGAGCCCCGGCTGAAATTTGGCAGCAAGCACAAATCAAACTTGAAACAAGTAGAAACTGGAGTTGCCAAGATGAATACAATCAATGCTGCAGAACCTCATGTGGTGACGGTCACCATGAATGGTGTGGCAGGTAGAAACCACAGCGTTAATTCCCATGCTGCCACTATTCAGTATGCCAATGGGGCAGTACCATCTGGCCAGACAGCCAACACAGTGGTACATAGGGCCCAAGAAATGCTGCAGAATCAATTCATTGGTGAGGACACCAGGCTGAATATTAATTCCAGTCCTGATGAGCATGAACCTTTATTGAGGCGAGAGCAACAGGCTGGCCATGATGAAGGTGTTCTGGATCGTCTTGTGGACAGGAGGGAACGGCCACTGGAAGGTGGCCGAACTAATTCCAATAACAACAACAGTAATCCATGTTCAGAGCAAGATATTCTTACACAGGATGTTCCAAGCACAGTAGCAGATCCTGGACCATCAAAGCCCAAAAGAGCACAGAGGCCTAATTCTTTGGATCTTTCAGCTACAAATGTCCTTGATGGCAACAGTTTGCAATGTAAGTGGAAAGATCATGTAATCTCTCCTGCTTGTCTTTGGGACCATTTAAGTAACTAGTTAGATAGAATCAGACTGCGTTTCAAGTAGTAATAAAATAAAATAAGCCATTTGGTTAGACCTCAAAAGTGATTAAACTATTATAAAGAAAAAAGTAATTTTTTCGTTGTTGATAATTAAAAAGTCAATGTCACAATAGAATAATTATCAATTTAATATATGCCTTATGTAGCTACTGGTTTATAATGCAATTCACATATTTGCTATCAATGGTTAAGATTAAATAAATATTTACCAGTTTAAAAGCTCCAAGTAAAATGATGCCAGTATAACTTTTGAAAGTTTGTTGAGCATATTAATATCTATTATATACACTTAGATTTTATCAGACTTAATAAATCTTAAAAGACCAGAGAGAATTCAGAAAAGCCACTATAAAGAAACTATAAAGATTGTTCTTGGTTTTTTAACATCATCTTTTTCAAGAGTATGTGTTGATTCTCCTACATGCCTATAGCATTGTGCTATGGGCCCCCTAACAACTTAAATAGCTAAAACAAATAACTTGATACTTGGTTTCTAGCCCTAAAGAAATTATAACACAAGACAGAAGAGCTCACCAAAATCTTTAATAGTCATTATTATACAAAATGTTTTCTCTTTTAGACAGACAACACTTATGAAGAAAAACAAAGTCATGTTTTATGGTTTTTGTCAAGGACTACAAAATGGGCTGAAGGGAATGAGCTCTCAAAAATCAGTTAGTAGAATCTAGCACCTTGCTTGAGTGGTTTGTACTATAGAGCAGTGGTCCACCTCAGAGCATCAGGCATTAGATTCTCGTAGCAGTACTGGTCCCTTTTTGGGGACCAGAGCATCAGGCATTAGATTCTCGTAGGAGTACTGGTCCCTTTTTGGCACAAGGGACCAGTACTCCTACGAGAATCTAATGCCTGATACTCTGAGGTGGAGCTGAGGTGGTGATGTTAGGGCTGGGGAGCAGCTGCAAATACAGATGAATCTTTGCTTGCTCACCTGCCGCTTACCTCTTGCTGTGCGGCCCAGTTCCTAACAGGCCACCAACTAGACCAGTCCATGGCCCAGGAGTTGGGACCCCTGCTGTAGACCACTTGACATACCCTATGGCAGGGTTTCATATCAGTAAGATTTCTTATCAGGTATGGAAGAGGGAGTTACTTGAAAATTTGCATTCCACTATTTATGTCATTGTTCTGTAGAATATCATATGTCAAGTGCCTTTTTGATTTGATCTACTTTGAGCATTAAGTAGAATGATTAAATGTATTTTGCCAAGTTAAGATTGCTACCAGTAACCAAAGGATTTGAGAATACAGCTGAGCATTTTGAATTTTCTCCCCTGTTTTTGTTTTTTTTGTGGTTTTTAAGTATTTTCTTCCTATAGAATAATTTCTTCCTATAGAATAATTCAACCAGTTATAAAAACATTGTACTTAAAGAGTCTCAAAAATAAGTTGGTTAAATTTTGCCTGGCATCATGAATTTCAAGAAAAGTCCATTAGCACCTCCTACAAACATTAGTTTGATCTGTTCTCGAGTTACAACTCTAACATTACTTTTTAATAGTTTCTTTATATGTTATTCATTTTTCTGTACTTTTATTTTCAGTGGGTGAGTCAATACAAGATGGCAAATCAGGATCTGGTGAAAAGATCAAGAAACGTGTGAAAACTCCCTATTCTCTTAAGCGATGGCGCCCCTCCACCTGGGTCATCTCCACTGAATCACTGGACTGTGAGGTCAACAACAATGGCAGTGATAGGGCAGTTCATTCTTCTAAGTCTAGCACTGCTGTTTACCTTGCAGAAGGAGGCACTGCCACAACCATGGTGTCTAAAGATATAGGAATGAACTGTCTGTGAAATGCTTTCAAGCCTATGGAGTGAAATTATTTTTTGCATCATTTAAACATGCAGAAGACATTAAAAAAAAAAACAAAACTGCTTTATCCTCCTGTCAGTACCCACTCCCACCCCTGCAACAAGGACTTGCTTTAAATAGATTTCAGCTATGCAGAAAAATTTAGCTTATGCTTCCATATTTTTTAATTTCGTTTTTTTAAGTTTTGCACTTTTGTTTAGTCTCGCTAAAGTTATATTTGTCTGTTATGACCACAGAACTATATGTGTGTGTATCAAAAGTGGTCTCAAAATATTTTTTTAAGAAAAAAAGCAAAAACAATGTGTTGCTGATAATCAGTTTGAAACAGTTTCTAAAGGTTATTAAAACAGAAGCAAATTAAGACAGATTTGACTGCAGTGGTGTCTAGTATCCACGTTTTATTTCTGGGCACAAGCTAGTTTATATGTTGATATGTTCCTGAACACACTGTCTTTTGGACATTCTTTTCTCTTGTGTTTTGTTTGAATGTGCAATAGTCTATAGGCCACAAATAAGCTTTCTTGTAAGCTCTCTTCCTAACAGAGCACACATTCTTCCATAATATGAACATTTTTCTTCCCCATTTCCCATACTTTTGGCGAGTCTGTTCTATGACACTGAATTTTGCAGAAGAGAAAGCAGCTACCTGATTTCTTGCTTTCTCTCTCCTTATGGAGAATGCAGAAGCATTGTCTCAAAGGGCTCTAAAGAAGGAACTACCAAAACCTAATTTGAAATGTTATTTCTTTTAACCTTCCAGATCCTAAATGTTTCCTTCCAGGCATTTTAATAAACATATTTGGTTCTGGTTTTGGAAGTTCATAAGAGAGCGTAGAACAAAGTAGAGGAAGTCAAATATTAGCTTTTTTTCATTTTATTTTATTTTTATATGTATGTTATATTTCATTTTCATTTATTTAAGAAGCACATTTTTATCAGAAAACTTACAGAGCTATACTTATATGGAATTTTTAAGTAGGTAGATGGTTAAGACAGTATAGTGTTATATCCTCCATTCTTGGACTAGGCCATCTTTGACTCAAATAAAATTACATTTTCTGTTTAAAATAACTTCAAAAGTGATTCATAGTTTTGAGCCTGTAGTATCTTTTTATCCCCTTCCCAAGCAAAGCCTGATGACTATCTGAAAATGATTCCTCTTCCCATGACCTAAAACACTATGTGGAAACATCATTCAACTGGCAAGCCAAGTCTCTGTGGAAGGAAGGGTTGCTGCCAAGCCTCTCATCATTGAGCAGACTGAGACTTCACCTGTCTCTTTTCAGAACTGTTTTTTCACTAATCCTATTTTCATAATTTCTCCTTTTGCCAATTTTTCACACAATCTGTGATATGTTAGCAGCATTTATTATTTACATTATATTCTAATGTACTTTTTAGTGATAGTATTTTATGTATCCTTCAAATCATGTTGTTTTTTTAAAGCTTCCTTTGCTTTTTTCATTTCTGATAATCGTCTCTAAAACAACTGCATTTTTAAAATAAAGCACTTTATGTCAAATAAGGGACTTTTTTTTATAAGCACAAATTACTTTCTATCAATTTGCAAACGGTGATGCTCTCACTTATTTTTTACAGAGTACTTAGAGTACTTAGTACCTATTATCTAATTAAGTTCTAAGATTTCTCTGGGAGATAAAAAGCTAAGAGGAAAGCAAAAGTCCCCTGAACAATATTTTCTCACTCATATTCCTCTATCTTCATCACTTAGCTAAAAACAGCCTAAATTTCCTAATTTGCTATCCATAATACTTATGACTTGTATATAAGCCTTCTCTTGTTTGCCATATCCTGTGATCTTATGAGTTAGATACTAAACACTTAATCATTTATTCAGCTACATTGCTAAACACGGTTTTGAATTCTTAAATTAAGATTCTTCTACTAGTGCCCAGGATTTCCACCTTTTTTATGTTTTATTGGCCTTTATCTTGATTCAGACCCTTAAAAATTTTTTGGTCTTCTGGCATCAATTTTTTTTCCATTTAGTTATTCTTTTATCTATGTAATGAATTATTTATATCTTTCCCAGTAAATTTTCACTTAGTTCCCTTGCCTTTAAATGTCATTCTACTGCATTTCAGAATATTATTTTCAAACATTTGTAGGACATCTTTTAGTCAAAATATAGTCCTTCTTTAATTGAAAGCATTAAGGATAACTGACCATTTGAAATCTAGCCGATCTTTTCCTGACAGAGAAGAGTTACCTTACATTCTACTATACTTTGTGTTTGGGCCAGTTGTACGTTTTCCAACATTTTCAATATTTAATAATAAAATACTTACAAAAATTAATATACCAAATTGAAAGAACTCCTTATAGTTTCCTATTTCATGCAAGCATTTTAAAAAGAAATTTCCCCAGTTTTTTTGTAGACTTTTGAAAAAGAAGTAGAAAATGTAGATCATTTTAATAAATTTTACATTAAATTGTACAGCAGACTTATTTTTAGAATCTGTTTGTAATATACAAGCAAGCAAGATGACTTAAATACTTATTTGCTAATTTTATTCATCTAATAACAAATGTTTCCTAAAGCTTATATTTAACTGCTATCACAAATTTCGCATGTAGAAAAGCATTTGAGTCCTTTTGAATAAAAGTCCATTTAATGAAAAAATACTAAATTCATTTAGCAAGATAGTATCACAACCTTAAAAGCATTATAATAGGTAATCAAAGTCTAATATTAATTCCCTTAACTATCATAACTGTATATCAGAACTAAGTAATTGAAAGAACTTGATTTGAATTGTATTTAGACAAAAATGGTTTGATTATAATTCCTAAAAATGTTCCCCCTTTTTAAATGCATAATCAGGTGGGGGAACCCTAATATCAGTGTAAAACGTTATGGTAAGGTACAGGAGTGAAATACTAGTAATTGACCCTTTGTTGCATACTGAATCCTGAGATATACATACTCTGTCTCTTTTAGTCCAAATAACCATATAAAGATTATAGTTAATATTCCCCTTTTACAGATGCATACTAAGAAATTCGCCCAAGGCCCTCATCTAATAATAGACAAAACTGGGGTTTTAGCCTAGGTTTGCCTCTTCACACCTCATCCATACCATTCTACCTACACACTACGACAGGGTATATAACATACTGACATTTTGTAAGAAATTCAGTCATTATATTCTAGCACAATTGTGGCTTCTTTATAAGCCAAATCGGATACCTTAATGATGTTAAAAGTTAAGCAGCCACATAAGAAGACGTGTAGACATATTTATTCTGATTGTTGCTTGAGAAATAATTACTAAATCAAGACAAAATTCTATCTTACCTCTGCCATCATGAATCTTAAAATCATTTCACTTCTCTTCACTCCTAACATTGTTATATTGAGAAACTAAGGTAAAGTAAATCTTAAGGTAAAATTGAAGGTGGCTTATGAGAACAGAGACTTTTTCCTAAGTTGATTCTGGGCTTGTTTTGAAGGAATTAATTTAACATGGACTTTTAGTCTCCTCACTCCTTTGACTCCATCTTGAAATTTTCTGCTTTTAGTGACTTTAGAAAATTTTACTAATTCAGAGAACTAATTGAGGAGGATGTAGGAGGCATACTTGGATACTGTCCTTTTGATAATGCAATTTGTATAGCTTCCTTAACATATGTCCACATGTTCCAGAAAACTTGTGTCGGTTCTAAAGGTGAAAATAATTTTTAAAAGGTAGGAACACTCAAGTATTATTTCAGTGGGAATTATCACAAAACTTGGCAAGCATTTTTATTTAAAATACTTATAAATTTGGCTTCTAAAGCCAAGTGGAATACCTGGTAGGCTGTAGCTCTTTATTGAACCTTCCATTCTCAACCTTTCTCTCCAAAGTCATTTAAAATGGAAAAATATTTCGACAGACTTTTAGTCTCTTTTTTTCATATTTATGGAATGAATATTTACTGGAGGGAGATGATAGTTAATGGAACTTGAGATTACTTACATTTCTATACAACCTTTTATAAATTTATGTTGAATTTATTATCAGTTAAATATAGATTATTACATGACTATTCACAGTTTGCTTTATATATTACTTTACCTTCCAAGCTAACTCTTTAAAGTTACAATCTGTACACGTTAGTTGATTATTTA
Organism: Pteropus vampyrus; assembly: GCF_000151845.1. Taxonomy (NCBI): domain Eukaryota; kingdom Metazoa; phylum Chordata; class Mammalia; order Chiroptera; family Pteropodidae; genus Pteropus; species Pteropus vampyrus. The sequence continues at coordinate 395,475 of NW_011888927.1, read as the reverse complement.
GACCAGTTATTCCAGAAATTGCATAACAGTCCTACATATACCCCAGAGGTCTTTTTCAGACTAAGATGTTTCTAAACATTCGTACTTCTTACTGTCAGTTTGCTCTTCAGTAGATAAAATTGCATTTTAACTTTTAGATTCTGAACTATGCAAACTTTAGCCAAAACTACCTTGCATGACCTACTCTTTAAATATCCTCCTTGATTAAGTAAATCTGGCAAGTCGCAACTCGAGCTAATTACACAAATGTTATTATCAAAGGAAGGCTTTTCTACAGGTTCCCAGATTAACATAGAAGAAGAAAGGAAGTCTCAGGGTGCTCTGGTACACCTAAATGTTACTTTCCTCAATCACCTCTTAGTTTGTATCTGACTGTATCCTCTGGTTATCTGACTTGCAATCTTCTGTGTGAGAAAAGTTTCCTTCATATCTATTTTGTTTCCCTCCTGTTTTCATTTTATATCCAATTCTCTTACCCAGTAGTGAAAAACAGCAGTTGGTTATCCTCTTCAACATTGTTATTCTTCAATATTTAGGCTTCTCATTTAACATCTAAGTCTCGGTTCTTCAAACAAAATTGTTTTGATCCCTTTAGCATTTTCTCCTCAGTCCTGTTTTAATAACTATTTATATTTAAGAATACCTAAAATTATGTTTTTGTTAAATTTAAATTCATTATTCCAGTGAATAGTTCAAGAGGATAGAATTGAGAATTAAGATGTTAACCATTTGACAATAGATCCAACCATTAGATTTTCAGCAAATCACTTAAAGTTTTGTATCATCTAATATTTTCTATTAAATTGTGGAGTTTTATGATTTTATCTTCTCATTAGTTAGAACTAAAAAGCCATGCATACAAAATTATATATCATTTTGCCATTAAAAATGTTTTAACATATTGCAGTTAGCTTAGCATTATGATTGAGCCACATAAAACATATGTATGTTTTACATATTTCTTTGTAATAAATATGAAACACAAAGCGCAGCATTAACTTTCAAAAGCAAACCCTACAACAATCAGGTATTATCTATGTACATTTTTGAAGACCACTTTTGAAATACTTATCATTGTTTTGCAACATAGTCTATAAATTCACTGAACTTTTAAGTGACTGGTTAAAGTTGTGTGTGCATATTAAAAAAGAAACAGGATTTTATCTGATGGCTGATACATTTGAAAGTAAATACTTAAGAATTTATGCTGTGTATTAAAATTATGCCCCAAATAAATTTATCATATCTTGAAAATTTCAATTCCGTTATTACTGTGATGTTTATGGTGTTTCTATTAAACATGTGACAGGCATTTTTAAAACTTAATTTGGAACCCAGATTTTAAAATCTGGGTAAGAGAGAAAGAATCTTTAGAAATGAATCACATTAGGGCATCAAGTTATGATTGAATTTTTAAGCAAAAAATTGTATTTTAAACTATAACTTGGATTTTTTAAATGATTTAAAAGGTATCGTGGGTTTTTTCCATTTTATTTGTACTTTTAGATTTTAGAAACATGTTTTAGACTCACTCTATAGACATAATATTACTTAAAAACTCAGGGCCCCTTCCATCCCTTTGCACATTGAAAACCTTCAATTGATGGTAAATAAGCAATTAGATCCAGTTAAATATTTAAAGCGTTGTACACACAGTTCATTTAATGTTTCATCTTAGGATTTGATTTAATTTACATAGATGTAATATCGTTTCCTTAATCATAAAAACTTGCCCAGTTAAATAATTACTGAATAGATGGAAATGATTCAACTAATTGGCTACATGTTGCAGAATATTTGGATCTTAAGAGTTGAAGCATCACCTTCAAACCATTTCTGTTCTTTGGTCAAATGGTTATGCATAATGGGACTTATTGGTTTATTTTATTATATTTTTTAATGGAAGAACTTAGTTATTCTGAGATGAAATTTCTCAGGAGGTGTAATTCAACATTATAAAACTGTCTTCTAAAAGTGAACTAATGTGTTTATAGCTTTAGTAATAGCTTGAAAGGTTTGAAAAGGTAGCCTCTGGTAACCTATTTATCTCCAATCCAAATAGAATTTTTCTTCCAATCAGACAAGTTCAAGCTCTAAATTGGTATGCCATATACTTAAAATCCTAGCAGTGAAGTGATTTGTTATCAGTCTCTTGTCTCAGGCTCTTCACCTTATTACCAATCCTCGTAAATATGATAGGGAAACATTTTTAAAGAAATTTAATAATAAGAAAGCTAAATTACTAAAAGATTCAATTCAAAGATAGGTCCTGGTTTAACATTAAATTGCCTGGCTTCTGTGGCTTTTTCTGGTCACATTTATTTATTTAAACAGTTTTTGTATGCCTTATCATCATGTTTCCATGGAGATTATATTGTATAAGTGTATAAGCTGGAATCATCCTTAATTTTCTGTTGATAATTTTTCAAATGAAGATAAGTGGATAATTTAATATACACTAACTTAGGGTGTTGTTATAGCCGAAACATGGGGATGTGTAGCTGCCGTGCTTTTTCTGAATGGACAGGAGAAACGTAAGCTACAGAGTATTCATTTCTGAGGATACTTTTCTGGAGTAAGAAAGGCTGAAAATTATTGTCAATTCCTCAGAATCTTCTGCCTTGTTAACGGGTATCTTTTGTTGGTGTATTTTGCTCTTACATTACAGATAGAATATCATATATGGATTTATGAATAATTTCAGTTATTTTGCTTTTGTATAAGCTGTCTGAGACCTTGCAATGCTGTATAAGTTGTGTATGATGGATCAGTGTATAAAATAAAGCAAATCACTTTTCTTTTGTATTATCTATGGATGCCACTATGAAAGTTGACATAAGCCACTAAAGAGTTTTCTATGAATAATTGTAAGTAAATGCTTTGATATATATAAACCTAAATAAAAAGATTGTATTGATACAGAGACATTGGAGGAGATTTTAAGACAGTTCTTTAGGTTTAAAAAAGGCTTGCTGTAAAATGGTGCATTATTCCATTTATTAAAGATCATGTTAATGACAACAGTAATTGTATCTTTTGATTTCATGAGGTCACCAGAAATTATGATTGTTAGTGTGGTATTTAGGGCATTTTGCACCAGGATAGCACATGTTCTATCTAATAAGACTTTCATTCCTCAGTATTATACATCAAAATTAAAAAATCAGCTAATGATACAATAATAATTATACACCTACTGTATACCAAGTACTGTTAGTTATTTTACATATGTGCTGATAATTTTCACAGCGGTCCTACAAAATACATATCATTGTCCCCTTTTTACAAATTAAAAAACTGTGGCTTAAAGAAGTTAAATACCTTGCCCAAAACCACAGAATTGGTAAAGATGAGATTCTAATATGTTTTCCATTTTGCTTTGAACTACAGTTTTTAATCTCTGGTTATGGAAAGAGAAACACAAAAATGATAATGGCGCAGTGGTTATATAGGGTATCCAAGAACATACATGAAGCAATTTGAGGTTAATGAAAAGCTACCAGATGTTAAAACAACTATCTCTATTGGCATAACATTGTGTTTTGCTTCACGTCATCAAATAATCTTTTCAATTAGATCTTTGTATTTTTAGGAGGCCTTGTTTAAATAGAATATGAGTTTGTAAAGGCAAAACATTGTTTTTGACTCAATAAATTCAATGTATTAGCTAAGTGTCCTGCAACAGAATTTTGTGTCATTTCACAGGACAACCATATTTTAAAAGAGTGTTGGATCACTCTTACCTAGATGCCAAGGAAATTTTTGCTTGAAGAAAAGAATGGCCTACTTCCACAGGCTCTGTTATTGCCTTAAATGATATTTTAGAGATAATAGATTTGGGGTACCTTTTTCCTTTTGACTCACATACCAAACCTTACAAATGTTACAGGGTACTATTGCAATATTCTACAGAATCCACTATGTAATATTTAAGATGATAACTAAATGTCCTCAGAGAAAATATGGTGACCTGGGAAATCTGTGTAATAATGACATGCTGATGGTTTTAATAATGACTTATCACAAATTATTCTCATTTTCCCCTACACCTATCTGATCCATCTTCCAAGTTTACATCCTTCTCTGCAAAGGACTAACTTAAGCTAGTGATTAATCTTCCCCTTTGTTTTCTAGTGTTTTTCAAATTAAAGGCTAAATTCACTTTTTTGAAATTGAATCATTGCTCTACTGAGAGACACCAAAAAGTATGATATGATTTCTGTCCCCTAGGAACTTAAACCATCTTGTGGAGGAGAGAAGGCCTCCCGAGGAAATGGTTACATCCAAGCAAGATGACATGCTAAATGCCCAAATAAGTGGTAAACTATACGTTCAACATGTGTTTGAAGAGCCAAGGAAGACTTCAGTGAAGAAATGATTATTGAGCAGGGTCTTGAAAGGACAGGTAGGATTTCAATAGGAAAAGCGAAAGCAGAATATTTGAAGTGACCAGGGATAAGAGAAAATAGGGACTGGAAATGAAAACCAGACCCAGATGTCTGGACTCGCTGTCATTGACAATAGGGAGAACAAAGTTTCCTAGGAAAGAAAGACCTTGATAAAAGTAATGTGAAGTTTAGACTGAGAGGTGTGCAGGATAGATTAGAAAGCAGAATGATTGGATCGAGAAAAAAATAACAAATAAAATGCAATTTCCATTTTTACCAATAAATTCCTCTTTCAGAGGGGCATCAAAAAACTTTTTTGAATACCTAATGTGTAGTGAGCACTTTAGGAGTAGGAGATAAAAGACACAGTCCCAACCTTAAGTTGCTCACAGTAGATTTGGAGAAAATTATAGTACAAATTGTAAGTATTGTGACAGAGTGAAAGCCCAGAGTATTATGGATAGTACATGGCAAGGATACCTACTTAATCCAGTTTTAGGAGTCAGAGGCATTTTCTTCTTTTGAGATAATTTTCCTGACTGCCTTAAAATATGGGTAGGAATTAGTTAAGAGCTGAGCAATGGCCCTCTAAGCATAAATTGCAGCACTCACAAAGCCCTAGAGGTCTGAGAGGGTGGAGCTTTTTTCAATGGGATGGGAAGATGTTAGATAAGAGTAGAGTTTGGGATGCTAAGTGAAAGTATGGAAAGAGATGACCTAAAGGAACCCGGATGACTCAGATGGTAGTATATCACAGAGGGCTTGCATGCTATGCTAAGAATTTGGATTTGTCCTGGAAGTCAGTGGAAGAATTTAAACAGGGGGTTTCAAATTAGGTAACACAATAGGTGGTATAAAGAATGTATCAAGAGGAAAGAAGTTGAAAATAGAAACATGGTGCCTAGTATGGCACTGACAAAAGATAATGAGAGCCTGAATCAAGGTTGAGTCAGTGATGGTAGAGAAGAAGACTGGGTCAGGGTTAAAGGGTAGCAGTGGGACCTGGTGAACCACTAAGATGAGCATTGGAGAGGTAAATATTGTAACTTCAAAGTTCTAATTTAGCAAAGGACTGATCGACCTTCAGAGAAATTAAAAACACAAGAATGTGCAGCTAACAGAAGTGACTGCCTTCATAGGTTTTGAAAATAGAACAGTTTTTACATCGTGTGTTCAAATTTTTGGTTCCAAGAAACACACGCAGATTCCTTCTGCCCATTATCCATAGAAATGCTCAAGAATAGAGCCTTCTGTAGGTAGGTCACACAGAAGTTCAATTTGATCCTGTTCAGTTAGTGGTTTATTAGATGAATTTGTTGCATATAGTATTGCACTAGGACATTTTGGGGCTGGCCCTGTCCCTGCCCTATAAAAATGAATATCAAGAGTAGCCTTAAAAAGAACAGCAACAAAAAGATACCCTACAACAGTGGGTGGTGGAAAGGTAGTGTGGAGGTTGTGCTGACTGTAGATATGTGATCGATCTTCTAAGACCTGCCCTTCTCTTGACCAGTGCTTACCTCTCCCATCAAGTTCTCAACCAGCTTAACTTCTCAACCCTGGAGCTCTTCCTTTACTCTCTACTTAATTAGAAAGGAAGGTAGAAAAGCCCAGAAACTATTTCCTATTCAAGGAAACAAGCATCCCAAATGTGTGTTTGATTTTTTTTTTCATGATAATTGTGATAAATGGAACACATGGAAGGTGCTGATTGTAAACAAAAAGTCAGGCGAGTATTTCTCCAGCAAAAAGTTTATTCGAGAATAACAGACAACTGTAATCTGGGCAGGCCATGTGCAAGTCTGGAGAAACAAAGGAAAAGATGCTCTATTATAGAGGGGAAGAGGAAATCGAAAGGGCTATTAACCCAGAGTTATTCCTGCTGGCTTTGTGATCATGTAGGGCATCTGATCCCCCTTCTGGCCTTCCTCTAAATGAGGTTTTTGTTTATTTTTACAAAGAGAAGTTTTCCTTTGCTTACGAACTTTCCATAGATTTAACCAATCAATAATTTGTGTAAGATGTCATGGAAAATATATTTAAGGAAACAAATTATTCTCTGATGTCATGCAGAACATCAGAACTACTTGGATTTTTTAAGTAAAAATTTTACTGAGTTTTTTAAGTAAATAAATATCTTAAACTCTCTTATTCATGAAACTGGTCATGCCTTCTAAGAGTCACATCTTCTTACATTTAGAAAAATAAAAGAAATTTGCAATACAAATTTAAAGTAAAAACTCTTGCATCTTTCTCTTAATTTCCACTGCACCTTCTTAACTGAGTTTCAAAACCACACTGGGAGCTATTGCAATGGGCATTAGTCTTCCTCTTTTCATTTCTCCCTACTCCAAGCAATTTTATTCTCTGCTGGCAGTCATGTTGTCAATACTGTTATCAGGTTACCAATGGTTCAAGCTCCTCAATCTGAAATTCCAAGTTGTCCACCATGCAGCAGCCATTTACCTTTCCAGCCTTATCTTCTGGAACCCTATGTTTATAGCTATTGTTCACTTTATCTCCTTATTAGGTTATCAGCCTTTTGATTCAGAGAAAAGTCTTATCAGTTATTTCTGTCCCTGAATTTTAATTGATAAATACGCTGATACCAAAATAGTCTTTAAAAATTTTTTTAAAGTCAATTCTCATTTAACTTTTACTAATCAGGTGTCTTAGTCTGTCTGAGTTCTCTACATGCTCGAAAGTAATTTAAGTGCAGGCCATTCAATATGTTATTCTGTGAGATTTGTGGCACATTTTTAAGGTTGAAATTGACCAAAATGATATCACTAAGAGAATGTGTGGATGTGATATACATATCACATATTTTATATATCACAAATATACATACTCATTTTTTAAATAAAGAAGTTACAGTATTACCCATAAACTAGATTCGGCAGATGGAGTTTTAATTAAAAGTGAATTAGAGTAAATGGGTTTGGAAAATAGATCCTTCATTTAAATGTGTCTATCTTTTTGTTTTTTGCTGTAGTGTTTTTATGCTTTACTTTTTCAGTCATGTTAATGACATAGTAAAATCACTATTCCTTCGGTGCCAGGCCATGAGTCTGTGTTTCACTTTGACCACTAGGCGGCTCACTTATTTCATGTTTTAAGAACTGGGGGCCTCTTGTTTTTCAATGTCTAGATGTCTCTTATCAAATTGGGTTCATAATGTTTTCTTATTGATTACGAATATTAAGCAGGAAGGCTCTGTGAACACTACTTACATTGGAAGAGTCCAGTAATTTTCATTGGCTGAGAAAGTTTGGGCTAGGAGGCAGAAAGTTTACAGGTTACCCTTTCTCTTCAGAACAATCCAAATACCAAAGCCACCACTCAAAAAACATGACTTTGTTATGACTTCACTTTAGTTTCACGACGAAATGTAATTTACAATTCCTGAGACATTGAAAGAGGTGTCTAATCCAGAGTTGTTCGAGTATTTTCACTGAATACTAGCATTTGCCAGGATTCTATCAAAGTTTAGCAAAGTTCTATGAAGGCATTTCACCAGCAAACTTAGGTTTTAGATTTTGTAAATCATTATTGACTTTGACATTCTTGATATTTAATTTTTTGAGGAAACAATTTCTGATTTCTCTCCTTATTTTCTCTTTTCTGATTATTTTCTACCATAAAATTGCATTCTTATTAATATTCAGAATTGTCGCATAGCCTTCAGTATTACTCTACGTATTTCCTTAAGAAGGAAAAAAAGGTACTACTTTTTTATTACTGTAAAGCTTTTGTGTTTTTTAAGTTTCTATTAAAATGCCTTCAGATGTATAAATGGACAGTTCCCAATTATAAGAATTTATTTGGAAATTTTAGGTGGTAAATGCAGCTACTGATATCTACTTTATGAAAGATGAAAATTAAATAGTAAGGGAAGAATGAGACATCACTACATCTATCTTGATAAGTCAAAATGCCCCTCCATACAAAAGGAGAATACTGTAATCCCTATTTTATAGGAAAGGAATAAAAACATGATGAGCCTAGAGCTGCACTCAGCCAGACAGTGTGTTTTGTTTGGCCTGAATAATATTTTTAAAAAATTTTTTTAATACCTTTTAGGTGGGACCTGGACTCTCCCCAAACCCAGCAATTAATTCCTGTCTTCTACCCAATAAGATTTACTTATTTATCTTACCTTCCTAATCTTTGTAAGCTTTTGAATTGTAAGCTAAGGAATTTCCATTCCAAGCATAATGTGGATATAAGGGCCTAGAGGAAATGCTTGGCATATTGGAATAAACTTGAGAGGAGAGGCAGCCTTGGCTAAAGCTGTGAAGACAGCTTGTTTGCCTCCTCCACTTGTGAGCACTTCTTCCCTTGTTGACTTGTTTCTCCATTCTTTCCCCATCTCCCATTGAAACCTGCACATGAATAAGGGTCCAGGATTCATTCATGAGATAAATGACTATGTGAAAAATGATTTTAACTATGTTATATTGTCCCAATATGGCTTCCTTTAAATCAAAAACAAACTTTCATCATATAAGCAACACCAAGCAAAATGGGGTAATCAGAAATCACCCCATACTTGAACCCTGCTTGGTTGTTTTTATAAAGGGTTCTCTTTTCTTTTTTCTTTTCTTTTCTTCTTTTCTTTTTTTTTCTTTCCTTTTCTCTTTCTTTCTTTCTTTCTTTCTTTCTTTCTTTCTTTCTTTCTTTCTTTCTTTCTTTCTTTCTTTCTTTCTTTCTTTCTTTCTTTGTTTTTCTTTCTTTCTTTCTTTTTGTATTTTTTTCCTTTTTTAACTTGGTAGGAGAGATGGTCAGGAAAAGCAGAAAAGGGAGGCCACTATTTAGATAAAGGAAAGATGAGACGGGAGAAGTTTCAATTCAGCCTTTTAGAATGGTAGGAGCAGAGAGAAGAGGCATTCAGAAATCATTTGCTCTGAGTCAAGCAAGTCTCTTGCTTCATGGCAAACTGAACCAGAGAAGTGTGGAGGTGTGTGCTATACTGACCTTCTCAGAAAGTTAACTCAGTGTGCTTCATCTTCACAGTCCAGACTTATTTGTACTGATTCTTACCTAATTTTTGTCTGGTTATAACTCTGGGATATTTTATTCTTTTAGTTGCTCATGTCAAAGAAAACAGTTGGTGATATGCTTTTAAATAGACACATTTCAAAATTAAAGTAAAATCTCCCTATAGTTTAGTTTTTCTTCTCCAAACTAAATAACATCCCCTTCTACCTTCCTGGTAGCCTCCTTTCTATATCTTATTTTGAAATGCTCTCCTCATTTATTGCTAAACTTTTTCTGATTTGTTTTCCCTTAAATAAGATCTTTGACACCTTCAACTTTAATATACAATAGATAACTTAAAATTTTTACTTTTGGGAAGGTTATTAATGCTTCAAATTCTGCTAACCTGGCTTTTCTAGACTAAAACTTGTGTGAAATTCAGTCTAGAATTCAAAAGATGTATGTTTTATTATATATGGCTTACAGGTGTGCCTCTCTTTAATCAAATCTGCTACCTGGAAACCTGGCTTTATAGAATAGAAAGTGATTTTTCAAGTAAAAGAATTTCCCAGTACTTTTTTAAAAAATAGGCTATCTTCTGATACAACTAGTCTTTTCAGTATCACATTTATCATGCAAATTAATATGTACTTGGATAAATTGAGAGGGTGAGAAAAAACTATGTACAAATTGAAGCAATGTAAAAACTGCCAGTTTTATAGAAAGTAACAGTAAGTCTTAGTGTCAAGTGACTCTACACTACTCTTTCCTGCACCTTTCTTAACAAGTGTCCACCCAAAAGCAAAATTTACAGGGCTTCATTTCTAATATCTTCTAGCCTGAGTAAATAAACTCCTCCCCAAAGAGATAGTAGGTAAATAGGAAGGAAATGAATTCCTCAATTTAAAAAAGGGATGTACTAAACATAGTACTTATTAATCTCTCTTCCAGAATAATTAAGTTGATTTGGGCTCCGACTATTTTTTAAGATTCCATTTTAACTAAAACAAAGCAAGAACTCCCCTTATAATTCAAACAGTTCCTTGAATTTTTCAGATAAACTCCACCCTTGGCAGCACTGATATCTCAAAGGTGCGAGCCAGCACCCAAAGCCCCTTTGTAGCTACAATTAGGGAACAATACCTCCTTGCCTGTGTGTGCGTGTGTGTGTGACAGAAACAGAGAGACAGCCATTAAAACTGAGAAAACAGGAACAGTGACTAGAATTCATAAAGCTCAAAGCTCAGAACCCCTTTGATCCCTAGAGCAGTGGAAAATCCATTTCTTACATTGTTACCCAGAAATTAGAAATAGCAAAACACAGGGAACTTATTGTCCTGGAGACATAGCAGACGACAGTCACAAGGGTAAAGAAAGTGGTGGTTTGAGTAGGCTGCCTACTCTTTATTCCTGGGGGCGGGTGGGGTGGGGAATGGGGTGGTGGGGAGTCGGTAGTAAAAAGCCGAAAACCTCCTCCCACCTTTTTCTGGGGAACTAACTGAGGGAGGTTCAGTGCTCCTGTACTCACCATTTCTTCATCTTTGTCTGGTAGACTCAGGAGTCTTCATTTCCAAAATGAGTGGCTTACTTCACAGAGTTCGTGGGTCATTTTAAAATTGTTGCTTTTTGACTATGGTCTAGTTCAAACCTTGACTTCGTTATCCTAATCTGCACGGATATGTTTTGCCTCTTGAAAAAATTTGATTTGTCTGGTCTTGCATCTTCTGTAAGTGAATAGATTTTACCAAGTGGAAGAAAAATTGTCAGTGTCTTTACTTAGTATATAGGCTGGTTAATTTGAAAAGAGGTCAAATCCTTACCTACTAGTGACTTTTTAAATTGACTAATTTATATATTCGACAAAATTTTTTTGGTCACCTCCCATCATTGTTATATCTAATGTATTTGAAACCTGGAACAGATCATATTTTTTAGCTCCTTTCTTCTATACAAAGAATTTATTTTTAAGAAGAATCATGAAATGAAATTAACAATAATAATGGCCAGAAAAAAAACGAAGGTGAATATTTCGTTTTATTGAACCATATATGTATATAATATGTATATTATATATACGTGATCATAAGATTAATAAGGAAATAATAAAATAAATATCAGGTCAATAAAAGAAAGAAGTAAATGATACTTTTAATTTACATTAATATTTTTAATTGAAAAAACTTATGCCTATGTATTGGTCTGTTGATGAATTATGATATTTTAGCTTATTAAATAACAAAAATAATAATTTTAAAAGAGCAATTTTAATTTTAAAGATATTTAAATTCAATAAAATATTTCACGTATGAACTAAAAAAAAGATGCACTAATCAGACAAAAATACTATATCTTGCAGTGTGCAGTTTCACTGTTTTAAATTTTAAACAAATGAAACTAAATGATCACACAGAATAGAAATCATTCTGTATCTTAATTTCTACAATCACGTGCTATCATTTATTTTGAATCTACTGTTTAATTTTTATTTCTAAACTACCGGGGTCTGAGATACAAACTGCTCCCAAAATGAGCTAAAACAATTCTAAACTGTTGTGAACTTACTCTTGAAATGCCTGTGTCTAGCCGAGTCCACATGTCTCGAAAGCCTGCTGTCTGCTGTAAACTGGAAATTCTCTGAATTAAAGTTTACGTAAAATAAAATGTATATTAAAGCACGAATAATATGAATTTGTGCTCATTTGAAGCTTTCATTAGTGAAATCAGTAATAGCAACAACTGTTAAAGAATTTATATCAACAAAAGAATTTGGCGGGGGAGGAGTATTCTGTTACTGACATTGTTTAGAACTAAAGACTCATGGTGATGATAAAAAGCACACCAACTTGAGTTGGTTTTTATTACTGTTTTTAAATGCATCCCCTTATTGCCTGAACTGGGGTTACTACTCCCACTGCCCCGCCCTTGTACACCACTGCCTACTATGCCAGGCATGGTGTCAGGTGTTGACATCCCATGTTAGGCAGGATAAATGAACTCCTGTTCTCATGGACCCTCCAGGTTAGGGGGGAGATCAACAGAGAATAAGTAAAAATTCAAAGTCTATGAAGGAAATAAACCAGATCCAGAGACAAATCAACCAGAAGTCTATGTTAGGCAAAGTGGCAAAGGAAGGCTCATGTTCTTGATGCTTAATGAGCAAGGTGGGAGTTAGGTTTAGAGGCTAGGCAGCTATCTGACCAGCTTTGAAGAGTTTGGCTTTTTTTCAAAGTAAAGGAAAAGATCCATTCAAATTTTAAACAGTGGAATGACATATATTTATGTTCCAAAAGATTACTCTGGCTACTGTGTTGAGCACTTTTATGTTCATAGCAAAATGGAGTGGAAAATACAGAGAAATCCCATATACCTCCACCTCCACTACTACACTCCATCCTTGCCACACTCAACATAGCCTCTCCTACTCTCAACATCCCTTACCAGAGTGGCACATTTGTTAACATTGATGAATTTACATTCACACATCATTGTCATTCCAAATCCATAGTTTACATTAGGGTTCACTCTTCTTGTACATTTGATGGGTTTTGACTAAGTATAATGACATGTATCTATAGTATCAAACAGAATAGCTTCCCTGCCCTAAAAATTGTCTAGGCTCTGCATATTCGTCTTTCCCTCCTCCTAACCCTTGGTAATCGCTAATTTTTTTTACTGCCTCCATAGTTTTGTTTTTTCTAGAATGTCATGTAGTTGGACTTATGCAGTATGTAGCCTTTTCAGACTGATTTCTTTCATTTAATGGTATGCATTTAAGTTTCCTCTATGTCTTCTCATGGCTTGAAAGCTCATTTCCTTTTTAATACTGAATAATATTCCATTGTATGGTTGTATCATAGTTTGTTTATCTGTGGTTAACTTCTTGGTTATTCTTGGTTGCTTCCAAGGCAACTCTGAACAAAGCTGCTATAAACATCCAAGTGCAGGTTTTGGGGTAGACATAAGTTTTCCATTCATTTAGGTAAATACAAAGGAACACAATTGCTGAGTCATATGGTAAGAGTATGTTTAATTTGTAAGAAACTGACAACTATTTTCCAAAGTTGCTGTACCATCAGCAATGAATGTTGCTCCACATCATTATCAACATTTGATATTGTCAGTGTTTTGGGTTTTCATCATTCTCATAAGTGTTTAGTAGTATTTCATTGCACTTCTCTAATGATGTGATGTTGAACATCTTTTCACTTGCTTACTTGCCATCTGTACATCTTCTGTGGTGAGGTGTCTGTTCAGGTCTTTTGCCCATTTTTAAATCAGGTCTTTTGTCTTCTTATTGTTGAGTTTTAAGAGTTCTTTGTTATTTTAGACAGTTCTTTATCAGATATAGATTTCTATAGATCGATATACATATATCTATCTATCTATCTATCTATCTATCTATCTATATATATATATATATATATATATTTTGCATATATTTCTTCCCAGTCTGTGGCCTTCTTCTCATTCTCGTGATTAGCTTTCAGTTTTGTCTCTTCAAACCACTGTTTCATGTACATTTCATTTTAATTCAGTCAAATGTAGAAATCTTTTATATTACATAAAGCTCTCTTTTCTGTTTTTAAAAATTAACATATTTTACTATTACAAAAGCAACATGTATTCCTAATGGAAAATTTGAAAAACACATAATTAGAGAGAAGAGGAAAGACCTATAAAAGAAAAAAACTCTGGCACCTGGAAGACTAGCGGCCTTGGGAGTATCCGGAAACCACACCCTTGGCTGGGGCAATTTGACAATACATGTCAGAAGTGTAAAAAGATACTCACTCTTTGACCCAACTATCCTTGTTTAGAAATGTTTTCCAAGAAAATAATTGGACAGCTGCCCAGAGAGTTAAATACAAGAATGTTCCTAGTTAGAAAACATTGGAAACAATCAAGTTAGTTTGCTAGGGCTGCCATGACAAAGCACCATGGACTGGGTGGCTTAAACAACAGAAATGTATTTCTCATAATTCTGGAGTCTAGAAATCCAGGATTAAAGCATCGGCAAGATTAGTTTCTTCCAAGGCTTCTCTCAGTGGCTTGCTTGTAAATGGCCATCTTCTCCCTGTATTTTCTTAATCTTCCCTTGAGTATGTGTATGTCCAAATTTCCTCTTTTATAAGGACACCAGTCAGAGTGGATTAGGGCCCACCCTAATGACCTCACTTTAACTTAATCACCTCTATAAACCCCAGTCTCTAAATACAGTCACATTTTGAGATACAGGGGCTTAGGACTTCAACATATAAATTTTAGGGGGACATGGTTCAGCCTATAACACAACCTCATCCAAGAATTGGGCATTAGTTAAATAAATTATGATGCATTCACTCAGTGGCACATTCATACATTCTAGTTCATGTATGAATTTTTACTACTGCCATTAAAAGTAACCTTAGAAATATGTATGACATAGAAAGAATTTCATGATGTATATTGAACAGGCTATGTGCAATATGATTCTTGTTCTTTTTATGTGCGAAATACATATACAAATTAAATTTGTGATATAATACGGATGATTTTCCTTTGTTTCCTATTTATTTATTTATTGCTTAACTATATTTTAATTTTTTGCACAATAAGTTTGTGCAATATTTTAAAAGAACCCTCTGATGACACAAACACCCTCAAAAAAAGAGAGAAGAGGGGAGAAAAAAATCTACCCTATGCCGAAAGCATGTTTTAGAGAACAGTTCTTTAGTCATGGAGTTTTCCTTCAGTCATTTCTGCTTTCTTGCTGCTAAAATTGAGTTTCTGTGGGATATGAAAGCTTACTCAATGTTCTGTACTGTTTCTATTTGCCTTACATAGTAATGGTCTGCTCATTTAGTGTGCAATCAAGTGCTCAGTGTACTTTTATTGTTTTTGGAGGCTCTTTGGAAAGGTTTTTGCTTAATCAGAAGACATTGCTGAAGCCAGTGGCATTATGACTGAATGACTCATATTGGTTTACAGCTTATAATCAGACAAGCTCTGAACTCATTTTCAAACTTGCAGAGAAAAAAATTTTTAAAGCGGGGAGGGAGCTTTCCCAAAAGAGGGGAGGATGAACATGTTCAGAGTCCTGATCTCTGTGATTTCTAACTTAGAAGGCAGAGGGTGCCTACTCATGGCCATCTTACATGTCTCATTCCAGGGAGAACTGACTGTAGGCATTTTTCTTCTAAAGTCTGTTATTTCTTCAGAGACTGGGCCTATCACTCCAGTTATTTTCTTCTAGGCCTGACCCTCTTACCCTTTCCTCCATTTCTGTAGCTTGGGTAATTTATGCACAAAATATGATTGAATAAAAGGACAACATCTAGGTTAAGACATAATAAAATAATTCAAGTTTATCTCTGAACATGACTCCACGTGTTAAGCTTTCACTTTGCGTAATATACCCGCATGGCCATTTCAATTGTTTGGTGAATTAAAATGCACCTACTCTCCTGGCTGTGTTACATGGAGTAGTAACAGATTTAGCATCATTATACCTACCTAAGTAGGTAGTATCCAATAATAGCACAACTCAGAAAGTTAGTCTTATAACAGAGAAGGTATCTTGGTATTTAAACATCTTGCTTACACCTCTGACAAGTCTTGAGAATAATTTTCTAGAATTAAGAATCCTCTACAGAAACACATATTTCTTTCTTTTTATTTTTATTTTCTAAGACGCTTATGGTGTCTTTATTTCTAAACTACTCCCTTATGGGGCTAGAATAGTGCACTTAAGATAGCACACTGACCTGGTGTTAAATGAATTTTACACATTCTTGAAACAAAGACATTATTGCCCTTATTTCAAAGAAAATTTTTGTGGAATGAAGAAAAGTATTACAAGTATAGGTGCCCACATACACACACACATACAAGGAACATTCATACCTGCACACACAAAAGCAGGTAGACTGTGCACAGTTCTATCGAAATTAAACACAAATCAGTTTGTACAGATTCTATCAGTCTGTACACACCTTCGAAGTTTCTCCATGAGTGCCTAACACCTCATACACCCGCTTCCTGCCAAACAAAGGCCCCAGTGCTCTCATCTTTTCAGACATGTCCAAAGGCACATATTTCATAGACTACTTCTTGCCCTGAATTTCTCCTACAGAGATGCTTACAGTGATTTGTCCATTTGCAGAGCAGAGTAATGAGCATGCACTCCAGAGTCTTAGCATTTTGCTTTGATCCAGGATAAAATTTGAGTTAATGACTATTTCCATCTATTATTTACAATACTCTCAGTGAACAGCTTTGCTATTACAGTGTCTGACGTATCATGCCTCTGGCAAGAAAGCATGAATAGGAATGCCACTCGGTTTCTTTCAGTGATTAGTTAGCCCTTGCTCCTTGTAATACCTGGGAATTGGTGGAGATAGAAGAAGGGAAAATAAACCAGGAAGTTACCTCCAAAGTGCCTCTGGCAAAACCCTTCTTGTTGATCTTTGTTCAGACTGGATAGTACTTAGATAAGAGATTAACTGTGAATGCCAAATCTTGTAGATCTTTCCTCTAGGCTGACAACTAGCTTCTCCAGAGTAAGGGCCATATCTTTGTCTTGAGAGTCCTAGGCCTGGCATAGAGCAGGCACAGAATAAATATATGTTTGATTGAATTCACAATCAACCACTTACTTGCTCATTGCCCTCATTTTATATGTATTTTTCTATTACTAATCTTGGATATGATAAAATTCTATTAGTGTCATGAAGTTTGAATACTATTCTAATATTTATTCTAAAATATTAGAGATGAAAGAGACCTTAGAAATAATTTACTATAGAACGCCTTCATTTTTACAGATGGAAAACTGAAGGCCCAGAGATATTAAATGATTTTTCAGAGCTAGTTAGTGTCAGAGATAGAGCCAGGAGACTCCAGGTCCTCCTGGCTCTCAATTTGTTACTAAACACCCCTAAGCCACTAAGAAGAGAGCTTTAGGTTATACCGTTTTTTTCTCTCTTTTCCTTTTTTCTTTCTCTTTTCACATTTTCCCCCTTTCATTTGGATATGAGATCAACAGGCAAATCAGAGAACTTGGAACTTTTAAACAAAACTGTGCTGTGTTGTGGCCTAGCAAGGTAGGGCTGGAACTTTATCTTTCTGGAAAGATATTATGTTTACTCATGTTCTGGGACTAAGTTGAATGTGAGAACCCTGCCCAGGCACAGACATCTTTCCTGCTCAGCAGATGTACCTTGCACTGGAGCCTGAAGAGACCTGAGTGCTCATCTTGGTTCTGTCACCACTCTGTAGCCTGGGAAGGTTAATTTTTCACTCTGCGCCTCAGTTCCTCATTTATAAAACATATAATTTAGACTACATGAGCTCTAAAATCCTATGATTCTATCGATTTCCATTTCTGAATTATGAAGGATTAAATTTTTTTCCACCTTTAAAGTAAAAGCCACATGTGCACTCCATGGAATTGGATCACCCTTACATTTTTATGTAAATGTTGACAGGCCTTCTCTGCTCTGTTTGGTGTAATTGGAATGATTTAGTTTTCATTTCAATGGTGGAATGATTTAGTTTTCATTTCAATAGTTTCAATTATTATTTTCCTTTTGTTATTCTACCAAAGAAGTAATTGGTATAATGGTTAAAGGTGATCTATGACTCAGTTCCTCTGGGTCCCGTTTCAAAGTGTTATTTTGAAAATCTCTAGACCTCCTCCCCTCTCTTTATCACTCATCCATCTGAAGTTAGGTAGTATCCATGGATCTTATCTTTTTTTGCTTCTTGTGGAATTGGGAGAGAGGGCGTAGGGTCTCCATAGGATCAGGAATCCAGGGAGGTGCCTGCAAAGGGGAACATCTTCTCTAAGCAGAGGGAGGGAAAGCTGCCAGGTTGCTGACTCTGCTGTAGCAGGTGACAAGGAGTTAGTTGCAACCTGACTCCTCTCCCTCACTGTGGAGTTACTGGCTTTGTGTTATCACAGCAAAGTCCTCTGGACATGTCACGGCAGCCTATCCATTGCCTTCTTCTGTTTATATGCCTACATGCCCAGGAATGGAGAATCAAGAGATCAACATTCTGGCTGCTGTTGAAAGGATGCCCTATTTGTCAGAGGCAAGTGGCCTGCCGTATTCTGAAAATTACCTTGATGCGTAAAGCTGCAGAACGAAGTTATTTATTACCTACACTTAAAAAAACATAAGGCCCAGTGTTGCATCACTTTGCCTCTAACAGACCTTTCTTTTTTTCATCGACTGTTTCATGCCATCAATCATTCAACAACATTTATGAAGCACTTGCCTGACATGAAGGAAAGGTTGAAAAGGAAGAAAATCTCTGGCCTTGAGAACTAAAAATTTGCTAGGAGAAAACTTGAGAATGCATAAAAACACTAAGTATTATACAAACAAGTACAAACTAACATAATGCAGAGTATTTCCAGACATGTTTAGAAGTTAATTGGCATGGTCAAGCTTGGGTAGAGTTAATCAGAGAAGTCTTCTTAGAAGGATTGTTACTGCAAATTTAACCGAATATAGTAACATACTCACCTAGAGAATCCTGGAACAATTTTACAAAAGGTTTAAATGATAAAACCCACTGAATTATATTCCAGAGAACACAAAAGATGCAAACTAAGAAATCACATGGCAAGGGCTATGCGAAAAGGGCTTGAGCAGAGAGAGAATGAGGAAGCCAAACAAGGAAATTTGTAGAAATACACCCGAAGGCCAAGCTGAGGAATTTGGATCTGATAAAATTTGTGATCGAGAGCAACTGAAGGTTCTTGAGCATAAAAAAAAAAAAAACTTATGAAATTGTCTGAGGAAGATTAATCTTCCTGCTATATATAAACTAATATGGAAAAGTCAGTGGCAGGGCCCATTTAAAGCTGCAGCTGGGAAAATGAAGTGGCAATGAGCTGGAGGGATGAGGTGGAACCGATTAGCAGGGCTTGACCAAGGCTTGGACAATTGTAATAGCCAGCATTCACTGAGTGCTTTCTATGTGCCAGTCACATAGAGAGCTTGTCACATGAATTAATGAGTGCAAACTTCAACAGAACTGTATGAGAAGTAATTAAATAACTTGCTTGAGGTCATGCCGCTGTAAGAGAGGAACTAGAATTTGAACCCAAGTACTCTGGCTCAAAAGCCACTTAACTGCTAAGCTAGACTGTGTCTCTGAAGTCAAAAGGTTAGGAAGAAAATTGCCCTAGTGCAATTGCCCTAGTGGTTGAACGTGTAATCTCTAGGTTCAGATTCTCTGGGATTTCATCTTGCCTATGGCACTTACTCGCTATACATTCCTGGAAAATCCCCTTAAAATTCTACTTTTCCTTCTTTTTCTTTATTCATGAAAAGGGGGATAATAGTACCTGCGTATAGAGTTGTTGTAAAATTAAGTGTTTTATAGTGTGTACAGTACTTGGCCCAGTGTCTGACACATAATGAGTGTTCAAGAAATGTTAACTGTCAATAAAATTGTTATTATCGTCCTATGTCTTACAATCTGGAGTCCTGGAAGAGTACTGATAGAATTGCCAGAATAATAAGAGGGGGAAATTTAGTTTAAGGTTATTTACCACTCACAAGTCCCTGGTTCTTGGGTTACAGAATATTCAGTGTTCAGCAGAATCACACAGAGGGAAGTGATGAGAAACTGGGGGAAGTTCCTGAGAGAAGTATTAACTGAGAATGTCAGTCTTACAGAGCGCTGAAGAAAAATAATGCTAGAAGTGAAAGAAAAGCAGGGAGGCGAAGGATTGGGTTAGTGTGAAGTTTCTTGGGTTGTGGGCAGGGAGGAGTAGGATCACTATTTTATTAACATATATTGAGCATGAATTTAACTTCCCTTTTGGTTTCCTCTTTTTCCTCTTTACTATTAATAGACTATGCACATATTGAGAAGTAATCCAGGCTGCAACTCTCCCTCAGAATTGTGTGTACTTAAGATGGAGTTAGTAGAAAAGATTCTAAAAGGACATTGCTTTAAAAATGTATATATATATATACAAAACAATAACATGACAGGCAATTGCCATTGTTCATAGGTCAAATCACTGCTAGTCCTCTGAGGTCCTTTTCTCCCTAGAGAGATCTCCAAGAAGAGGTCTTTGTGCTCCATGTGAAATGACGACTTTAGGAGCTGAGTCAAACAAGGAGTTTTATTTTAGTTTTTTGGATACCAAGTCTGGGCAGGTCTAGGCTTTTACTACATGAGAGGGATAAGTAGTTAAGTTTATTCCCATGTTAACTGCTTAAGTCATCTCACAGAGTACCATGACTCAGTTAATTCTCTCAACTGATTAGAGACACATACTTGGGGGGCTAAGCTACTTCCCAAGGTGTGTAATAGGAAGTAGTGATTTGGCTCTCTGCCCTTTGAATTCAGTCCATATTCTGGCAAGGCTAAGCGATATTGAAAAAGATAGTAGTAATCACTGTTAATATTAGTCTTTTTAAAATAATTCATTCATACATATTTATTGACACTGATATCTGTATAGAATACAGTATCTGGTGTAGTAGAAGCTTAAATTTTGTTGACTATGAACCAGTGCTCAGATTATACATTTGCCAATATACAGCATTCAAGTGCATTTCTTTAAGCAAAATTCAACTACATTTACAGAGTAAGAAGGAATGGGTAAGAAGGAATGACTAGGCACAATGTAGATCAGATATATCTTCTTTCTTCTGTTTCTCTCTGTTAAGAAATCCCAGCTTCAGTTTAGCAATGGTAAAGTGATTGCTATTACATAGCAACGATTGGAATTTGTGAGCTCATGTTGAGTGAAAGGGCAAGGCATATTTCATGTACCAGTCCTCAACTATCTCCATTAAGCTGTCACCATAGAGACAGAAAACTTAAAGACTTCCTTACAATCATTTTGGAAGGAAAATGTCTATTTCTGGCTGAGACTTGGCCTTTCTGGTGTAGAGTTTATAACGAGTTTCTTACTGTCTGCTATTGGTGAGGAATTTAGGACAAAAAATGGAGAAATCTTATGGGATAAAATGATTAGCAATTTTAAAAAAGGAAAAATCTACTTTGATTAGCAAAGAGCTACATCCTACAGGTCAGTTATCACCTGGATATAATTTAGATACCTCTAGAAGTAGCTTATCCTCACGCTCTGTGGACTGTCTCTCTCTGGAGTGTGATTGAATAGTTTCTTGCCCTAATTATTCTCATATCCTACAGAACAATCATCACCTTGAGACAGATCTCCCATAAACAGTTATAAGACTCAATGATCAGTTACCAAAGATGATCTGGTTTAAGTAACTATTTTTAGCTGCTACTTCCTTAGGTCCTTACTGATATATAAGACAAAGCACCTCTTTATAGGTTTCCATTTTTGCCTCTACTGCAATACTAATCTCATGGCTTTTGGGGGGGGGATCTAAATTTGTTTTTTCTAGAAAGATGTGAAATTTAATCTTTCAAATTGCCTATGTTAGCACTAATTCTGAAGCTAAGTAGGACTCATGGAAAAGAAGAATTTATTTCGGTCTATTTTACCTCTTGGAACATTAATTCCATAAAGAAAGCACTTTAAGTTCTGCTGATATTTAAAGCTTTTAAAGGCATTTGCTTGGTTGTTTTAAACACATTAAATCTTTTTCTTTGGATGCTTTCAAAATTGCATTGGAATCTATCAAATTTTAAAACGCATACCCTTGAATACAACCATTTCACCTCGAGGAATGTCTTCCAGAAAAATAGTCCCATTAAATGAAAGTCTATTCTGAATTTGAAGCTGCTCAGCCTAATTCTTGCACTTGGCTCCAAGAATGCCAGACAAAAGATGGCAGATTATTTTCTGGAAAAATTTAATAGCACAAGATAAATAAAGCAGGTGGATTCCTGCTTGATGACCCCAAAGTAAAGCCCACCTAGGGACAAGCCCCATTTGAGAATTCAGAGCTAACAATCAGCTATTATGTGAAAGTCAGTTGACATTTGAGCAATGACTCCGTCATGAAAGGCAGACACCAAAACAAATGAATTTTGGGAAAACAGAGACAATGCAGGAAGGTAAATTATATCCATGAAACACGAATAAGCAACAATGGAACTCTATAATAAAAAAGAACAATCAGAGAATAAAGGGAGCTCTTAGAAATGAAAACTATGATTGCTGAAATAAGAAATTCATAGAGGGATTGAAAGATGAAGATAAAGAAATTTCCCAGGAGGTAGATCCAAGAGATGACATAGAAATGGAAAATAGAAGAAAAAGTTAGAGGGTTAGTCTAGGAAGCTCAATATGTCTTGGAAAACGAGGGAGAGAGAGAGAGAGAGAGAGAGAGAGAGAGAGAGAGAGAGAGAAACAGACTGTATCAGTCAGTCCCAACAGCAAACACAATTCACTTCACGTGGTTCAGACAAAGAGAATTTTTACAAAGTGACTCTTATGAAAGTGTGAGCAGGAAGGATTAAGGGAACAAACAAGGGTGATATAGTGTCCAGATAGCAATGTTGAGAAGCTGTTACACTCCCAGGGCTGAAGGGGCAAGGTTGGAGGAGATCGTGTAAATGGAGCCCAGTGAGAACTGGAGTCGAGGAGGAAGGATCCCCCAGTGGCAGACACAGCTACTGCTTGAGAGATGTGGCTCTGCATCCTGGGTACAGCATAAAGAAATACTTTGACTTCTCTCTCTACCTGCAATCTGATCTCAACCAGCTGATGTAGTCTACAGTCCAAAAGGGTCATTCTCTTAGAGGAGGGCAGGGCTAGTATGTGAAAAGAAATATAATACAGAATAATACAATAACATTTTTTCCATCTGAAAAACATCTGGTGTCCCAGGGAATTAAAAAAAGAAAAAGACAAAAAAAGAAGAAAGGAAAGCCCTATTTAATGCACAGCATAATGAAATTTCAGAACACCATTAACAAAGAGAAGATCCTGGAAGAAAAAATGGATCATATGTCAAGGATAAGAAATCACAATGGCATTGGATTGCTCAACAGCTACACTAAATGCTCTATGGCAGTGGAGTAATAGCTTCAAATTCCTGAGGAAAGATTCTTTCTAAGCCAAATCATCGGATTGAGCGTAAGGATGGAATAAAGACATTTGAAAACATGTAATGTCTCAAATTTTTTACCTTGTATACAACATTAGGAAGATATCACAAAACAAGGAGTTAACAAGCAAATAAAAATGGAAGACCCTGGGTAGATGGGACATGATGTACGCACAGCCAAGAAATGAAGGGAAACCCCAGGCTGTCAGCTAGGCAGAAGTCCTAGAACAGATGTCTTTAAAGGAAAAAACAAACCACTAATCATTCTCAGAGAGATTTAACAATTCTTTGGAGGGTTTGGGAAGGGCAATGAAAACCAAGCAAATGGTTACTTAAGAAAATCAGCTTTCTAAAGCTATTTGATTTCTTAATGTGTGTACACATACAGATTTCATACAACATTAAATTTTAAAAACTAGCAAAAGAGTGCAAAGTATAAGTGCAAAGATATAATGTATGTTATATTAAAAAGTTGAAAATAACCTAAATGTCCATTGGTAGGAGGTTGGTTAAATTATGGTACAGTCATACATATCCTAATGATGTTTTGGTCAACAAGGGACCCAAAATGATGATGGTCTATAAGATTAGGGAGCTGAAAAATTCCTGTCACCTAGTGACATCATAGCTGTTGTAAGGTTGTAGGGCAACACACTCATGTGTTTGTGGTAATGGTGGTGTAAACAAACCTATTGCACTGCCAGTTGTATAAAAGTACAGGCATACCTTGTTTTATTGTGATACTTTTTTTGTATCTGGAACTGAAACCACAATATCTTGTAGGTATGCTTGCATAGCACATACAATGTACTATTGATAACAACAGTAAATGACTGTGTTACTGGTTTTTGTATTTACTAAATGATACTTTTTTATTGTTATTTTGTTAAATGACTGGGTTACTGGTTTTTATATTTTGTTAAATGACTGTGTTACTGGTTTTTGTATTTACTAAATGATACTTTTTATTGAGTGTGCGCTTTCTACTAATAAAAAAAATGTTTACACCGGCAGCAGCTTCAGACATCTTGTTTTTACCATTCTCTTGATCACATCATTTTCTCTTGTGCTTGATTTAATCTTGTGTTGATTTGTACAGTAACAGGCTATGCCATAGAGCCTAGGTGTGGAGTAGGTTATATCATCTAGGTTTGTTTAAGCACACTATGATGTTTGCACAATGACAAAATTGCAAATGGATGCATTTTTCAAATATATTCCTGTCATTAAGCGGCACTTAGCTGTACTGCTAAATGATAGAATCCTATGTATTCTTTAAAAGGAATAAGAGAGAATCTAGATATACATACTGAGTGAAAAGAAATCCTAGATAAATATTTAAGGGAAAAAACAGGTTTCAAAAGTTGTATCCATAATGTGATCCTGTTTTTTAAAGTAAAAAGTCTTATATAGTACTTTCTACATAGAAAAATGAAAGATTGGGGAACTGTGGACTTTTAGTTTTTAATTAAATTTGTTGTATTGAATTCTTAATAATGAGTATGAAATTTGTATACTCAGAAAAATCAACACAGATGAATTTTTAATAAGTTTACTGTGGGGCTTAGAAATCAACTATTTCATACAATATTCATTCATCAAGCTATCATGTTTGGAGAAACAGTAAGAATAAAACGTATTTCCTGCCTTCAATTTATCACAGTCTATGGAACAGTTTTCAAACTGCCCTGTGCTTCAAAAGTAGAATAAATGTTTGATCTGAATTTTGTTTTCAAAATATGTTTTAAATATTAAAACACTTGTAATAAAATCAATTAATTTAAAATAATAAATTTTGACACATTAGGGCCACCACTAGTTAATGTCAGCATCAGATAAACTATTTTTTGTGTAGCTATCAGCATTAAATTTTTCCTGTCATTTCTAGCATATATTTGGATTTATTGTAAACATGTCATTACTTAGAAAGGTTGTAGCTTTACGCTGGTCTTTTTAAAATCCAGTCTGTATATTTCTACTTATAGAAAAATCTGCAGGTGACTATGCAACCACAGCATATATGTGCTGAGCACAATTAAATACACAGTACAGTTCAAGTTCATCCGCTTGATGTACATTTTTATATACAATAACAAATATGTAACTTGTCAGGTAGGATAGAGTTTTGCAGATCTTTAAATTTGAGGCTTAATAAGTTCTCAGTGTTTGTCTGACTTTTATAATAAAGCACGTATAAAGTTGTTGGCTATTTTGTGAACAAATTTTAAAAACATTTTATTATGGACAATTTGAAACAGATACAAAGTAAACAATAGAATAATGAACAACTCTATACTTAACACTCAACTTCAACAATTATCAATATCGTGCCATTCTTTTGTCATCCATCTCCATGTTTCTCACTTATTTTTTCTAATAAACATTTTCCATTATTCTTGTTTCGAGTTTCTGAATCTGCCTAGTTGAAGAGCAATGAAAAGAACACTGTTATCATTTGCAATTATTTATCTTTGTTGACCAGGATTTTCTCAATATTATTCATGCTAAAGAAAATATAGAAATATTTTGTATACTGAAGTTTGTATAAAATTACAATTATTATTTTTAAATTTTAATTTCAAACTTTAGTGTTCACCAAAATAACCTGGATTTCTGAGATTAATTTTTTACATTACTTTTTTTTTTTTTGCTAAAACTAACACATGAACTTACACTAAGAATCTCAAAAATAGTACCAAGGGTATGCATTAAAAAAAGTATATCTTCTTCCTTCTCCTTCCTCTCCCAACTCCTCTTTTTAGAGGCCAGTTTCTTGGGAGAATTTCAGAAATAGTCTATGCATTCACAAACAAGCATGTACTTAACTATAATCCTTAAAGAGAAAAGCAAAGCAAAGCCCTATTGGCAGTGTACACTGTTCTATCCTATGCCTTTTTTCATTAATACAGGAAGATTGTCCAAAAAGATACAAAACTGCTGTTATAATGGGAACCATATCTCTGACAGCACGTCAATGTACAAAGGGAGGAGAGCCAATATCTTGTTTTTGGGAAGTGGAAAAGGCAATATGATATTTGAGCTGAATCTTGATGGAAAAGCTTACATGGCAGAATAGAAGATTGTTTTAAGTGGTACTAAAATTCCAAACCTAATTTATTTAGTTTTTTTTTTCTTTCTTCACAGCTTATGTTAATTGGTAGGCACAAAATATCTAGAGCAGCTGCCAGTCTGTTGAAAGTTATCCTATTATGGTGAAAGAATTCTGGAATATGGGTCGACAGACCTAGGTTCTAGTTTTAGGCAAGCCATATAACCTCTTTAGTTTTCTCCTTTACATAATGGGAATACCATGTACTTATTTTTCTCACCAGGTTTTTGAGACTATTTGCTGAACTAGAATACCATTCTATGGTAAAAGCAAATTGTCTTTGGCATCTAAGAGATGTGAGTTTGAAATCACTGTTGTCCTGCTGTGAATGGTACAATTGCTAAATCATTCATGCCGTTCACAGAAAATTACTGAGTACCTGCCATATGCCAGACACTGTCCTAGGCATGAGGATACAAGTGTGAACAAGACAGACAGGATTTTAAATTATAATATTTTGAGTACTTAGTGTGTGCCAGGTACTGTGCTAAGGCTGAGAAGCAGTGGTAAATCCTTAGGTGGTCTCATTTATTTGCTCACACAGCTGCAAATAACATCTATATGCTGAAAATTTCCAAATTATACCTCCTGGCCTGACCTCTCTGAACTTGTCTTATATATACAGCTACATTTTTGATGACTCCTTTTAAAAAATTCATAATAAACTCAAATATAATATAGCCAAATCTAGAATGATTTTCATCCGAAGGCTGTTCCCCATCTCTATAAACAGACCACCATCCACCAAAGGTGTTCAGGCCAGTGATCTGGGGGACTTCACTGACAAATATTCTTCTTCACCCTAGCTCCTGCAAGACATTATTAGTTCTACCTAGAAGGTAGATCTTCAATCTATCCACTGTTTGCCTCTCTGCAATCCCCCTTGCTCACACTTCTTTGAAATAATAGGCACCTCATTGTTTTCCTTGCTTCTTCTTGCCCCCCTGCAAGCCATTCTCCACACAGTGGCCAGAGTGGATTCCCAGTGTGAAAGCAACAGCAACCAGTAGTGATAACACACACACACACAAACATAAACAAAACTGAAACCATAAACATTCTTTCATTCACACATCTTTTTGGGAAGATTCTACCCTTAGGCTCTAGGGCTTCTATTGTGCTAATCAGGATAAATTGGAAGAGATGCAGAAATGGTGAGGTCCGAAAAGATAGAGCAAGAATGGATTCTTGAAGGTTAGAGAATGAGGCCAAAGAAAGAAGAGCCAAGTCCAGGTCTGACCCAGTTTCTGTTGTTGTTGTTGTTGTTATTTGTTTGTTTGTTTGTTGGTAACATTAGAGAGAAGAGAGGTTGGATACTGTTGCTGTGCTGTGCTGAGTGGAACTTAGATCAAGATTTTTTAAATCGTGTTTACTGAGACTCATGCATGGACATTTCTCTTTTGTGCTTTTCATAGACTTCAGTAAATATTACATCGCTCTTCATTTTTAGTTTTGATAGCTGTTGTTTCTTTTAAATGAGACTTTATGCTGATACAGGCAACGAGTGGACTCAGCTTTATTCAAAATACACCATTGCGCTCAGAATAAATAAAATCTGAATCCTTTACCAGGGCCTACAAGTTCTCTACATCATCTAGCCTCTACTTACCTCTCTGATCTCATCTCTGAACTACTCTTCCCTTTGCTGACATTGGTCTTCCTTTGCTTCCTTAAACACACAGAGCTTTTTCCTTTCTTAGTCTCTACACAGCTATTCCCCGTTTGGAACGCTTGTTCCATGGATGGCACATTCTTATCTTTCAGGTCTCATCTTAAATGTCACTTTTTCAGAAAGCCCTTTCCATCCGGCTTAGCTATATCTTGTTGTTCTCTTTATGGCACTCTATGGCTTCCTTTAGAGAACTTTGCAATTGGTAATTTATTCATGTGTGTGGTTATGTGTGCATCTACACGTGCCTGTTTTGTTCATTGTCTTCCCAGCAGATGTAAGTCCAAGAAGACAAGGAGCTTGTGGGTTTGTTCATTGCTATAGAGTCAATGTCTTACAAATTGCTTTGTACATAGAAGGCAGACAACGAATATTTGTTCAGTAAACAAACAAATTCTTATAGAGCTTTACTTGAAGAATAAACAGATAATTGTTATAATGACAACCAGGATGTATGGTGTTACTCTAAACCCGAAGAAGCTAATTTAAATGGCCTTTGTGATCCAAAAACTGCTTGAGTTGGCCAAGAGACAAAAGTGAAGAGTGTTCGAGCCAAAGAAAATAACAAATGGGAAGGCCTCAGGATGAGAGTATGGAGTATTTGGGGGAAATCAAAGAAGAACAATATGGCTGGAGCCTAGAGGGGAAAACAGGTAGGCCTATGGAATGTGTGGTAAACCTCAGGATTGGGAGCCTCATCCTAAGAGAAATGGAAAGCTTCAGCCAGTAGAGTGAGATTATTAAGTTTCTGTTTTTAAAAGATCACGATAGATGTGTGGGGAGTGGATTACAGGTGAGAAATTGGAAACCTGGGGAAGTGGGGTGCTTGGAGAACTGGAGTAGAAATGATTTAAGGAGACTGGCTAGGTAAGCGTAAGAGCACAGGCCAGAGAAGTTAGAGGCATGGCTAGAAGAGATGGTGAGTTTAGAGAACAGTGGTGGATTCACAACAGATTTAGAAGCTAGAGTAGTTAAGATAAGTGAGTCATTGAACTTGACAAAAGGGAGCAGGAGAGACAAGATGACTTCCAGGTTTAAATTTAGACCACTGAGTAGATAGAACCATTTATTGAAATAATGAAAAACTGGAAGAAGAGCCAGTTGTTGGCTGAGTGGTGGGAAGATGAATTCGGTTGTGAACAAGGTTTGAGGCACATGCAAGATATAAAGGAGAGATGCCAAGAGGGTAGTGGAATAGATGGCAGTGTGATGGTCAGTGGAATTCAGTGCACAAATGAAGCTATCTGCCTACGGTCTTCCCTTGGTTCCTTAAACACACAGAGCTAGGGAATGAGTGCAGTGAAAGCCTTGGGTCAGACTGAGAAGGAGCCAGCAAAAGTGACCAACGAATAGTCAGAGAGGTAAGAGCAACACTGCTAA
Organism: Pteropus vampyrus; assembly: GCF_000151845.1. Taxonomy (NCBI): domain Eukaryota; kingdom Metazoa; phylum Chordata; class Mammalia; order Chiroptera; family Pteropodidae; genus Pteropus; species Pteropus vampyrus. Next base: position 365,952 of record NW_011888927.1, on the reverse strand, counting down.
GGAAGGCTTAGAAAAAATGGTCTGACAAGTCTCAGTGAAGCAGCAGATTTTAAATAGATGACAACACTTTGCAACTTAAGTTCTGACAATTCTCCTCTTTTATTAGGAAGTCGTATATTAACATTTCTTGGGAAAAACAATACCTCCCCAAATCCCTCTTTAAAAATAACTATTTTATTTTCATATCAATATTTTATCCTCCAGCATCTAATTATAATGCGCAGACATTTTTGTATTGTTGCAGCTACAATGGATGCACAAATTTTTTCCATTTTCAGGTGAAAGGAATTTATGACCTCAAAATTATCATTTTGGTGGCTGTATAATATTCCATTCAATAATATTTTAGAGATTTGTAAAAGAATATGGCTCATTCTACTAAACCTATGGGAAAAAAGAACTCCAAAAAGATAAACTTTTTCTTAAAACCCACCTATCAGTTTTGTCTTCTGGAGTTTAAAGAGAAAAACCAATTCAAATATGTTGCTTCCTCAACTTCATACAGTCACTTTTCAACTTTGGAGAGAAAATGGATAATCTTAATTATATCCTAAGAACAGGATTAAACTAGAGGGAGATATGTTTATCTTGTTAATCCTCGAAATGCAAAGACTCTCTCCATAGATAAACTAGCAAAATGAAGACCAGTAGTCCATCACTTTGATGTAGACTGTTTTGAATCTTCAGTGACAGATAATAAAGTCAAGTGAATGATGCTTTTATGCATTGCCATTAAATCTTAAAACCAGACCAAAGAGTTCTAAGGTATCTAAGTATTATTATTTTTTTTTTAGTATTCTTTGATGATTTTATATCTCCAAAGTTTTATTTACAAGTCATCACAAATATCCTTTAGTACAAAGGTGGCTGAAATGGCTAATACCTGCTTCAGTTGATGGACGTGCTCTCCTATGTTTAAAGTTAAGACCTAAACTGATGAAGTGAGATAAGTTGTTCAATAAGATAAAAAAAAGAGGCATTTTCTGGAGCTGTGGAGTTTGAGTCTCTATAGGAAACATGACTAGAAGCAAAAGGTGAATTCATGGTTCAGCCAAAGACATTTTAACTCTTTGATCTAATGAACTTCTGTCCTAAAATCAGTACTTTAGCTCAGAAGAGCTAAACGTCTCTTGCTACCAACAAATAGGTCCCTAGTTTGGTAACATCAAAAGTGATTGATCAGGAAGCCTAAGACATTGGGGCTGCTGAACTCTCATGGGTTAATTCAGAAAATATATACTGAGCTATTTAGTGCAGGACAAATTGCATCCTTATTTAGACGTTTATCTTCTCTCTTACCCATTGTTTTAAGACCAGCCTTAGCTCTCTGCATGTATCTTGCTGGTGGTTTCCTGTGTGTCCTATCTGGCAAGAAGCTGTTTTTGTCATCACTCCACATTGTGGAGATGGGTAGTGATGTCAGGTCTATCCAGAGCACAAGCTAACTAGGCAGTTTCCCAGGATTGGGCCCTCTCTTTGTGGTGAGAGAAAGAGGAGGAATAGGTAATAAGGAGAGATGTGGACCTGTGAATCACATGGAGTCTTTGGAGCTGTTGCATCCTTTCTACATACTGCATTCTCATTTAATCCTTGATTAATAATCGCAAGGAGATGACATTGTTTAACTGCATTTTACATATAAGGAAACTGGCTAGTGACCTGTAAAAGGTCACAGAGTAAGTGGTAGATCTGGCATCCAGATAGCCGTCTCTAGGTCTTCAAAGGCTTTACATCACAATATACAGGGACCAAGCAGAATTTCATGTCTAAAGCAAAGCATACTGTGCCTTCCACTCTCACCTTTTTACAAGATGAAATCTGTCCAGAACGTACATCTAATAAAGTACTAAAGAGAAAAGATGTCACTGACCAGCAATTTAGCCTGAGAGGTAATTATGTGAAGTAAGGGTCCACCATTTTGTCTAGATGAGGAGCTCATAGGTTATTTTAGAACTAGTGTGCCTTCCTGGGTTCTTGCCCAAATAGAGACCTGTTTCCTCCCCTAGATAAAAATATTGACTCGTCCAGTACTCTCAAATGATGATTGTGAGGATCAAATAGGGCTCTTTGTAAACTAGAGCACTCAACTGTGGCATTTCACAAACGTGTAAGGTAGCAGACATCTTTCTAAGGTATCAGGGAACTGCGAAGTGGCTCATTGAAATAAATTCTTGATTACTTGAGATACAAGAGAGTAGTAATAGCTTTGGTAACTGGACTTCGTAAAAACATTCTAAAACTGCATTCTAACAAGCGATTTTAATCTTTCTGAGATTTGGCTCTTTGTAGAGCTTAACAAAAAAAAAAAAAAAAAAGAGAGGTGTAAAATGCCAGAAAAATTAATTAAATTTCTTCTCCTTTGAGCTCTTCCCAAACGTTGATGGAATTAGGACACAACAAAAGGATGAAAAAAAGCCAGAAAGAGCCGCACGTACACGGCCCCTGTCAGTGAATACTGAGGTAAGGAAATGATAAGACCTCAGACGTCCCCGGGACCGCTTAGGTTCGGGACATTCCGTTGGGCGATATTCCAGAGCCTCAGAGCCTGGGGCTCCCCCCAGTGGGAAGGGAAAGGCGCGCGTGGCCAGGCGCGCGCGTACACGTACGCTCACGTGTACACACACACACGCGCGCGCGCGCGCACACACACTACACATACACACGGCCTGTTTCCTCCGCGCCTTCCCCCCCACCGTGGGGGGCGGGCCTCTTTCTCTTTAAAGAGCCGACGGTCTCCGAGCAAACCCAGGCTCTCTAAGGCCCCGGGGGCCCGGGACCCGGGATGCTTGCAGCCAATGGGCGCGGTGGAGCGGCTCGAGCGCGCCTGACGCTGCACCAATGGGCGTTCGCGGGGGGCGGGGGCAGCGGAGGAGACACTATTGTTGATGAGGAGAAGCAGCAGCGGCGGCTGCACCACCTCGTTACTGCCGGCCGCGGCTCGGACAACACAGCACCCCGGATTCCGGTTTCGTCACCCCGTCGCGGGGACCTTCCCTTCGGCATCGAGAATTCTTCCTCTTCAACCCTACAACAACAAAAAGCCCCGTCTCGCCCAGTCACCGGGGAGGGTGGACCATGTCCCAGCGGGTGAGGCGTAATGGGTCCCCCACGCCGGCCGGCTCCCTCGGGGGCGGTGCGGTCGCCACGGCCGGGGGAGCCGGGAGCCGCCTGCAGCCCATGAGGGCGACGGTTCCGTTCCAGCTGAAGCAGCAGCAGCAACATGGCAGCCCCACGCGGAGCAACGGCGGTGGCGGCGGCAACAACAACAACGGCGGCTGCTGCGGTGGCGCCTCAGGCCCCTCAGGCGGCAGCAGCGGCAGCAGCGGCGGGGGCCCGCGCACGGCTTCACGCAGCACGAGCCCCACGCGCGGCGGCGGGAGTGTGGCCGCGCGCACCAGCCCCACAGTGGCCACGCAGACGGGCGCGTCCGCGACGTCCACGCGAGGCACCAGCCCCACGCGCGGCGCCGCGCCGGGGGTTCGGGGGAGCCCCCCACGGCCGCAGCCCCCGCCGCCGCTGCTGGGCACCGTATCGTCGCCTTGCTCGTCGCCCACCCACCTGTGGACTGGAGAGGTGAGCGCGGCCCCACCCCCAGCCCGCGTCCGGCACCGGAGGAGGTCCCCGGAGCAGAGCCGATGCTCCCCGGAGAGGAGGAGCCCGAGCGCCCCCGTTTGCAAAGCAGGTACGTGCTGGGGGCCGCGCGGCAAGCGGTAGGCGGCGCCGGGAAGGGGTCCCGGGCGCGCGTTGCTACTGTGGGGGTACTGCGGCGCTGCAGCGGGGCCAGGGTGGTCAGGGGCGGGGCTGGGGGCGGGGCCCGAATGGCGCAGCCCCGCCTTCCGCGGGCCTTCCCAGCCCCCTGTCTGCAGCTCCCCGCCCTCCTCATTCATCCCTCAGCGGGCCTCGCTCCAGGTCTCTACCGTGGTGATGCAGCCGCTCGCTATCCCTGTGCTCGAGCCGATAGACTGATAAACCTGGAATTCTAGCCGTCCACTGGTTAGTGCTTACCCTCCTTTGGGGGTGAGACTAAGAGTGGTTTGTCACTTTGTTTTACTGACATAGTCACTTTCTTTTACTGACATAGTTAATGTTAATATAACACATGGCTGCTACTAAGTATTTCTCTTTCACAAAACAGTTCCACGTTAGGGGGGCGGAATACGTCAGCATAGCAGGTTTGGATCTCTGAAGGGACATGAGGCTGGGAGCGTATTAGCATTTCCTAAGACTTGATGAATGGATAGTAAGAAGTGAGAAGAAAATTAAGCAAGATTCCTTTGGAAGATTTATGGACTTTTCCCAAGGATCTGGGTATATTTCTGATGTACTGATTTTGTGTTTAAGATGTAAAACCATTCGTTTGTTTTTCTAAAAAACAAAATCCAAGGTTTGTCTATTATTTTAGAGACCTAAAAATTGTTTATATCTGGGTGTTTTCTTGGGAATGGTCCTGAATTGAGCTGTTGGGTTTCACTGGAGTCATTCATAAAGAGTAACTCAAAAAAGAAATTCAAATTGTGGACATTGAAAGAGATAAAATTTACCTGATTACCTTCTTGTTAGTCTATAGTGAAGAAAGAAAATGGATGGTTTTTAGCTTATGTGTTAATACGGCCAGCATATACCTTTGTCTTTTCCTGTCTGGGGAATTTCTGTTAAAATTTTTCAGGCAGAATGGGAATTTCAGGAAACAGTACAGTGCTTCCTAACCAAATAAACAGATTAAGTGGTTTCAAAGGTTCATTTAGAAATGCTGTAGGTAGGATAAATCTTTCTATTTATTGTGTCGAAGATTTTAGACGATGGACACTTTTTGAGGGAGAAAGTGGCCCTGAAAAAAAAATCAGTACTGTTTTCTAACTAGAGCCAAACTACTACTTTTGAAAATGCAGAATGCTTTTTAAAAAACTTTGTTAAAAGTACTAGAACCCCCTTCCCCTCAAATTGTAGCTGTCAGTTACTCTTGCTATATGGTGCGTGATTTGCGTCCAAGATTTCATTTTAATTCTCACAGTAGCTTTTAGAGATATTAAGTAACAGGTGGAAGAGTTGATACTTGAACTTTGGGTGATACACCAAAACCGTGTTTTTACACTTTATCAAGTAGGTAGCTTTATGATGTGTAAGATAGGACCTGGGATATCTATATAGCACACTGAAATTACATGTGCTTAGTTTATGAAGCAACTCTTTGAGATATCTGGTGAACATAATTATTTCAGTTTACCTTCAGCTTTCTGGATCTGGTATAGTGTGGCAAATAGAAGGGAAGGAGAGCTGCTTAAGTGGACAGTAGAGATAGAGGTAGGAGGTGGTGACCCCATTCTGATAGTAGAATCTAGCTACCCTCTCAACTATTTGACCCTCAAAGCAGAGCAGCAACCCGAGTAGAGGTGGGTTAAATGAATTATTGGCAATGAGTGGAGGAAGGTGCTCTTCTGATCTCTAGAAGGGCTCTATTTCCCTGGATTTTGGGCTCCTCATGTGCCTACTTTTCATGTTTCCCAAAGCTCTCTTCCTTCAGGTCTGTCATTCCATAGAATATTCATACTATAAAATGAACTCCTCTCATTAACTACCCCCACCCCCCCAAAAAAAAATGCCCAAGAAAAAATAAAAACTCTTTCCTCTAGGGCAGCACTCTCAACTAGGTATGAAAAGGGATGCAGCCTGTTACTAAGTTATACCAAAGTAGATGTCTGATAGCTTCCTTCCCAGAAATATAATTCTTGTTTCACTCTACTGAACTTTCCATGCAGAATGGGACAAAATGTTTTCACATTTTAAATCTTCATAACACAAACTAGGCCATTTGCTGCCCCCACCCCCAACAGACTAAAATTGGAAGGAGAGAAGAGATAAAAAATAGTCTTTTTAATTATTAGACTTTCTTTTTCATTAAAGGGAGATTACTGTCAATTTGCAGCCTCAATGAAATGTCAAAATCCTTACTGTCTGTAGACAGGAAGTGTCTACCTTTTATTAGTTCTGTAAACCTCATGTGACGCAAATTTCAAGATCCATCTAGACCAGGCTGCCAGCTTCTGGGTGTCTATCAGATGAACTGGATGCCGTAACCTTTGTCCCTAAGTTGAACGTTTCAGGATCTTAGAGGGTCTACCCTATTCTGCTAGATCCTACCTAGTTGCTTTATTCCCCAAGGATTAGAGCTAATCATTCATTGATCCAATGATTACTCTTAATTACTATAAGGTAATCCAAGCACCCATCTCAGACAGATATTTTAAACTTCTCTTGACTACTATAAAGTAATCCAAGCACCCATTCCAGACAGATATTTTAAACTTCTCATCTTTAGTGCCTGCCGTTTCCTTGGCAGAGTAGTTTGTCATTAGGAACTGAGATATATTTAGAGAAGGTAACTAGGCAAGTGTTAACTGTAGATAAAATGGTCAAGAAGGTGAGCATTGTTTTTGTACCTTTTCTCTTTTTACTTGACTTTGTCTTAGTAAAATGTCAAATATATATATTATAAATGGAGAGGTGGCATAACACAGAGGTTAGGAGCATGGACTTTGGGTAGACAGTATGGGTTTTAATACCCATGTTCTGCCACTTAGAAGCTGTGGGTTAAGGGAAAGTGAATAACGTTCTGAGCCTTAACTTTCTCAACTGTATAATAGGTAATGATGATATGCACTTCATGCGTTGGTAAAGATTACATGAAAGAAAATTGAAAGATACTTAAAATTGAAAGATACTTACACACTACCTCAGTATAAAAGTCAGCTACTGTGTATCATTTTAGTTTTGCTTCTAGTTTTAGTGGCATAAATTGCCAGTGTGGGCTTAATTTTCATGGTTGTATAAAATTTCAAATTGGAGAGAACACTGCCTGTGAATATCCAGAACTGTTTCTCAGAGTGTGGTCTGTGGTTCATGTCTCAGAATCACTTAGAGTCCTTGTTTAAAATGCAGGTTTCCAGGCCCTACCACAGACCTTGAAAGCCACACTCCACTGTGATTTTACTCTGCTCTAAAATTTAAAAAAAACAGTTAATAGAAGCACTGATGGAATATATTTTGAAAACTCATTAGAGAAAGGGCATTGGTACAGTATATATAGAAGTTATTTTTGTGTTGCTGATATGTAGATAACAGTTGCGTTTATGTTATTTTTTCTCTTTGGATGCATTATGTTGTAATGAATTTGGTGGTTTATTGGGGTAGGGGAAGTGGCAAGAGCAGCAGCAAGAGATAGACTTCTCTGGACTAATAAATCAGGAAGTAGGGTACCAGAACTTCATATTTGTGGCATCTTAGACTTCTACTTTTTAGTACTCTGTGAAGTACACAGCTTTAAGAATTAAGTGTTTCTCTACCATTTGGAGGATTGCTGCTAACTTCACACCTTCAAGGGAATCCTTTTGGTTTGTAATGTCTGCATTTTACAGCTGAAGATGAGGTAAACTAGAACCTTACTATTAGTTCAACATCTTGCCAAGCAGAATTTATATTTAAGTTCAATTCTGTAAGCTTTGATTACTCTGTGTGTTAGTAACTGTGCAATACAAAGACGTAAAAGAAACAGGGAACTCCAGAGATTCACAAAGCAGCCACATAAGACAGGTACATAAATATATAATATGATGACTACTGTCGGGTCACAGAGAAGTGAATACTGTAGAGAATGGGTATAGAAGTTTTGTCAGAAGAGATGCCTTTTGATTTAGATAGGCTGAGTCTTTTGAACTTAGTATTTTGATCAGTTGATATCTGAGAGAGAGTAGTTTGAGTAGCATGTTGGTGGCACAAATCAGATTAAAGTGGTGGGTCAGGAAGTAGAGGTAATGATTATAAATTACTCTTATGTAACTGAAAGGAAGGAAAGTGACAAACCAGGATGAATTCTTGAGTTAAGGTTCATTTATTTATAGGATGGGGAAAACTTAAGCATGTTTTATAGGTTTGAGGAAAGGATTTATAGGAGAATGAAAGATGGCAGGTTCAAGAGAAGATGGAAATAGTAGATGGAGCAAGGTCATGGAAAATGTGAGAGGTAGTGAGATGCAGCACATGGTAGACTCTGGAAATCTCAGAAACTAGGGACACTTCTTTTTCCAAGGATGGGAAGGAAGTTAGGGTGGGTTAAGATGATCCATAACTCAGTAGTAGAGGGGAAGGAAGTTCAGAAAGTCAGCTACTTTATCTACAGACTACTTGAAGAAAAATGGCATATATGTCTTATTTTTAAATTTTATTTTTTTATCAAAGTATTTGTATGTAATTTAAGATGTCAAACAGCACTAAATATATAATCAAATAAAATGTTTCCTTGCCACATCTCTTTCTACTCTCACTTCCTGCCTCCTAGACATAGTCACTTTTCTCCCCATTCAGTGTGCTAGTTACTCTTTGGAGTTTTTCATTCTAGAGATTCTTCATTTTGGGAGAATTTTCTTGTATAATTTCTTTTTCTTGTTATCTTTGTTTCATCTTTTTGGAACCCCTGCTATGTGCGACCTCCTGGATTGAACCTGTACATTTCTTATTTCTGTCCTAGTGTCCATCTCTGTTCTTTTTGTTCTTTCTAGCAGAGTTATTTTATCCTCCATCTTTTCAATTGATTTTTAACTTTTGGTCATTTTATTTTCATTTTTCAAGAGAATTTACCTTACTCTGTTATTGTTCTTTGTCTTATCAATGTCTACTAAATTATTATTTATTGACAGTGTCTTCTAAAAATATTTATAAAAGGTATAAATATCCTCAAAGTGTTCTTTTGCTCTTTTGTGTTGTCCTCAGAGCTTTCTTTGTCTTGAGCTTTGTCTTTCGTGTTGGAAACTTTCCTCAGTTTTATATTAATATCTAAATAAGACACAAAAATGCTGATAAGGTGTTCTGTGTGGGTTAGGTTGTTAGACTGAAGGGTTTTGCAGTAGAATAGTGATGAAAAGACTCAAATGTAGTTTTTCTTTTTTTTTTCTTGGGCCAGTTTCCCCAGAGCAGAGTCCTACACATATCATATTTGAGGATGTATCTTCTGTCCTTAAGTTCAGAGCTTGTCTAGTTAATCTCTCTAGAGCAGTTTTTCCAAAATTTTTTGCTCCGGAGAAATTCTTGGAATAATTTCTGTTTCTCAGGAAACCCCTGCATTCATGATCAATAAGTTGACCTATAATGATATAGTAATAATTAATGCACTTCTGAGTACAGATTGATTTCTCTGTGGATCAGTTTATTTGGCCAACTGATTATAAGCCTATTCTATATTTTGTATATTTTCACTTCTCATTCTTGGGGGAAAACATTAGCTTACCTTTCTGGAAATTAATCCCTTTTCTTTGCATAGATTTTTTTAAACTTCATAAGGCAGCCATAGTACATTTTGATTAAGTAATTGGAATAAGTCAAATGGGACTTAATTTTTCTAAAAGTAGGCTCAATAGATTAAATAAAGTTAGTAATTTTTTTACAATATGAAAATTTATCGACAAGGTTGTATCGTAAAGCTAATAAAACCATGAGCAAAGATAATGTGAAAAAAATTTAGCCTGAGACACAATTTTGTATAAGAATTTGAAAAATTATTTTTGAGTAACATGGTCTGTCTCAAATATGTAGGTCTAGCAGAATTATTGTACACATATGTTGATTTCTTGACTTCGTTTATAGACCTATACATAAAGTGGTATTTTCAAAAATAAAAATAAAATTTATCTCAAAGGGAAAAGATGTACTTGGGTGAGTTTTTGTTTGACGTATCCACATTTCATTTTCAAATGAAATGAAATATTTCTTTTCTTGTTCTTGATGCTTGTTAAAAAAGAAAAAGTTTGTTTATTTGTATAAGAAGTTGAAAATGAAGCAAGTTATTCACTGCTTTTCTGTGAATAGCAAGATATTTTTCTTTCCACAGAAGTCTAGATCTTGTATCAGGGCAGATCAGGAAATCTTAAGTTGAGCTTTATAATCAGACTGCAGCTAAATTACCACTTATACATCTGCTTCCAAAACTTGGTTGAAACCTCTTTTCTGCTGTTGCCTCATTTCCTGTCTGTTGTCCTTGTGGATTATACCTTTTTATTCCTGCAGTATTATTTTAATATGAAGTCTTTGATTTTCCGATAAAGGCTAGCATTCAGTCAAGGTGAAATCACCTATAGTTTATTTAAAAAAAAATCAATATGACATTTTTAATTGACTCATTTTTCTTTATGAGGTAGTGTAAAATTCTTTTGTAAGTAAATTTGGAAACTTTTTTGACTTCTCCCCCTCAAGAAGCTGATTCTATAATTGTATGTTTTAGGCTACCTACCAGCACGTTTTCGTCTTTTCTTCCTTTCTTCTCTTCTCCTTCCTCTTTCTTCTTTTCCTCCCTTCTTCCTTTTCTACCTTCCTTCATTTCCTTTCTTCCTTTCTATGAAGGTAATATATATTCATGATAAAAATTATAAATAGTAAAAGAAAATACAATAAGCAGTCTTCCCCCATTTGCCTTTTAAGTTTGTTCTTAGAGAAATACAGTTCTCAGTTTCTTTGTTATTCCAGAGTTATATGCACATATGACAGTGCATATAGATTTATTCTGCACCATATGTTATTTCATCACGTTTCTTTTGAGCATTTAGATCATTTCCAATCTTTTGCTGTTAACTGGTGCTGTGTTAGATATTCCTATTTCTACTTCTTTGTGCATTTATAGATGCGTTTATCTGTAGGATAAATTCTTAGAAATTAAATTTCTTAGTCAAAGATGTACATTTTTCTGTCATCGAATATATTTTTAGAACTTGATATGAGTTCATATTTGAATTCCAAGATCCTGTTTCTTTTTTCCTATCTTCGTTTAGATTAAGTATTTTTTGATTCCATTTTATTTTCTTTATTAGTTATACTTCTTTATTATGCTTTTAGTGGTTGTGCTAGAGCAGCCCTGTTCAGAAGACCTTTTGTATGTGTTCTCTAACATTTCACATTAGAACCTTATATTAATATATAGTCATGTGCTGCTTAACAATGGAAATGTTTTGAGAAATTTATCGTTACATGATTTTGTCATTGTGCAAACATCATACAGTGCACTTACACAAATTTAGATGGTTGAGCCTACTACCCGTAGACTAGTATACCACCGTTGTCATATATGTGGCCCTGTCATGTATGTGGCCCATCGTAAACAAAAATATTATGCAGTGCATGACTGTACCTCCATTTCCTGCCTCCCGTCCTTTGTGCTATTGTTTGTCAAATATTTTGCTTCTCTGTTAAAAATCCCACAGTTCATTGTTACCATTTTTACTTTAGATGGTTAATTACCTTTTAAAGCAATTAAAAATAAATCTTTTATATTTACCCTTATTTTTACCATGGTGGTTGTAATGTGAAAAAGAGCTTATTTGAGAAGCAAAGAATTGATAGGACCTGTTAATTGATTAGATTTGAGGGATGAGGGAAATGAGAGCATGAAGATGACTGAGATTTTTAACCTACTTGTGTGGTTGAGTTAATGTAGTCATTATTAATTGGTTTCATAAATGTTATTATATTCTGTATGCATACAGAGTAGACCATAGACTTTTGGGGCATAATGCACTACAATTTTTTAACATTTTGGAAATAATATAATAATAATATGGAAATTTCGTAAGATAAAAAGGCTCTTTTTTGTATGTTCCCTTCCAGTTTATTATTCTTAAAAATTCGTAGTTGTTATTTTATTTGCTACTCTACTGGGATTTACTGAGATCTATCTAGTAGTTTCTGGGCAAACCATTTCATATTAATTATGTTTTCCCATTGTGTATGTATGCT
>NW_011888927.1:350003-352905 GCF_000151845.1 Pteropus vampyrus | reverse complement strand
AAAAAAAAATCTCCAGAATTGAGAACATTTTGTTAAGTTTTAAATAATTTAATGCTTTGTAGTATTACTTTCCAGAAAAGGATTGTATTGGTTTATCCTGTCGACAGAAAGGGACGTTGTCTTATTGCTGTGAAGCCTTGTCAGAATTAGATGGCATGCCTTTACTTTTGTGAGACAGAGCACATCATAGTTTTCATTTGTATTTCCTTATATATTTCCTGGGGTTGTAGTGAGTAGTTGAGAGAATGTTTAATCACCTCATATAGTAGCCACATAATGTCATTTAATAAGAAATAATTATTATTAATAACAGGGTTGAATATTCTTAAATGTTTGTTCACTGTTTACATGAAGTTTGTTAACTGTATATCTGTTAACTGACCATTTATTCATTGAAGATATAGCTATTTTAGCTGTTAATGTTTTTAAAAGGTTTGCTTTATTTTGGCAGGTGTATGTCGTGTCAGATTTATTGAGGTATAATTTACATACACTATCTTTTTTGATATACTGTTGTACAGATTTTGACAAAGAACAGCTATGTAACTATAACCACAACCAAAGTATAGAGCATTTGTATCACCTGTAAAGTTTTCTCATGCCTTTTTAAGTCATTCCCCTTTACCTCTAGGCCATAGCAGCCGCTGATTTGTTTTTCGTTCCTATGGTTTTACATTTTTCAGAATACCATGTCATATAAATGAGTTACTGTACAGTACCTAACCTCTTGAGTCTGGCTTCATTTGCTTTGCATAATGCATTTGAGATTCATTCATGTCATTGCATGCATCAGTAATTTATTCCTTTTAATTTCTGAATAGTATTCCATTATATAGATGTACCCTGGTTTGTTTGTTTATTCACCAGTTGAAACATATTTGGGGGTGTTCATTCCTGATATTAGAAGTTTGTGTGTTTTTTTTTTTCTTCTTAATTTGGCTTGAGTTTTATCTTTTTTATAGAGCTTGTCAAAGAACCAGCTTTTGGTTTCATTTACATTGTTATTTTTCTGTTTCACCGAGTTCTGCTCCTCTCTTTATTATTTCCACTTGCTTTGGGTTTAATTTGCTCTCTTTCTAGTTCCTCAGGTGGAAGCTTAAATTATTGATTTGAGACCTTTTTTTCCTAATAGAAGCGTTTAATGCTATACGTGTTTCTCTAAGCAAATGTTCAGCTGCATCTCACAAAATATGTTCTATTTTCATTTTAATTCAGTTCAAAATATTTTCTAGTTTCTCTGAGGTTTCTTCTTTGGTTTATGAATTATTTCAAAGGATTCGGTTCAATTTCTAAATATTTGAGGATTTTCCAGATAGCTTTCTTTTACTGATTTTTAGTTTGATTCCATACTTTCTATGATTTTAATTCTAAATTTATTAAGGTTTATTTTATGTCCACAGATAGGATCTACCTTGACAAATGTTTCATGTGTCCTGTGTTTTCTGCTGTTAGGTGGAGTGTTCTGTAAATGTCAATGAGGTAAAATTGATTGATAGTGGTTTTCAGGGCTTCTATATCCTTGCTTATTTTCTCTCTACATGTACTCTCTACATCAGTTACTGAGAGAGGAGTGTTGAATTCTAATATGACTGGATTATTTTTCATTTGTTAGCTTTTTCTTCATGTAGTTTGAAGCTTTTTTTTTTTTTAATATGCAGAAACATTTAGAATTGTGTCTTTTGGGGATTGACCTTTTTATCATGTGTTTTCCTTTATCTCTGATAACTTTCTTTATTCTGAAGTTACTTTGATTAGTGTTTGTATGGTCTATTTTTTCCATCCTTTCTACATTCTATATTTCCATCCTGTCTATATTATATTTGAAGGGGGTGTCTTGTAGACAGCATATAGTTGGGTCTTGTTTTTTTTAAATCTAGTCTGGTGATCTCTGTCTTTTAATTACTGTATTTAGACCATTTATGTTTAGTGAAATTATGATGATTGGATATATGTCTACTATTATTCTCTGTTTTGCTTTCTGTTTTTTTATTTCATCCTCTCCTCTTGTCTGTCTTCTTTCAGATTACTTGAATATTTTTTAGTAATCTATTTTAATTTATATATCTATTTTTGACTTTCTTTTTACATAGATTTTTGTCATTGGTTGCTATGGGGATTACAATAAACATACCTAATTTTTCATATACTTCAGGTGAAATGTAAAAATCATACAATCAATTGTATCTTTTTAGCCTCTTTGTTATATGCTCATATATATCGCTATACATTGAAGACCTTGTACAGATCATATATGTGATCATATGAATGTATCTGCACAATTTGCCCTTGTAAAATTGGACCGATGGTGATAATTATTAAAAGGATGGTAAAAACACTTATTGATAAAATTTGATATAGTCAAAAGCAGCTTGGATCTTTATCGTAAGCTTTTCATTAAAAGTAATTAAAACAATTATTTTGGCAAAATGAACATGAAAATTGAAAAAAATTAGAAATAGTTTACCTATGGTGTTCTGTAAATTAACCAAAATAATAAGTTGACTCAAAAGAGTTTGCACTGGAAGAATAATTTGTTGCTAAAAAAATTAATTAGTGTTATACACTCACAAACAATATAACATACCACACACACACACACTCATAGCTTCGGCGAGGACTGGAGGGATAAAAGGCTTGAAGAGTCAGAAAAACTTAAATTTGCCACATCTGTTTTTTTTTTTAATTGTATCTGAGTGTGTACATATGAATGTTTATGTTTTGAAAAGTGTCAGGCAGTATTACCTGCTAGCTGCGTTTCCACTAATGGGTTGGGGAAATGTGGCACAGGTAATTTTCACTTTCTACTTCATTCAGTTCTTTTAAAAATATTTTGAAATGGCATGTTTAATTTCTGTAATAAAAGATAACCTATTTGTATTATAGCATTGATTTACAATAGAGT
>NW_011888927.1:335390-349093 GCF_000151845.1 Pteropus vampyrus | reverse complement strand
TTTAGCCAAAATGGAATGAATAGGTATCATATTAAGCTTGGGTCATTTAAAGGAACACAAAAATAAGGCATAATATATACCAGAAGTTTCTCCCTTCTAGTTGGAGGAGTCTCTAGTAGACCTCTAAGGTTGTCTAGTATAGGATTATCTTTAGGGAAGCATAGAGAATAAATACACTGTTAAATCAATGGACAAACTGATCTGGAACAATTGGTAGAACAGGTTGGAAAACATTTTAAGCAGCAATATTTTTTCAGCCTTGATTTGGTAAACACAAATAGGCTGTAATGTTAGAAACTGCAAAATGTACATGATTTCAGATATAAAGCAATAGTGATTCTAGGAGAAAAAAATTTAATTGTTAAAAAATACATTTCTATATCAATCATGTAATATCAGTGTGGATGGTTTTGCTTACTTGCCAGTGGGCTTGGCATTCCCACATAGTGTGGAAGTCCTTGAATTTATTTATAGAAATCTGTTTTTATTGCTAGAAGTGCAATAAAAAATACTAGCCTTGCAAAATAAATAAGGGAGGATGAAGTTTGCTTATTTGGAAGGTGTGTAAACCAGAAGATGTTTCCCCCTGAAATGCTTCAGATTGTTTTTTGAAAGTTACTCTGTTAGCTGAATCAAGCTTAAACTATATAAACTATCCTTGGAGATATTTTGGCCGAGAAGGAATATAGCTAAGAGAAATATTCCTCACATTGTTTCAAATGGAATTTTTGAGCATGTCATTGTGAAAGTATTTCCTTAAATCTTCCTTCAGAAAAAATACTAGATGAGTAGTGCCTTTTTATTTCTTTGAAATTTTTTATCTTCGAATGCTTTATTGGATCAAAAATGAAGAAATATTAAAGCACCAGTTTATTTTATCCAACTTTATGAATATTTTGTTTGAGGTTGTACTTTTCTAGACTCTTGGTTGCAAATGACAACTCAGCTTAAACTAAGTAGAATGACAATAGAATTGATGAAGTTCTGATTAATTAAGAACTTGGATAGATCAGTCTACAAGGATAAGATGCTTTTCGGAAACTTTCTCATAGTTTCTTAATCTTTTGTGTGTGTCAGTCTGTTAGCTTCATTCTGTCCTACTGTCTGAAAGCAACAAGTATTTATTGAATACCTATTATGCGCTAGACAAGATTTTAGTTGCAGAGAAATAAATGATGAAATAAGACAGATTAAGTCTGTGTCCTCAAAGAGCATACGTTCTAGTGCAGGGACTTTTTCTACTTTGCAGGGAACAAGGCCATGATCCATTCCAGACTCATATTTCCATCTGCAAGACTCATATTTCCATCTGCAAGACCCATGAGGCAAGGGAGTTTCTCCAGCTAGAAGAATTCTAGAGAAAGACTATGTTAGATTGTGTGCCCATTCCAGAATCAGTTACTGCACCCAGAAGGATGAGGTATTGTTATTGACCATGCCTGGGTTGTTTACACACACTGTTCAGGGACCAGAGTAGTCTGTTTTCAAAAGAAAGGAAGAGACGGTAGGAGAGTACATACTAGACAGAGACGAGCTCTTCCTTGGTGTTTGCATTTTGAAGTTTAATTCCTTGTATTCAATGCTTAAAATAAACTTACTGCATATACGAATGTTTTACTAATTTTGAAAGCTTGAAGGTTCTGGTCATTATCCTAGTTTCTAATTAAAGGGTAATTGTGATCTTCAGTTTGTTGTCCAAAGAGACAAATAACTTAATGATTTAATAAGTTGTTTCCCATGTAATTTGCCACATTGACAGGGAAGTTGTAGTCATGTAGATTATAAAGACATAGTTTTGAAAGTTAATGTTATATGGCATTTTAGTTTAGGTTCCCCCAAAAGAAGATCATAAGGCAAGGACTTGTTTGGTTATTCTAGGAACAGATGTTGAGTGAGTAGGGAAGAGACAGGGAAGGGACGAAAGCCTTAAGGATGCATTAGTTAGTAGTATAAAAGAATGGACAACTGGAGCTCAGTCCTGCCGAGCACTTCTGATAGAGCGTATGGAACATACCTCAGAATTGTCCATTGAGGGATGAGGAGGCTAGGGTATTTATCTACCATCTCTTGTTGCTTAGGTTGAAGGTTTTGAGGGTTTAACTCCCAGGCATTTTCTGCTTGCCCCACTGCCAAATTGAGTGTGCTTCTTCAGATAAAGAAAGCTCTTTTTCAAAGAAATAAGATGCTTGAGAAATTGTCCAGAGAAATGTTAATAGAAACTGCGAGTGCCTGCCATAGTGGCTGTGAATGGATATGGGTGGGGCAATGATAGGTTCAGCTGTAAATGGTGAAAGATATTGTATATCCTCAAAATAGGTGGGTTTTTCCCTTGATTTTCAACAAAATTCTCACATACTGCTAGAACAGCATAAGTACCTACACTAACCATGCTGCTCTCACCCTAGTTCAGTTTATTTGCTCTACATTATGGTAGTTAACACTGTCTCCTGAAACAGAAATATCAGTCACTTACCACAACAAAGGTTTATCATGGTCATGTAGGTTGGGTGGCTCCCTGGCAGAGCTCTCCTTCAACCAATGACTCAGAAATCTAAGCCAAAACCCCACTGTCTCGGAGTCCTTTCAGTCCACCACACAGACAGGAGAAAACATGGAGAAAGGTACACCTGTTCTTATGTCAGCTTTGAACATTGTCTCTGATCTACTTAGCAATGAAGAAATTTCACTCAGCTTTTAAGATTTCATTAATTTTAATGGTGGTCTCCAAGGTCTTTAAATCACATTTCTTCTTCCTTAAATTGTATATTAAACACATACATTAATTGTATGTGTTCAGTATACAAAGAGCACTTACTTAGTTTTTCATAAAATTGAAGATTCTTACCTAAGTCATTAATTTGGCATCTAGCAAAGAAATGCAGTGGCATTTCTTAATTTCTTCTTTATAACTAAAGTTTTGGCACCAGTTGGTATATGTTTTCAAAAGGGTATTTCCAGTGGCTGAATCATTCTACATGATTAAAAATACAGTTTCATATAAGACTTTAACAATTTTCATAGATTACAATATGTTCTCTAATCCAATCTAAAATTTCTTTTTTAAATTGTGGTTTGCATTAGTTTCATCACATGGGGTTTAGATAAAAGGCCTGCATGCTTAGCATTTTCAAACACACAATGCTGAGAAAGTGAACACCTCACCTTTGTCCAATATACATGAAAATCCTCTTCAGTTTCTGCTGAAAAAATGAGTCCAAGAAAGCAGTCAATTGAGGAGGACACGTTGAACATGAGGCCTCAGCTCAGGATATATGTGTTTCTGTTTCTTTTTGAGTGATTTCAACATGCTCATTCTTCGGATCTCAGCCTGATGACACTTCCTATTTCATAAGCTTCCAGAGTGATCTGCATTTCTACCTTCTTAAGACTTGTTAGGCTTCAAATTGTTGTTTGGAACCTACCTATCCCATCAGAATAGAAATAAGCAAAAGGCCTAGGATATGTTGGTTTCAAATAATTTTTAATTTTTAAAAATAAAAATAAGAAACATACATGATTAAAAAAAGTTCATGCCTTTCAGAAGGATTTTAAGATGAAAAGTAAATATTCTTCATGGCCCCTTGATAACTGTTTTTGACTATTCTTGCAGAATTTTTATATAGTAATACACATCTCACACACATACATATATTTTATAAACTATTGACAAATTTAGTAGAATGATACACTATATACAAAGTCAAACATTTTTATTGTTAAATTTAGAGAGCTTTTTATACATAGAGCTACCTCTTTGGAAGGACTATATTTATTTTTAATTTTTTTGAGATATAACTTACATAAACATCACTCATTTTGTTGAAATTGTATTCCCTATGCAGGTGTATCACAATTTAATGTTTATTGAATGCATAAGATAGGTGGCAGGGTAGGCATATATTTACATTAATATTTGAAATTATTTTATTATAAAATATGTGTAATGTACGAGGAATGATGCTAAGTGCTCTTCATAAATTAAAAAAAAAACACCCTCAAAAAAACAATCCTCACAAGTCTTAAAGGGACTATCATAATTATCCTCATTTACAGATGGGGAAACTGAAAGCAAAGAGATGTAAGTTACATATGCAAAATCATCTAGTAAATGACAGATCAAAGTTTTTAATCTAGACAGTCTGGTGACAGAACCTCTGTTTTAGCCACTGTTGTATTCTACTGGCTCTTTCTAGGAATACTAGGAAAATGGGAAATACAGTCCAGGGCAAATTTGGAGAAGTTTTCAACTGCTAGATTAAGATTATAGATTTATTCAGTGTGTATTATGGAATCATTGAAAACTTTTGAGAGAAGTAGTAACCTGAGCAAATGGTAGCAGAAGGTAGGATGATGGAGAGAGGGAGAGGCTGAAGGCAGACTAGTTTGGTGCAGTTGTCAAATCAAGACGTGACAAAACCTGAAATTAGTATAGTAATAGTAAGTATGGAAAGGAAAGAATGATTAGAAAGGTATTGTCCTTTGAGTGTTTGGCGATGGTGTTCAAAAATGAAGTGAGCCTATTGCTTCAAGAAAAAACAACTGACAGTATTTGCTGCTAATGATAAAATTTGAGCTTTTGGGTCAAAACCAGAAATTTGGAAAACTTGTATTTGCCATTGTAAGCTAGGCTGCATCTGAACATTTAGAGAATTTTCTAATAAGATAGGTGTTGATATTAACCAATAGGATTTGGTGCTATTGTTTAATGAAATATATCAACATTTGGAAGATCTATATAACTCAGGGAACCAATGCTTTCCAAATAACCAATACATGTTGCAAAAATCATTCAGGAGTAAAATATTCATTTAAATTGCAAGATGTCACAGTGACCATTACATGAAAGCAACTACAGTGTCTTACGATAGATGATAGGATGAAGAAATTTTGGTACATATATAAAATGGAATATTACTCAGCCATAAGAAGAGATGAGTTGCCATTTGCAACAACATGGATGGACCACAAGATAATCATGCTAAGCGAAATAAGCCAGACAGAAAAAGTTGAAAATCACATGATATTATTAATACGTGGGATATAAACCTAAAAGCAACAAACAAATACGACAAACAGAGACTCATGGACATGGGCAATAGACTAGTGGTTACCAGAGGGGAGGGGGAGGAAAGGGGATGGGGGGGAGGTAGATGGGATTAAAAGGGGTCAAATAGTTGGTGACAGAAAGAAATCTAACTATGGGAGGTGAACACACAATGTAAATATATATATGCCTTACTGTTAAAATGTGCAGCTGAAACATCAGATTTTGTTCATGTCACCATAAAAAAATTTAAAAAATAAATTTAAAAAATAACAAAAATTGCAAGATGGGTGAATAGATTGTATTGTAACAGAATATGAAAAGTTAATTAATGTGATTTAAGATTTTACGTTGCAACTAATCCTTAAGAAATCACCACTGTCAAATTTTGGTATAGTATCAAAGAATAACCACAATTTTCTGAAAGTACCATTAAAAGACTCCTGCTTTTTCCACCTACATATCTGTATAAGGCCAGATTATTTTCAGCTACTTCAACCAAAACATTTTGCAATAGACTCCAGGAGCAGATAGGAGAATCCAGCTGTCTTCTATTAAGTCAGACATTAAAGAGATTTGCAAAAATGTAAGATCAATAAATTTTTTTTTGTTTTCTAAAATGGTTAGCGTTCATAAAAATATTTAAGCATGTGTAATGGATTTATAATAGTTTTAACAAATTAATTACTAAACAGAAAAAGAAAGGTATTGTCTTGGTGAATCTTACAGTTTTCTGTTGGAAGGATTACAGGAGAGGAAATGTTTAAGTGATTTTGGAAGGCCAAGAGTGCTTCTACCTCAGGGCTCTTTCACTTGTTCTTCTCTCCAGCTGGATCACTCCTCACTCTTCTTCCCTCTCTCCTATGTCTGTTCTACGATCTCTATTCAAATGTTACGTCACTAGAAAGGCTTTCCGTAACTTTTATATAAAATGGCAACCCCATACAGCATGCTCCCCAACTATTTTACCTTTCTTTCTTTTTTTCTCTATTATTAGCACTTGACATATTAATTATAGGTTTTATGGTCTCACTTTCCCTGCTAGAATATGTTTTATAATAGCAGGGACCCTTCTATTTTGTTCATTCCTATACCTATGATACATACTCGATAAATGTTTATTTAAAGAACCCTATGGAAGGTAGGCAACACCAGAAGATGAATGGAGAAGGTAATAGAAATAATAGTTTCAGAACTGCTTGTAGCTCACCTGTCTAGACATATATGGTGGACAGTTCTAAATTTTTGCCTCATTCAAGGGGGCAGAGAGAGAGTCGAAGCTAATGGTGTGGATGTTAACAAGTACAGCATGATGTATGCACTGATATTAAAATTCTAAAATTCTAAAATTTTGAAATACGAAGCTTAAGTTCTTTTTTACTTTTTTATTTGATTCTTTTATTGTCACTCTTTGAAGACTGAGATTAACAAGCATTTATTGGTTGAAAATGGATGTTTATTTTAGGTTTTTTCCCCAATTGTTTGCACAAGACATGAAAGACTACATTGGGAGCTCAGAAAGTTATGGTGTACTTATGAACTAAGGTAGCATGAACTTTGGTTACAGCTGGCTGATGTTGTATATGGTGGAGATCTAAGGTCTTGGCTTCATCATAAAGCATTTCCTCTTACTGTTTGTTTTGGACTTGAATTTAGTGTAAAAAAGTTGCTACTGCCTGCTTTAGAGTGATGAATTAAAAGCTAATTATTCCTTCTACCCCATTTCTTAAAGCTTTTAATTTATTTCTTTACCTTTATAAAGAACTTTGTTTAAAAGGTCATGGTATCTAACTTCTCACTTCCTACTCATGCCTCAAAGTATCCTGTGTGACTCTGCTATTGACTTTATTGAAATGTTCTTGAAAGGGAAGGGAGTGCAGGGTCCTCTGCGTGTGAGGTGTTTATGTTGGTTTTTTTTTTTTTCCTGTTTAATCCTTGCAGCATTCCAGAGGCAACCTCTTTCTCAAACTTCTCTTTCTTTGCAGGTCTCTGAAATGTTCTTGTTTCCTAGGGTTCCATTCAGTTTTCCCTTCTCTTATGCTTCATTAACTGTGCACATATGGCTTTAACCTGTTTATACACTGATTATTTCTAAATTTCTCCTGGCGCAGAGCTCTAGACACTCTTTTACGCACTTGAATGTGAAACACTGCCTATTAAGTCTCAATTTAATATCCTGTAGCTATATCAAACCCAACAGTTTTGAAACGGAACTTATTGTATCCTTATTGCCTAAGTCCGAAACTTGGGGAAGTCATAATAATGCTAGGTGGCATCTACTGCATCTGGGCATTGTACAATACATTCTTTCTTAATCTTCACAGCAATTCTATTAATTTTACAGATGCAGTAAGGGATTCAGAACAGTTAAGTAACTTAACCAGGTGGTGGTATAACTGATGGAGATGAATTTGAACATGATCAGGATAGTTTCAGATTTTGTATTCTATCCACTCTGCTGCATTTCTATCCCCGTCTCTTCAACATGAACACAGTGCACATAGATGCTAAGAGGACCCAGTACTACTGACTTCTCGAATTGTTTGGAAATACTTTGTGTTTCTTGATTTTAGTTGCCTTGCTCACTTGGATTATCGCAGTAGCCACTTGTTCTTTCTCACTCAGTTTTTTCTCCATCTATGCTACTGTGTAAAATTTTTTTCTTTTTTTTATCCCAGCTTTATTGAAATACAATAGACAATTAATTGCTCATATTTACATTGTACCATTCAATGAGTTTTTTCCAATTATAGTTGGCATACAATAATATATTTGTTTCAGTTGTAATTGTGATTAGAGAGATCTATATAACCCACAAAGTGATCACACCACTAAATCTAGTATCCCTCTTCCCTCTTACATATATATTACAACATTGTTAACTATTTTCCTTATGTTACACTTTATATCTCCATGTCTGTTTTGTAACTGTCCATTTGTACTTCTTAATCCCTTTGCCCTTTTTTGCCCTCGACCCCCTCTCATCTATTAGCCCTCAAAATATTCTTTATCTATGAGTTTATTTTCATTTTTGTTGTTTATATTGTTCTTTAGATTCCACATGTACATGAAATCATGTGATATTTGTCTGTATCTGACTTATTTTATTCAGCACAATACCCTCTGGAACCATCAAGGCAATATCTTTTTCCGTTCCCTTCCTTTTAGTGTGTGTGTTTTACTCTGAAGTGAGTCTCTTGTAGGCAGCATATGTAGGGGTCTTTTTTCTTACCCATTCGGCCACTTTATTTTTTGGTTGGAGCACTTAATTCTTTTCCATTTGTGGTACTTGTTGATAAAAATGTAGTTATTACCATTCTTTATTCATGTTTTTGATACATGGTTTTTCTTCTTAAAGAAGTCTAACATTTCCTGTAATACCGGCTTGGTGTTGATAAATTCCTTTAGCTTATTTTTGTATGGGAAGCTCTTTATCAACTCTAAATGATAGCTTTGCTGGATAATGTACTCTTGGTTGTAGATCCTGGGTTTTCATCATGTTGAATATTTTGTGCCAAGCCTTTCTGTCCTGCATAGTTTCATTTGAGAAATCAGCTGCCAGTGTTATGGGTGCTCCCTTGTAGGTAACTGCTTTTCTCTTGCTGCCTTTAAGATTCTCTCTTTGTATTTAACCTTTGGCATTTTACTTATGATGTGTCTTGGTGTGGGGGTTCCTGTTTTTTGGGGACTCTCTGAGCTTCCTGGGGTTTTATGTCTATTTCCTTCACCAGGTGAGGGAAGTTTGTTTCTTCAAGTAGCTCTTCAACTTCTTGTTTTCCTTCAGGTACCTCTGTGACACAGATATTTTTACATTTAATTATGTTTCATAGGCTCCTTAAATTATTATTATAGTCTTGGCCTCTTTTTTTCTTGCCATTCTAATTGAGTGTCATTGGCTTCCCCATCCTCTGTATCGGTGATTTGATCTTCTTCTTTATCCACTCTGTTGATTTCCTCTAATATACTCTTCATCTCAGGTAATGTGTTCTTTATTTCTGACGGGTTCCCTTTTATAATTTCCATTTCTATTTTTATGCTTTTTTTTTTTTTTTTAAATCTCTTTGTTAAAGTTCTCACTGAGTTGATATCCTCTTCCCTTAAGTTCATTGAGCATCTTTATAACCCGTGTGTGGAACTCTGAATCCATTGGATTGCTTGACTTCATTATTGCTGGATCTCTGTTCTGTTTTCATGGTTCCTGCTTGTTTGTCTTCCCATTTTGACTACGTTTCTGTGTCTGTTTCTATGTACTAAGCAAGGCTCCTAAGTCTCCCGGTCTTATTAGCATGGCTTTGTGTAGTAGGTGTCCAGTGGCAGAGACCTGAGAAGAGTTCAGCTGCAGGCTAAGTTTAGTCCCAGCCTGTGCCCCTGGGGCCAACTGTTAAGATTCAGCAAGCAATCCACAGATGCTGTGCTTATAGTTGCTTCAAGAGTCCACACCAGAAACCCAGGCCACCTGCCACCAGTGAGACTTGGTGCTGCTCAGCAAGGAGCACGGGCCTCACCCAGGACACAACTGGATATGGCTTGGGTGGGACTGCGAGTTGGGGGAGGCAACATTTCAAGGAATTGTCTGGGCTTAGCAACATCTGTTATCCATTTTGATGAGTCACAACTATAGAGGTAGTGTATCTGCACACTGGGGGCTCAACAGAGGAACAGTGAATACCACTGATACTTCTGCCTAGGAGAGAGCCTTGCCTCCAGCCCTCACTCCGACAACTCAGTGTCCCCCTGTAAGTCCCTGGTTCCCCCCGTGCAGCCGACCTAGTGCTGGTGCTCAAAGTGAGCAGGTCCATCACCACAAAAGTCTGCTCACAGACATGACCCCTTTAAAAGGCATCTGTAGCTGCTGGCTGCTGCTGGCTGCTGCCGCCATAATCTCTGTCTCACTCAGCTGCTAGGGACCAGGCAGCCTCACGTCTTTGCCCCCTCCTACTACTGCAGGGTGATTTCTTATTTCTCTCCCTAGTTATAGTGCTTCTGTTCATCTAGATCCCAGGTGACTTTGCTTGCTGTTTGCTCTGTCTATCACAACTTTGATTTGGTTGCAAGAGGGATGAAGAAAGCCTCTGTCATCTACACCATTTCTGTGTGAAACTTTTTTGTAAAATGCAAATCTCATTATGTCATTTTTCCTATTGTCTTCAGAATAAAATCCAAAATCTTTGGCATAACATCAAGATCTTCTCTGTCCAATTCATGGTAATATAGATAGCCTGGTCCTTTTGCTTCAACCATTAGTTCTTAGAGCTATATTTCACCATTTCTTTTTTTGTTCTTTAGGCATGTCGTTTCCTTCTCCATCACAGTCAAATTCCCATTTTTAAGAGTTGGATCAAATGCCACCTCTTTCACGAAACCTCTGCTCTTTATGCATTTCCTTTCCCCTTGGATATCTTTCATTCACTAGTACCTTGGTCATACTTCTTGTAAGTATGACCTCTTAGATAGGCAACCTCTGACATGGCTTCTGATAGGTCCTACCTCCTGGCGTTTATGTCCTTGTATAGTTCCTTCCCCTTGAGTGTGAGCTGGACCTAGTGACTCAATTCTGACAAAAGCGAAGAGATGTCACTTATCAGGTTAGAAAAAAAGTTGTCACTTGGCTCTTGCTTTCTTTCTCTCACTCTCTGTCAGAGTCTTTGTTCTGTTGGGGTAGCAACTTGTTAGATTTAAGTAAATGGAGAGACCCAAATGTCAAGAAACGATTTTCCCTGACCAACAACAGTCAGCAAGGACCTGAGGTCCATTTGCCATTGGCCATATGAATGAGCTTGGAAGCAGATCCTCTATTTGAGCCTTGGTAACTGCAGCCCACTTGACTGAAATGTTATGTGATACATGACTGTGTATGCTTTATTTTTAATTGTGAAATGCTGGAAACAACCCAGATCTTCATAAGCAAGCTATTAGATAACCAAGTTATTAGTATATTGTTTTCATCTGGGTTCTCCAGAGAAACAGAACCAATAGGAGATCCTCCCCTTCTCTCTCTCTCTCCCTCTCTATCCTATTGACACAGTAGGTAGATAGATGGATAAGTAGAGATTTATTATAAGGAATTGGCTCATGCAGTTATGGAGGTTAAGTCCTACCATCTGTAGAAGGCAAGCTGGAGCTCCAGAATTATCAGTGGCATAGTTACAGTCCGAGTTCAAAGTCCTGAGAACCAGGAGAGCTGATGCTCTAAATTTCAGCCCAAGTCTGAGTATGAAGGCGGAAGACCAGTAAATGCAGAGAATGAATTTTCCCTTACTCATTCTACTCAGGTCTCTAATGAATTTGATTGAGGCTCATCCACATTGGGGAGGGCAGTCTGCTTCACTTGGTTTACCAGTTCAAATGTTAATCTCACAAGGCTTTCCACTATCACCACCATTATTCAGTATAACATTAGAGGCCCTAGTGAGTGCAGTCAGGCAAGAGAAAGAAATAAAAGGCATTCAAATAGGAAATGAAGAAGTCAAATTGTCACTGTTTGCGGATGACATTCTCTATATGGACAAACCTAGATTCTACAAGAACACTTCTAGAAGTAATAAATGCAATAAATGAGTTCAGGATACAAAAATCAATGTTAAAAAAATGCATAGCATTTCTATACTCTAATAATGAGTTGTCAGAAAAATAAATGAAAAAAAATTCCTTTTGCAGTTGCAACTAAAAGAATAAAATACCTAGGAATAAATCTAATGAAACATGTGAAGGACCTGTATATTGAAAACTATATAAGACCCTATTAAAATAAATTGAAGAAGACAGAAAGAAATGGAAAGATATTCTGTGTTCTTGGATTGGAAGTATCAACATAGTTAAAATGACCTTATTACCTAAAGCAGTATACTGATTTAATGCCGTCCCCATCAAGATCCCGTCAGCATTTAAAGAACTAGAACAAAAAATCATCAGATTAGTATGGAAGCACAAAAGACCCCAAATCACCAAAGCCATCCTAAGAAAAAGAGCAAGGCTGGAGGTGTCTCTCTGCCCAACGTCAGATTATACTGTCAAGCAACAGTAATCAAAATGGCATGGTATTGGCAGAGAAACACACACCAGACCAGTGGAACAGAATTGAGAGTCTAGAAGTAAACCCACTTTTATATGGGCAAATAATTTTTAACAAAGGAGCCAAGAAGATACAATGGAGAAAGGAGAGCCTGTTCAATAAATGGTGCTGGGAAAAGTGGAAAGCCACCTGCAGAAGAATGAAACTAGACTGTTGTCTGTCACCACACACCAAAATTAAAACGGATTAAGAACCCAAATATAAGACCTGAAATAAGAAATCGCATGGAAGACATAAGAACTAAACTCATTGACCTTGAACTTAAAGAGGATTTTATGAATTTGACCGCAAAGGCAAGGGAAGTAAAAGCAAAAATAAATGAATGGAGCAATATCAAATTAAAAAGTTTCTGCAAAGCAAAAGAAACTGTCAGCAAGGCAAAGAGATAGCCATCCAAATGGGAAAATATATTTGCAAGCAATGCCTCTGATAAGGGTCTAATATCCAAAATTTGCAAAGAACTCATATAACTCAATAACAACAAAAAGAACAATCCAATTAAAGGGGCAGAGGACCTGAAGAGACTTTTCTCCCAAGAGGACATGCAAATGGCCAACAAACATATCAAAGGATGCTCACCTTCACTAGCTATTAGAGAAATACAAATCAAAACCACAGTGAGATACCATTTCACACCTGTTGTAATGGCTGTCATCAACAGGACAAGTAATAAGTGTTGGAGAAGGTGGGAGAAAAAGGAACCTTCATTCACTGCTGGTGGGACTGCAAATTGGTACAACCACTATGGAAAACAGTATGGAGGTTCCTCAAAAAACTAAGAATTGATCTACTATATATGATCCAGCAATCCCTCTAATGGGTATTTACCCAAAAAACTTGAAAACATTTATCCAAAAAAACATATGCACATTGATGTTAATAGTAGTAATATTCATGGTGGCCAGGACATGGAAGCAACCGAAGTGTCCTACGATAGACGATTGGCTAAAGAAGCTGTGGTACATATATACAATGGAATATTACTCAGCCATAAGAAGAGATGAAATTCTGCCATTTGCGATAACATGGATGGACCTTCGGATAATCATGCTAAGTGAAATAAGCCAAACAGAAAAAGTTGAAAACCACATGGTATCACTTACATGTGAGGTATAAACCTAAAAGCAACAAACAAATAGAGGGAGAAGGTAGATAGAGTAAAAGGGGTCAAATATGTGGCGACAGAAAGAAATCTATGAACAGTGAACACACAATGCAATATATGTGACTTACTGTTGAATTGTACACTTGAAACTTACTGGATTTTGTTAATCAGTGTCACTATAATAAAAAAAAATGTTAATCTCATCTTGAAACACCTGCCCAGACACACTCACAATAATAATGTTTAACGAATTATCTGGGCACCCCATGGCCCAGTCAAGTTGACACATAAAATTAACCATCACATTCTCTACTCCCATACAACGGAATACTCCTTGGCAGTAAAAAGAATGAACTGCTACTACACAGTGGATGAATCTCACACAAAATATGCAGCCAGACACAAAAAAGTACATACTATATGATTACATATACGGTTATATGACTTTTAAAAAGGCAAAACTAATCTTTTAGAGAAAGCAG
>NW_011888927.1:325481-335340 GCF_000151845.1 Pteropus vampyrus | reverse complement strand
GTGAGATACCATTTCACACCTGTTGTAATGGCTGTCATCAACAGGACAAGTAATAAGTGTTGGAGAAGGTGGGAGAAAAAGGAACCTTCATTCACTGCTGGTGGGACTGCAAATTGGTACAACCACTATGGAAAACAGTATGGAGGTTCCTCAAAAAACTAAGAATTGATCTACTATATATGATCCAGCAATCCCTCTAATGGGTATTTACCCAAAAAACTTGAAAACATTTATCCAAAAAAACATATGCACATTGATGTTAATAGTAGTAATATTCATGGTGGCCAGGACATGGAAGCAACCGAAGTGTCCTACGATAGACGATTGGCTAAAGAAGCTGTGGTACATATATACAATGGAATATTACTCAGCCATAAGAAGAGATGAAATTCTGCCATTTGCGATAACATGGATGGACCTTCGGATAATCATGCTAAGTGAAATAAGCCAAACAGAAAAAGTTGAAAACCACATGGTATCACTTACATGTGAGGTATAAACCTAAAAGCAACAAACAAATAGAGGGAGAAGGTAGATAGAGTAAAAGGGGTCAAATATGTGGCGACAGAAAGAAATCTATGAACAGTGAACACACAATGCAATATATGTGACTTACTGTTGAATTGTACACTTGAAACTTACTGGATTTTGTTAATCAGTGTCACTATAATAAAAAAAAATGTTAATCTCATCTTGAAACACCTGCCCAGACACACTCACAATAATAATGTTTAACGAATTATCTGGGCACCCCATGGCCCAGTCAAGTTGACACATAAAATTAACCATCACATTCTCTACTCCCATACAACGGAATACTCCTTGGCAGTAAAAAGAATGAACTGCTACTACACAGTGGATGAATCTCACACAAAATATGCAGCCAGACACAAAAAAGTACATACTATATGATTACATATACGGTTATATGACTTTTAAAAAGGCAAAACTAATCTTTTAGAGAAAGCAGATCAGAGTTTACCTTTGTCCAAGTGTGTAGAGAGTGTCTTGAAAGGGGCTTTTGGAATCATTTTAGGGCGATGGCAATATTTTAAATCCTGATTGTGATGGTAATTTAAATGGATATATTTGTTCTTCAGAACTCTTCAAATTATACACTAAAAAAAAGGTCCAGTTTATTTTATGTAAACTAAACCTTATGTTTAACAAAAGGATAGTTACTAATTGGACTTAAAATTTTCTATAATAGTTTTTTTTTCTAAGATATTATGTCTACAGGAAATGAGTTTGGTTAAATTAACCATTTAGTTCTTATTAGGATGAATTATTAATCAGATACTACTGTGTCTGTATCAGTTATTAGTTTTCTGTTAATGTTTTATTGAAAACCAAGTGGAGAAATTAACTGAAGAAACAAAATTAGAAATAAAGTATGGAAATATGTTTTTTCTGAATTTTCATAGATTATAAATAAGTTCTCATGTAAGTTTATCATTTCAGAACATAAATTTAATATCTTTAATCATGATTTAGTTTCCATTAGTTTCCTTATTCTCCAATTTTGGACATGTTATTTATGATTTTTATTATTGCAAATGTAATGAGTATCTTTGGATTTAAAGCCCTTTTCCACATTTGATTATTCTGTGTACATACTTAGATATATATAGAATCATTGAATCAATGGTTATGAACTTTAAAAATACAGATAATAAGTTCACATGTCAAATTTAAAAGATATATTTGGATAGACAGTGAAATATCTCCCTTGTACCTCTCTGTCTGCCAGCCATCCAGTTTCCCTTCCTGGAGGCAGCCAGTGTCATCAGTTTTTTGTATTTCTTTCTGGATACATTTTGTTTGTGTGTGTGTGTACCTACGTGTGTAGGTGCATGTATCTGGTGTGTCGGAGAGTTTAGACAGCAGAGTAAGTATACATATACTTTTATAAGGATTTAGTCACTACGCACATTAAGATAAAGTCATTTACATTTAATTTTACTTGAATTTAATAAAAGAGAAGGAAGCTAAAATGAAACTGATGGAACCTCCTGCAATTTAAATGTTTCTTCATCAAAAGAAAAGTTCTCTATGAGATTAAGAAAAGAGATTAGAAGTAATATTTTTTTAAGTACTGGTAAATTGCCAGTAAAATATGGCTATTTTAGAACTTAATATTGAAATGCAAATAAAGTAGTATTTTTAAAATCTTTTATAGATTGGCAAAAATTGATAAAATATACTTCAGAATGTTGGCAAATGAGTATTATTATGAGGTCAGAATTCTTTGTAGTGGAAGGCAATTTGGCAGTACTTAAAATTTTAATCTGTGTATCCTTGGATATACAGTTTGATGTCTAGAAATTTTTTTACAAGAAAATAAGCATAAAAATATATATTTTGGCCACTGAAAATGTCTGTCAGTATGGGATTAAGTTATAGTATGTCCTGGGATACTATATAGCTATTAAAAAGAGTGATGTATTATTGATTTATATTTATTGCAATGGGAATAGGTTGTCAACATGCCCATTTCATTTCTCAACAGTAAGTACTAGCATGTCAGTAGGACCTCATTTATATAAAATTGTACATGTATATAAGTGTAGGCAGTTCTGGAAATACTCATTAAATGTTTTTCTCTGAGTGGTGGCTGATGGGGTTTTTTGTTTTTGGTGCTGTTAGGTTTCTTTATTCTGAATATTTATCATTTTTATGTCTAAAAAAGGAAAGGTTTTTTTTCCCTTTGTTTTTGAATACATGAATGTGTCTAATATATCTCTTCTGCTTGTTAATGATTTTGTGGATAACAGGAAGTATAGCCTCTAAGCCAGTACCCAATCAAGTTCTACAAGAACCTAAATCTAGCAAGGTCTGTAGAACCTTTGTAATACCTAGGGGCCATGGTTTGGGATGCTGTAGTATTGCTATTGAAGCTACACAGGAACCAGTTGAACTGGTCCAGATGTTTGGAAAGTTTTGAACTCCAGAGCCCAAGGCATTGACTGAAATTTTAAATGCTACACCCTGCTGAAGATAATTTATAAAAAAAAAATTGATTTTTAAAAAACAAAGTTAAGTTTGAACCTTTGTTTTATTGTTTTGATTTACTTGGGGTTTTTTTTTTTTTTTTTAGCTTTATTGAGGTAGAATTAAAATTGTAAGATATTTAAAGTGTTGATTTGATACTGTATTCATTGTGGAAAGGATTCCTCACATCTAGTTTATTAACACATTCATCACCTCATGTATTCTTTTTTTTTTTTTTTGGTGAGAACATTTAAGTTCTACTCTCTTAGCACATTTCAGTTATATATCAGTGTTATCAACTACAGTCACCATGTTATATATCATCCTCAGACCTTACTTATTTATCTTAGAGCTGAAAGTTATACCCTTTCATCAACCTCTCCCTATTTCCCCCATTACCTGGCAACCTCTTTTTTACTCTATTGTTTCTGTAACTTTCACTTTTTTTTTTTTGATTCCACATATAAGTGATACCATGCAGTATTTGTTTATTTACTTTGGAGTGACAAAAGAGTATCTGAATTTATTATTTATTGCACGCAACTGGCAGTTGATAATGATAGTAACATTAGAAGTCATTTTTTTCTCTGCCTATATGTCAGCTACTGTCTTAATCACTGGAATGGGTGAAAGTAAAATTCCTTCTCTCCAATATTGCACTCTCTCATGGAACACTGGAACAGTCAAGGAACCATTTCAGTGAACCATGCTATGGCAGCACACCGGAGGACTTTTGACCTAGAAATTGATGTGTTTCTTAAACATGAATTAGCCAAACCAAAGAAAGGGATATGAAGGTAGAGACAAAGTCCTGGAGGCATGCAAGGACATGGCACATGTTGGGAACTGCAGGTTGTTCAGCATGATAGCAGTTGAGGTAGTGTGGCAAGAAAGTGAGGCTGGAGAGATGAGATCATGAAGGGTCTTCTCAGCTGTCAGAGTCTTTTCCTGTGGACTTTCTTATAAATACAAAATACAACCTTTGTTCATGTAGGCTGGGAATATTTGTGTCATCTTTGACTCTTGAGGCTTTCTTCCCTTTTTTTAACTCCCTTGTAATTAAGCACTAAATCCTGTAAATTCTGGAAATGTGTTTCAAAAATTGAAATGAAATAATGACAAACTAGATATAAACTGTGTGTTCTTTAGAGCAGACTATAACTTAAGTCTTTTTAATTTCTAGGGCTTAGTGCTGGCTCACAGACCCTTAGTAAATATGTAAATGGATGAGTTATAGGAATGGAGTTCAGAAAAGAAAACGTTTAGTATTTTTACATGTGACTACGTGTAACTTTTCTATTTTCCATTTCATTATAGAAAATTTATTAGTCTTAGGAAGTCTAGTTGAAAGGTCAACTCTTAGATAATTAAAAATCTTGAGAAGTAAATCAAACTCATTAGTAAGGTCTGTTTGATTAGTCGTACTGGTGAGTGACTGAAGCAGCAGCATAGGGAAGAAAAGTGCCCGACAGCTTTTAGCAATTTGATTTTAGTGAATATACACCAGTTTACATAGTGTATTTGCCTTTTTTTCCCCCAGCTTAGAACAATCTTCTTGTGACTGTCCCAATAGAGATTAATTTTTTTAGAGGAAGAATTACGAATATGAATGTTTATTGCTTTTCACTTGTCACAATTAATAATGTGGGGACATGCTTTCTTGAACTTATGGCTATATACTGCATTTCTTTTCAGTTTACTGTAAAAGGACTGTATGCAGAGATGGTTAGCATTTATAACAATTAGGCATTGTTTTGGTGAAATATGCCATTTTGAAAGCAAATTATGTATCTGAGGCATATCTGTAAAGCAGCATTAATGATTATCAGCAACACAGCTGCTGTAACTGTTATCTTAGTGGAATTGAATCTTTTATTATTTGGGTCACATAATCAGCAACTGAACTTTTATACTTGTAACTATACAAGACTCTTATTAAGACATAATGTAATACCAAGTAGAAGAGAGGTGATTTAACATGTTTTCATATATGGCCTTAAGGAGAGCAAGGTATTTGTTATATAAAATTAGAATGATAGCATTATAATATAATCATACATATGCATATATTTTTATATTTTAAGCCCTTTATTATTATTACTTTTTATTTTACAGCATAAATTAAGCCTACTCCCTTCCCCCATCAAAAGGAGATACAAGGATGTTTCTTCTACATAACCTCTAACTTCCTGTTACCTCTAGTTTTTTTAGTTTTTATTTTTGGCTTATATCTGAGTACATCCTGTAGCTTGAAATGGAAAAGATTTTTGCATATGTGACTTCAATTATAGCTCCTACAGCCTGGTTAATGTTTTCTTACAGTCTACTTATTGTAAAAATCTTACTAAGATATGTGTCTTATAGAGCTTTAAAATGAAAGTTTACTTGTAACTTTTAGTTTTCTCATATCCTTTTGAGTATAAACGATATGATAAATGAGTATTTTACATGTCATACCTATTTAATCTTAAAAATGAAAGTTTACTTGTAACTGAAATGAAAGTTTACTTGTAACTTTTGAAAGTTTACTTGTAACTTTTAGTTTTCTCATATCCTTTTGAGTATAAACGGTATGATAAATGAGTATTTTACATGTCATACCTATTTAATCTTAAAGCCAAGATGAATGTTTTAAAATGGATATACATTTGTGGTTTTTTTTGTAAAGATAATTGCAGTTGTAAGAAATACTACCAGAGAGCTCTTTTGTATACTTTGCCCAGTTTCCCTGAATGACAGCATTTCATAGAACTGTTATAAAACATCACAACCAGGATATTGACATTGTACAACCCACTGCTCTTCACATTTCTTCAGTTTACTTGTACTTACATGTGTGTGTGCACATGTATGTAATTCTATCCTGTTTAATTTTCTTTCTTCTTTGTATGTTTGCATATCTGCCACTTAAGTCAAGATATTAAATAGTTCCTTATCACAGGAGTTTCCTCTGCTGACCTTTTAGAACATCTGCTTCTCTCCTAACACTTCATTTTTCCTCCCTTATATTTAACTCCTGGAAACTGCTAAACTTACCTCCATTTCTAAAATTTTGTCATTTCAAATTTTTATGTAAATGAACTTACACACTTGAGATCAACTATTTTCGCTCAGTATAATTCTCTGGAGATTCATCCAAGTTTGTGTGAATCAGTAGCTTATTTCTTTTTATTGTTTATTTTTTATATTTTAGAGAACTTCTACATAGTTTAAAACTTAGTTTCTACTTTGTTTCCTTCCTAATCTATTTTTTAAATAAATATCTTTGTCTTAAATCCAGGTGACAAAACACGACCACCTTCTTCGAGCCCCTCTGCTATAATCCGCCGCACTTCCTCTCTGGATACACTTGCTGCTCCGTACCTTGCAGGGCACTGGCCTCGTGATAGTCATGGGCAAGCTGCTCCTTGCATGAGAGACAAGGCTACACAGGTAAATTTATTACAGTTCTTATTCTGAAGTGTTTTACTCTGAAACTGTTTTTCATAATATGTTCTGCTCTGTGCTCAAATTCTTAAAACACTAGTGTATATTAGAATAACCTGAGAAGCTTATCAAAAGTGTGGATTCCCAGTCTGAATATTCTGTAGTAGATTTTGGATGAGGCTTGGGAATGTGCATTTTAAAGAGTTTTCTAGTAATTCTCATATGTATGCATAATTTATGGGCACCATTTTCTCTCATTTTTTGTAGTTTAGAACATCACAATACATTTAATATATGAAATTTCGACTTAAACATTTGTAACAGGATTACTTTACTTTCCACCCAACTATATACAGCAGGTCCTTTGTTATAATATTGATGAGATGCCATAGGACTTAAATCTTGTTTTATATCAATTAGCCTATGGTTGAATTGGTTTTGTTGTACATTGTTTCACTTAAAGTCACAGAACCTTTTGATGACATTGAGGACTTACCTGTATTTTTGTGCCAAAAATCTTTATGTGTTAGGAGATGGAGATTATATTACATTGCTGACAGATTCTGTGTAAATATCCTGACAAAGGGACTCTGGAATCAAAGTTTTATACTTTTAGATTTATAAAAATTTTAAATTAAAAGGATCTTAAAATATTTAGATCTACCTCCTAGTTTTATTAATGAGGAAGCAGAGGTCCAAGATCCTAGAGCCAGTTGACGACTGCATCTTAGTTTGGTGTAGTTTCTTTCATAGCATCTACTACAATTATAATTAATGTTTGCACAATCATTTATTTAATATATTTACTACTCACTAGATGGTGAATCTATGAAGGCAGGCTGTGCTGGCTTGTCCATTTCTGTATTTTTATCCCAGGGCTTAGTACTGTACTTGACAGAATAAACACTCGAGGAATATTTGCAAAGGACCGAATGAGCAGAACAGTTAAAGCTTTATTGCTAATGAAGAATGAAAATCATTTAGAGAATCAAAAGATTCTTTATACTGATTGTTGAAAATCAGCTTAGATACATCTTAGTTTAAACTTCAAATTTACATCACTGATGGTTGCTTGGTCCCAGTACTTTAAGAGGAACTGTCCTTTTATAGAACCACGTAAACACTTTGCAATGGGTTTTCGATTTGTGTATTGGTTTCCAAATTTCAAATGTTCTTGGTGGGTTTATTTTGCTTTCTGTTCTGATAATCTTCAAACTGAATCCCATTTTTAGGATAGTTGCTTGGGATTTGAGATTACTTTGAGGTTTACATTCCAGTAGCAACTATAGACATGAAAACACAGTATCTATACTCATCAAAAGTAATGAATATTATACACTTGAAACTTAAATAATCTTATTAACCAATGTCAGCGCAATAAATTTAAAAGGTAATGAATCTTTTCAGAAATTGTGACCTTTTTTTTGAGAAACCCTTCTTTTTTATTTTTTGTTTACAGTTGACATTCATTATTTTATATTAGATTCAGGTGTACAGCATAGTGGTTAGACATTTATATAATTTATGAAGTGATCCTCTGATTAGTGTAGTATCCACTTAGCACTATACATAGTTTTTATAACATTATAGACTATATTCCTTATTCTGTACTTTATTATTTTTATTTTAGTAATTTTTTATTTTTTTAATTATAGTTGACATACAGTATTATATTAGTTTCAAGTGTACAGCATGGTGATTAGACAGTTCTATAACTTATGAAGTGATCACCCCAGATAAATCTAGTACCCATCTGACACCATAAATAATCATTATAAATATTATTGACTTATTTTCCTTATGCTGTACTTTACATCCCCATAACTATTGTATAACTACTAATTTGTACTTCTCAATCCCTTCTTCTTATTCAGTCATCCTCCCAAGCCCCTTACCATCTGGCAACCATCAAAATGTTCTGTGTATTTATGAGTTTGTTTCTGTTTTGTTTGCTCGTTTGTTTTGTTCTTTAGACCACATATAAGTGAAATCATATGACATTTGTCTTTCTCTGACTTATTCCACTCAGCATAATATCTTTTAGGTCTATCCACCTTATTACAGATGGCAAGATTTCATTCTTTTTTATGGTTGAGTAATATTCCATTGTATATAAGTACTACCTCTTTATCTATTCATCCATTGATGGACACTTAGGTTGCCTCCATATCTTAGCTATTGTAAATAATGCTGCAGTGAACATATGGATGCACGTCTCTTCAAAGTAGTATTTCGGGTTTGTTCAGATAAATACCCAGGAGTGGGATTACTGGATCCATCTTTGTCTCTTGTTACATACAGCCTTTGTTTTAAAGTTTGTTTTATCTGGTCTAAGTATTGCTACTCTGGGTGTTCTTTTCATTTTCATTTTCATGAAGTATCTTTTTCCATCTCTTTACTTTTAGCCTGTGTGTGTTTCCATCTGAAGTGAGTCTCTTGTAGGCAGCGTATGTAAGGATCTTTTTTTTTTTTGTTATCCATTCAGCCACGCTGGCTTTTGATTGGAACATTTAATCTATTTACATTTAAAGTAATTGCTAGGAATGTAGTTATTGCCATTTTATTATTGCTTTTTTCTATCTTTTTTTTTCTTTCTCTTAAAGAAGGCCTTTTAACATTTCTTGTAATACTGGTTTGGTGGTGATGAACTCCTTTAGCTTTTTCTTGTCTGGGAAGTTCCTTTATCTGTCTTTCAATTCTAAATGATGGATTTGCTGGGTAGAGTAATCTTGGTTGTAAGTCCTTTCTTTTCATCACATTGAATATTTCCTGCTAAATCACTTCTGGCTTGCAAAGTTTCTGTTGAGAAATCAGCTGACAGTCTTATGGGAGCTTCCTTGTAGGTAACCAATTGCTTTTCTCTTGCTGCTTTTAAGATTCTCTTTTTGTCTTTAACCCTTGGCATTTTAATTATGATGTGTCTTGGTGTAGGCCTTTTTGGGTTCATCTTGTTTGGAATTCTTTGTGCTTCCTGGGCTTGTATATCTATTTCCTTCACCAGGTTAGGACAGTTTTTTGTCATTCCTTGAAATACGTTTTCAATTCCTTGCACGCGCTCTCTCTTTCTCTCTCTCTCTCTGTTTCTTCTGGTATCCCTATGATACAAATGTTGGTATGCTTGATGTTGTCTCAGAGATCCCTTAAACTGTCTTCATTTTTTTTTCCCATTTTGCTCTTCTGATGGATGTTTTCTGCCATCTTATCTTCCAAATTGCTGATTTGATCCTCTGCTTCATCTAATCTACTGTTGATTCCTTGTAATGTATTCTTTATTTCAATTATTGTAGTCTTTATTTTTTTGAAAAAATTTAGAATGCTTCATGAATTTACATGTCTTTGTTGCACAGGGGCAATGCTAATCTCTCTGTTGTTTGAATTTTAGTATATGTGCTGCCAAAGCAAGCACTGTATTTTTCATTTCTGACCGGTTCTTTTTTATGTT
>NW_011888927.1:256309-325431 GCF_000151845.1 Pteropus vampyrus | reverse complement strand
TTTGTCTTTAACCCTTGGCATTTTAATTATGATGTGTCTTGGTGTAGGCCTTTTTGGGTTCATCTTGTTTGGAATTCTTTGTGCTTCCTGGGCTTGTATATCTATTTCCTTCACCAGGTTAGGACAGTTTTTTGTCATTCCTTGAAATACGTTTTCAATTCCTTGCACGCGCTCTCTCTTTCTCTCTCTCTCTCTGTTTCTTCTGGTATCCCTATGATACAAATGTTGGTATGCTTGATGTTGTCTCAGAGATCCCTTAAACTGTCTTCATTTTTTTTCCCCATTTTGCTCTTCTGATGGATGTTTTCTGCCATCTTATCTTCCAAATTGCTGATTTGATCCTCTGCTTCATCTAATCTACTGTTGATTCCTTGTAATGTATTCTTTATTTCAATTATTGTAGTCTTTATTTTTTTGAAAAAATTTAGAATGCTTCATGAATTTACATGTCTTTGTTGCACAGGGGCAATGCTAATCTCTCTGTTGTTTGAATTTTAGTATATGTGCTGCCAAAGCAAGCACTGTATTTTTCATTTCTGACCGGTTCTTTTTTATGTTTTCTATCTTCATTTTTATGTTTCTTATCTCTTTGTTGAAGTTTTCACTGATATCATTGAGCATCTTTATAACCATTGTTTTTAACTCTGCATCTGATAGATGGCTTATCTTTATTTTGTTTAGTTCTTTTTTTGGAGCTTTGTTCTGTTCTTTCATTTGGGATATGTTCCTTTTGAGTGCCCTCCTTTGTTTCAGTGTGTTAGGTAGAGCTGCTATTTCTCTGTATTAGGTAGAGCTGCTATGTTTCCCAGTCTTAGTAGAGTGGGCTTGTGTTGTAGGTGTCCTGTGTGGCCAAGTGGCCCAGTTTCCCTGGGCACCTGAGCTGGGTGCTCCATGTGTGTCCCTTGTATGGGTTGTGTGTATTCTCCTGTTGTAGATGAGCCTTGGTTGCTGTTGGCATATCAGTAGGAAGGATTGACCTTCAAGCTGATTCATTGTGAGGACTAGCTGGTGACTGCAGTGGAGGAGCTGTTTTTCAGGGGCTCACCCTCTGAAGTAGTATTTGCTTCAGCAGAGTTCTGGTGCCTGACGAGGCTGCCTTTCAGGTGTGTGGAGGTGGTTGGGTGGTACTCTGGTGTGGCCTGAAGCTGGCCACCAGGTTTGTTGATTCTTGGGCCTTTTGGGAGGGACTCTATTGCAAGTCAAGGTCAGCTGCTGCCTTGGGCCACTGGTATGAGCTACAGAATGATCTGCAGATGGCTGCCACTTGTGCTGGACCTGAAGGTGCCTGGGAGGGGCTAAGCTGTGAACTGAGGCTGGCTGCCAGGCTTGGGGCTGTTGAGCAAAAGGTATATGGGGCACACCAAGGCCAGAAACTGCTTGTTTGGGGTTTGTGAACC
Organism: Pteropus vampyrus; assembly: GCF_000151845.1. Classification (NCBI taxonomy): domain Eukaryota; kingdom Metazoa; phylum Chordata; class Mammalia; order Chiroptera; family Pteropodidae; genus Pteropus; species Pteropus vampyrus. Next base: position 324,034 of record NW_011888927.1, on the reverse strand, counting down.
TTTGAGAGATTTTAGGAAAGTCTGCAGCCAAGACAGGCTATTTGTAAGAAAAGCCAGTGTAAGCAGCTTGAGTGGACCCACAAATGGGATGAGGCAGGGTCCCAGGGAATCATCATGTTGGGGCAAATGGTGTCAGCCTGGTTAATGGAGACTCAGATAGGGTGCCAGCCTGCATCTCCATGGAAGGTGGAGGGAAGGGCTCAATAAAGGAACATAGACTTCTGCTAGAACTTCTGTCTGGGAGAAAGCTGCCCCTCTAGCCCTCACCCTGAAGCCAGACAATTCAGTTTCTCCCCTTATGTCCCTGGAGCCTTTCGAGCTGCTGCCCCAGCACTGGAGCTTTGAGTGAGTCTGCCAGGAAGAAAGTTTATGTGCAGCCTTTTTAAGAGGAGCACCTGGGACTCCAGCCACCCTCCGCATCACTCAACCACAATCTCTGTTGGTTTTTACAGCCAGAAGTTGTGGGAACTTCTGGCACTGGAACCCTTGGCTGGGGCTGAGATTCCTTGCTCCTCCAGGGGGACCTCTGCAGCCAAGATATCCCTCCACATTTTTAACTGCCACACGTGTGTGGGACCAGCCTATTCTGAATTTCTAGTCCTCTTACCAGTCTTGATGTGGCTGCTTCTGTATATCCTTAGTTATAGGACTTCTGTTCAGCTAGACTTCAGGCGATTCTCAGTGATGATTATTCTGTAATTTAGTTGTGATTTTGATGTGGTTGCGAGAGCAGCCAAGCATAGTATTTACCTACTCTGCCATCTTGACCAGACCTCAGAAATTGTGACTCGTTTAACCAAAGATTTCTGTAGAACTCTGCATTTGTTCAAAATCTATTACATTCTTGAGAATAGGGCAAGTACTATGGAAAATGAATACAGTGTCTACTTGCTTTCTGCTTAACCCACATGTCATGTTTAAATTAGAATGGATGTATTTCCTTGAACATTTCTACAACCCTCTTTATCTCTGCAGTTTCAGGTTCAGTGAATTCAGAGATTTTTGTCTTAGAATATATAATCTGATAAGCCATTGGGAGCCTATTGATCTGTGGAAGTAGTTTACTGAGTCTTTTCAGCAAGTTGCTGTGACCTGTCTCTGACTACATTAAAGTATAAACCTCATACTCTCTTTACCTTATTCTAAATATGCCCTAAGTGGGAATGTTAAGGGTCTAAATGTAAAGAAAATTTGTAATTATTATATTGTTACTTGTAAAGCTCATATAGAGTCTCCTAAAGCACAATGCAGTGATCCTGGGCACTCTAGTCTTTCATTCACATTGTAGGATGCCCATCTTTGCTAGCGAATTTAGCACTAACATGATTCATCTCAAGTTTTCAAATTCCTCATTGGCAGATGTTGGATTCCCTAATGTATGTATGCAAGTTAATTAAGTCAACTTAAAAACATTTGGTAAGATATATGTAGCATAAAATTTGCCATTTTTATTTCTTTTTTTCTGAAATAAATACTAGTTTAATGAATAATTGCATTGAGGAAGAATTTAGGAAAGATCAAGAATATTGTCCCAAAAGTTCTGAGTACAGAGGTTTTACATGAGGGGAGTAATGTCTTCTAATTGATCGTTTTTAAGTGTACAATTTAGTGGCACTGATTACATTCACAGTGTTGTGCAACTATCCCCACTATCTATCTCCAAAACATTTTTCTTACCCAAACAGAAATTCTGTAACTCCTTGTCTTTTCTGCAGCCCCTGATAACCACTTTTCAACTTCGTTTCTATGAATTTGCCCAATCTAGAATTTCATGTAAGTGGGGTCATAAAATATTTGTCCTTTTATATCTGGGTCATTTTGCTTAATATAATGTTTTCAAGATTCATCCATGTTGTATCACAGCTTCATCTCTTTTCATGGGTGAATAATATTCTGTTTATGGAGATATATCACATATTGTTTATTCATTTATCTGTTTATGGACATATGGGTTATTTATAAATTTTGGCTATTGTGAACAGTGCTAAAATGAGCATCGATGTACAGGTACCTGTTTGAAACTCTGCTTTCAATTTCTTTGGTATATACCTAGGAGTGAAATTGCTGGGTCATATGTTTTTAGCCTTCAGAGGAGCTGCCAAACTGTTTTCCACAGCACTTGCACCATTTTACATTCCTGCCATCAATGTATAAGGGCTCTGATTTTGCCATATCCTCACCAACACTTGTTATTTTCTTTCTTTTTTATTATAGCCATCCTGGTAGGTATGAAATGGTATCTCATGGTATCTCATGGTTTTGATTTTTATTTCCCTAATGATTGAAGATGTTGAGCTTCTTTTCATGTGCTTTTTGCCCATTTGTATATCTTCTTTGAAGTTCAGGTACTTTCTTAACATCTTTGTGCCTCTCTTTCCCCTTTGTAAAATGGGAGAGATAATAGTTATTCTTTAAGGTTATTATGAGGATTAAACAAGGAAATGTATGTCAAACACTCAGAACAGTTTCTGGCACATAGTAAACATTTAGTAAATGCTTGCTATTAAAATTATTAGCTTTGATTATTGTCTGATTAGAACAAGGATGACATGTAGGTTTCATGTCATGTTTAGTTTGTCAATTGCTGTTAGCTACCTAGAGCATTATGTTGAAAAAGATTCTAGCTAAAGATTACTGGGACTTATTAGCAATTTCTGTCCCCGCTGAGGGGTCCAGGGCACTTTTATTACTCTTGTTCCAGATTACAGCAGATGATGGAAATAATTTATCTTATATTCTAGGTGATGCTTCCAGAAAGTTGCTGTAGACTTTGACAAGTCATATCATGTCACCACTCCTGACTATATCAGTTTAGGGGGAGACTCTGTAATGTGTATGTGTGGTTGGAGTATTTGGCATTCTTTTGACAAAATGTATTCTCTTCTCAACTTTCCTAAACTCCTAAGCTTCTTTACAAGTGGCTTGAGTATGTGAATTGGTGATTCGTGTGATTGTATCTAGTTTTCTTATTTCTTTTGTTTGTTTTCTTGATTGCATAAACCAATCTTCTTTAGCTTTAAAAAACCTTGTTTTCTCTCATAACTCCTAAATTTGAGAGGCTATATTTTCCTCTTCAGAGGTCGATTTTGAGTAATAGATCATTAAAGGTTTTTGTTTTTCATTTTATATGTTGCCTTAAAATTGTGATCCAAGTTCAGAAACTTTGTAAGATGGCCTGTGGTTAAAATCTAATCAAATTAAATATTTGGTAAATTAGAGACTAAAATAATGTTGAATTACTGAAGGTAGCTGTTTATAAGTCTACAAACTTATTTAGGGGTTTGTGTTTTTTTTGAAGAATCTAGAATTTATAGCAAAAAATGAAATAACTATTTTACATGTTTGAGAGACATAAGCAACACTAAAAAATATATATCTTCGCATTATGAAAGTATTGAAGAGATGATTTAAATTTCTTTGAAAAAAATTACCGTCAGGTAACTCTTGCTATTTCGAATAAAACTTCGATCCACTGGTTAAAATTGGAATGTAATATTAAGAGGAAAGGGAATGTTAAAATCTTTTTTTTTTTTTAGACTTAAATCTAATGACCTCAGTACAAGCTCTATACTTAGTTGCCTCTCAATAGCTTTGCCTTTCTTGGGTAAGCCTAGGATTCTGAAATAATCTAAATTTCTAGATACTTTACCACTTGAATCATGTTCCTGTTTTTTCTCTTTTTACATTTGATCAGACATTGTTTTTTAAGCGGGTTGGGTTGTAATTTAACAAATGGAGAGTTACGTCATGGAATCCTTTAAAACAAATACAGTTTCTTGATTGTGTAACTGATATTTTTTACTTATTAAAAATAATTTTGAAAATATACCCCAATTCCCAATAATGAACTTGCAGTGCCCTCAGCAAGTTCACTCACTGATGCTTCTGAGAATTTTGTTTTGTTTGGAATGCTTTCCTACCATTTGCCTAGATAATTTATACTCTAATCCTCATAGTAACCTCCCCCCATTCCATAAAATCTTGCCTACCTACTTCCCCTGTCCTTCCAGTTCTAGGATAGGTACCTTTCTCAGGGGACCTCTGTTATCACACAATATTGTAAATTGGCTATCCTTTCTCTCTTAGAAAAAGTTCTTTGCAAGAAACTGTGTTTCCTCTCTAACCCCAGTACCCAGTCCAGTGCCAGACACATGAGTAGATGTTTAATAGCTTCCTGTATACGATACAAGACTGAATAAAATTGAAATCTAGTTAATTAGAACTTAGAGTCAGTAACATCATAATAACTATGTATGGTGACAAATGGTTACTAGATTTATTGTGATGATCACTTTGTAAATTATATAAATGTTGAATCACTCAGTGTTGTACACCTGAAACTAATACAATATTGTATATAAACTAATTAAAATAATTTCAAAAGAACTCAATTTTACTTTTTTTTAGAAAGCAAGAGTGACTTATAATGGCACAGCTTCTTAGTTGAATAAAGAAAGCAATTATCTTTTGAATTAGGAATTTAAGTAAAGTTAATGAGTTTTGCTAAGTATTATTTCCTCTCTGAACATCTTATTACTGAAATTAGCAAAGCTGTCTATTGCTCTTTATGCTTACTTTTGTCTTGCTAATTAATATTCTGTTCTCATCTTTAATTTGTTCTTAAATCTATAGGAAGCTTTCAATTCCTTGGCTTTTTTGAATTAATTTTTATACTTAAAATTAATCAATAATTTACCTATTTAAAAACTTTTTTATTTTGAAAAATGTCTCAAGTTTATAGAAAAGTTGCAAGAACATTTTTCCATATTTTGCTTTATATATATAGTTGTTATTAATATTGTTTTTTGCTAATCGTTAGTAAAGTGCAGACATTCGAACTTTAAATATTTCAGCATGTATGTGAACAAGGACTTAAAAAATATTACCAATATAATTACCAAATTCAGGGGATTTAACATAGATGCAATACTATTATTTAATATGTCGTACATATATAGATTTTTTTCAGTTTCTCCAATAATGTTCTCTGTAGCAGTTTCTCCTATAAGCCCAAATCCAGTCAGGGAATTCACATGGCATTTAGAGGTCATGTTTCTTTAGTATCCTTTAATCTGGAACAATCTCACAGTTTTTCTTTGTCTTTCATGACATTGATACTTTTTAAGAATGGAAGCCAGTATTTTTGTTGAATCTTCTCAATTTGGGTTTTTATTTTTTGTTTTCCACTATTAGATACAAGTTATTACATTTTTGGCAGGAATATTGTATTTGATGTGTATTCTCTGTGTATGTGCATCAACAGGTGCATGTTATCAGGGATGTATTGATCCACTGGATTCCTTTGTAACTAATCAGTAGTATGTGGGGAAATATTTGAAAATGTAAATAACCTGTTCTCCAACAACCTTTCACCCATTGGTTTTAGCATTTGTTGATGATTCTTGCTTAAATCAACAATTACTGTAATAGTTCCAAATGATGATTTTTTAACTCTGTTGTCGTTCTTTCTGCATTTATTTTTGGTCTAATACTATTTGATGGAAATATTTGTTACGGAATTGTCCTAAATAGATTTTATAAATATCAGTCGATATGACTTAATATTGTTTTTTCCCCTCTAACTTTTTACGAAGAAAATGTTTAACATACAAAAAAAATTGAAAGAGTACTGCAGTTATTATTAGATTCAACAGTATTAAACAGCCATATTTGCTTTACCGGTATTTGTGTCTGTATGTGTTTACTCCTCTTTCTGAAAGTATGTTGCAGATATCATATACTTTATTCCTAAATTCTTCAACATGTATCTTTTAAAAAGAGAGGTCCTTCCTGCTTAACTACAATATCATTAGCTCACCTAGGAAAATTAATAATTTTCATGTAACATCTAGTCCATGTTAAAATTTCCCCGTGATCTCTTTCTTTTTCTTTTTTCTTTTTCTTTTTGCACCAGGATCTAATCTGAAATTCATTCATTGTACTTGGTTTCTCTTTAGTCTCTTTTACTTTAGAACAGCTTGTTCTCATACTTTTTAAAATCTTAATAACATAAAGTTATTTTATGTAATTTTATGAATTATCCTGTGTATCTTATGTAAAGAAGATGCTTTTTCCTTCTGCAATTAGCCAGCAATCTGTGGAGTACTTTTTTGCACTGTATGAATATCCTGTTCCCTTGTAACTTTTCACTTAATGGTTTTAATATCCATTGTTGATCCTCCCCTATAAAATAGTTATTTTCCTGGAGGTTGCATAAACACTTGATAGTATGTTTTCTACATTCTTTTGTAACCTTGTTTTTCACTTAAGGACATCATTCTATTCTTGTAGAAAGATTCCATCCTATCCTAAATTTTTTCCCTCCTTATATATAGAGAGGTATTGTTTTAAATTCATTCATATAGCACAAAATTCAAGAGGTATTAAGGATATACAGTGAAGGATCAGCTAATAATACCATTTTCTTTCATAACCATTTATATTCTTCCAGAGATAATTTACACATGTATATATTCTTTCTAGCAATCCTATATAAAGATATTTGCTATACATACTGCCTGGAGTTTTTCACTTAACAGTATCTCACGGAGATTATTTTGTTATCAGTACATTGTTCATTTCCTTATTAGTTTTTTATAGTTGCATAGTATTCTGTTGTAAAGATATATTGTAACTTATTTAGCCAATCCTCTATTTATTTCTTCTAATCTTTTACTTGTAAAAGCAGTTCTTTAGGGAATAATATATGATACATCATTTTGCGATATACAGTTTGTACATTTGAAGGATAAATTACCTAGAGAGAGAGAGAGATTGCTCTGTCAAACAGATGTATTTGTAACTTTGACGGCAGTTGTTGAATCCCTGTCCATAAGAGCTGCACTAATTTTCATTCCCACCAGCAGTGTAGGGGAGTGTATGTTATCACATCTCCCAGTATCAGTGTTTTAACGTGCATTTCTCTTCTTATGGGTGAGGTTGAGCGTGTTTTCATGTGCCAAGAACTCATTTTAATTTTTTTTCCCTGATACTCTTTTAAATGCTGGATTTTGTATCGCCATTAAAGATATAACATTTTTGAGGCCATTCTTTGCAATTATTTTAAAGCAAGACAGGGCATAGTATAGGGGTTAAGATTATGAACTCTGGAGTCTCAGTATTGGCTTTACCACTTCCTAGCTGTAAGACTTTAGGCAATTTATCTAACATCTTGTCATAGCTTCCCTGTCTCCAAAACCTGTAGAACTTCTTGTATGTATTAAATCAGATATACAATGAACACCCTTCACTGTACTTTTATAAAGCACAGTGTCTAGCACACAACGAGATCATAGCTATCATTAGTATGTATTTGTTCAATAAATGCTATAATTATGTAAAAATAATACAACTAATTTTTATTAGTAATAGAAATGAAATAGGCTAAGTATTATAATTAAGTAACTGGTGCTGGGATAATTGTGGGTAATTTGTATCGTTTAAAATATTTTCTAGTATCTATTTTTTTTTATAATGGGAATGTATTTTATAATAGAAAAGTAAAGTATATGTTATTCTTTAGAAAGGGAATTTTTTTTAGGTTTATTGAGATCTAATTAACATATGGCCCTGAATAAGTTTAAGGTGTACAGCATAATGACTTTACATACATAAATTGAGAAATGATTACCACAATAAATTTGGTTAACATCCATCACCTCATATAGTTATGAAATTTTTTTCTTGTGATGAGAATTTTTAGGATTTACTCTCTCAGCATCTTTAAAATATACTATATAACATTGTTAATTATAACCATCATGTTGTACATTACACCTTTAGTACTTACTTATCTTATAACTGGAATTTGTACCTTTGACCACCTTTATCCAGTTCCCCCACTAACCCACCCCCTGGCTCTGGTAACCACAAATCTGATCTATTTTTCCATGTTTGTTTTAGATTCCACATGTAAGTGACACCCATACAGTATACGTCTTTCTCTATCTGACTTATTTCATTTAACAGAATGCCTTCATGGTCCATCTATGTTATCACATATGTTGTAATACATTATTGTTAAATGATTAACTGTTTTATTAAAAACCTCTCCTCACTTTTTCCCATTATAGACAGAGACCGCATGGGCTGAAGAATACTCTGAAAAGAAGAAAGGGTCTCATAAGCGTTCAGCATCCTGGGGCAGTACAGATCAACTGAAGGAGGTCAGGAAAATGGTTCCAAGAAACTGGGTGTAGAAATTTGATTTCATCGTTGGCTGATTCCTTGGAGTTGTGGGCAGTGGGGATTTGTCAGTTTCCATTGTATGTGTGGTTTTCTTTTTAGTTGTTTATTTACTTGAGAAATAACAGAAGAACAGTTATTATGTCGATTGGATAAAGATTTGAATGGAGGAATGTTCACATTACTTATCTGATTATGTGTTTGTCTTTTTTTAAATGAGTCTGTACCTGTTAATATAAATGTCAGATGTATAAACTTTGTAGTGATACAACAGATTCATATTTATTATTTCTACATATAATGGCAGTGTTTCTCAAATCTAGTAACCCAATATAACGAAGTTGGTTATGCCTCTATGTTGCGATTACCATTTCTTGTGCCTCTAATCAGGATATTTGCATTTTACACATAATATAGAAATAAAACAGAAAAGTTCAGTCAAGGAATAATATGGGATACTGACTGAAATTGTATTTGTTATTTAAAGGTTGTGTTCATGAATGCATTTCATAGCTTGAATTGGTTTTTAAATACTGTTTAATTTTTGGAGTTGTTGGAGGCTAGGTATTTCATAAATCTAAATCTAAATAAAATGTGACTCGTAAAGGCAATGAGAGAATAATTATTCTTTTTGAATTCTTTGTGGAAGCTATAATATAATTTATTCTAAATGCTGAAAACTTCATTTGTTTAGTACTTGGGAGGCTTGAAAGCTCAAACAGTGTTAGAATGTAATTTCGTTTGTCTTTAAAAGAAAGATAAACATATACGTGTGTGTGTGTATATGTTTGTGTCTATATATAAATTTTGTATAATAAATCAGATTTTGTGATATGGTTTAAAAATTCAAACGATTTATTAAGGCTGAATTTTACTGGTTTTTATTAAGCAAGGATATGCTTTATGTAGTGTGGAAAACACTCTGATGCACTTGTTTTTTCCTCCCTTTTCAGATTGCAAAATTACGCCAGCAGTTGCAGAGAAGTAAACACAGCAGTCGGCATCATCGAGATAAAGAAAGACAGTCTCCATTCCATGGCAACCATGCAGCTATTAACCAGTGTCAGGTAGGAGCACAGATACCACAAAATCCAAACAAGAGATTTGTTGTTTTCCTGGTGATTTGTTATTTCATAGGTAACTGTTTAGGACAGAATGTTCAAAGCATATTTGAAACAATGACTAAATACTGAATCATAGCCTTCATGTCAAAAGAAGAATATTAAGCTGACAAAATGATTTGTTTTAGTGACCTGTAATATGACTTCTAGGAGACATAGCTGATTACATATTTTGACTTACCATATTTTTGTCTTTGTCAATTTAGTGTATTGGATGCACAATAATATAGAGACATAAGCATTGATTATGGAACCAGACTGGCTGAATAAACTGTTCTGTCTCAGTTTCATCATCTGAAGATCGAGGTTAATAATGATAACCTGATTCATTGAAATCTTTTATTAGGGGAAAACATTTAGCTGCTTTTATTCCTTAATAGAACCCAATGAACTGCTCTCGATGGCTCACCCAGGGAACATTTCTCTTTAACCAAATTGAAATTGGATGGGGTTCCCAGCAGGAGGATGTAACCCTGTAAACATTTATGTACTGTACATAGGAGCACCTGAATATATAAAGCAAATATTGACGTGCATAAAAGGAGAGAGCGACAGTAACATGGTCATAGTAGGAGACTTTCACACCCTATGACATCGAGGGGTATATCTTTCAGACAAAACCAATAAGAAAACAATGACCTTAAATGACACATTAGACCAGAAAGATTTAATTGGTATTTTTAGAGTGTTTCACCTCAAAGCAGCAGAATATGCATTCTTTTCAAGTGCACATGGAACATTTTCCAGGACAGATGACATGTTAGGCTTCAAGTCTCAATAAATTTAAGAAGATTGAAGTCATATCAGGCACTTTCTCTGACCACAATGGTATGAAGCTAGAAATCAATTACAAGAAGAAAACAAAAACACACAAAACATGGAGGCCAAATAACATGCTACGAAACAATGAATGAGTTAACAATGAAATCAAGGAAGAAATGAAATGATACTGTGAGACAATGAGAAAGAGAACACAGTGACTCAAAATCTGTGGGACAGTGTGAAAGCAGTCCTAGGAGGAAAATTCATAGCAGCAGACCTACCTCAAGAAACAAGAAAAATCTACAATAATCTAACCTTACATCTAAATGAACTAGAAAAAGAACAACAAACAAAGCCCAAAGGGAGTAGAAGAAAGGAAATAATGAAGATCAGAGTGGAAATAAATGAACTAGAGTCTACAAAAACAGTTGAAACAATTAACAAAACCAAAAGCTGGGTCTTTGAAAAGATAAACAAAATCGATAAACCCTTAACCAGGCTCATCAAGAAAAAAAGGAGAACCCAAATAAATAAAATCAGAAATTAAAGAGAAGTGACAACTGACACCACAGAAATAGAAAGGATTATAAGAAAATACTACAAATAGTTATATACCCCAAATTGGACAGTTTGGAAGAAGCGGATAAATTCATAGAAACATATGGTCTTCCAAGACTGAATCAAGAAGAAATAGAAAATCTAAAGAGACTAGTTACTACTAATGAAATCAGATTGGTAATCAAAAACCTCCTAGCAAACAAAAGTCCTGTATTGGATGGCTTCACAAGTGAATTTTACCAAAGATTCAAAGAAGAATTAACACCTGTCTTTCTCAAACTATTTCAAAAAATTCAAGGGGAGGGAAGGCTTCCAAGCTCATTTTATGAGGCCAGCATAACCCTGATTCCAAATCTAAGACATTACAAAACAACAACAACGACAACAACAACAACAACAAAACTATAGGCCAGTATCTCTGATGAACCTAGAAAATCCTCAACAAAATACTAGTAAATTGAATTCAGCAATACATCAAACAGATCATACAGCACAATCAAGTGAGTTATATTCCTGGCATGCAAGTTTGGTTTACTGTCTGCAAATCTGTTAATGTGATATACTACATAAGCAAACTGAAGAGTGAAAATTGTGTGATTATCTCAATAGATGCAGAAGAAACATTTGACAAAATTCAGCATCCATTTGCGATAAAAGCTTTCAGCAAAATGGGGATAGAAGGAACATACTTCAGCATAATAAAGGGCATTTATGAGAGACTCACAGTTAACATCATACTCAGTGAGGAAAAGCTAAAAGCATTTCTCTAAGGTCAGAAACAGAACAAGAATGTCCCCTTTGACCCATTTTTTTCAACATAGTATTGGAAATTCTAGCCATAGCAGTCAGACAAAAAAGAAAGGCATCTAAATTGGAAAGGAAGAGGTAAAACCGTCACTATTCACAGATGACATGATACTATCCATAGAGAACCCTAAGGATTCCACCAAAAAACTATTAGAACTAATAAACGAATTACGTAAGTTAGGATACAAAATTAATATTCAGAAATCAATTGCATTGCCATATACCAATAACAAAATATCAGAGATATTAAGAAAATCCCATTTACAGTTTTATCAAAAAGAATAAAATACCAATGAATAGATTTAAGCAAGGAGGTAAAAGACCCATATTTGGAAAAGTAGAAGATATTGAAGACATTGGACATTGAAAAAGTAATTGAAGAAGATACAAATAATGTAAGGTTATACTGTGCTCATGGATAGAAAGAATTAGCATTCAAATTCCATAATACCCAAAGCAATCTACAGATTCAGTGTAATCCCTATCAAAATACCAATGACACTTTTCACAGAACTAGAACTAATAATGCTAAAATTTACACAGAACCATAAAAGATCCTGAATAGCCAAAGCAGTCTTGAGAAAGAACAACAAAGTTGGAGGTGGTATGCTACCTGATACCAAACTATACTACAAGGGTATAGTAATCAAAACAGCATGGTAGTGGCATAAAAAACAGACACCTAGATCAAAATAACCCAAAATTAAACTCATGCTTATATGGTCAGTCTATGACAAAGGAGGCAAGAATATACAATGAGATATAGACAGTCTATTCAATAAATGGTGTTGGGGAAACTGGACAGATAACATTCAAAAAATGAAACTAGGCTACCCTCTTACACCATATACAAAAATAAACTCAAAATGGCTTAAAGACAAATATATAAGACCTGAAACCATAAAGTCCTAGAAGAAATGGCTTAAAGACAAATATATAAGACCTGAAACCATAAAAGTCCTAGAAGAAAACAAACTTCATTGCTCTTAGTAATACACACACACACACACACACACACACACACACACACACACACACACACACACACAACACACGCACATATATTTTGGCTATATCTCCTTGGGCAAAGGAAACAAATGAAAAAAATAAATGGGACTACATCAAACTAAAAAGTTTTTGCTCAGCAAAGGAAACCATCAATGAAATGAAAAGACAACCTACCAAATGGGAGAAGATATTTTCCAATGATACATTCAGTAAGGGGTTAACATCTATAATTTATAAGTAACTCATTCAGCTTAACATGAGAAAAACAATCCAATTAAAAAAATGGGCAGAGAACCTGAATAGACATTTCTCCAAAGAGGACATATAGAAAGCCAATAGACGTGAAAAGATGCTCAACGTCACTAATCCTCAGGGAAATGCAAATCAAAACCACAGTGAGAGATTACCTCACACCTATCAGAATGGCTATCAGCAATAAATCAACAAACAATGAATATTGGCGAGGAAATGGAAAAAAGGGAACCCTCATGCACTGTTAAGATTGTAAATTGGTGCAGCCACTGTGAAAAAGAGTATTGAGGTTCCTTAAAAAAATTAAACTATAACTATCATATGACCCAGCAATTCCACTTCTGGGTATTTATCTGAAGAAATTGAAAACACTAATTTGAAAAGTTACATCCATCCCTATGTTGATTGCAGCATTATTTACAGTAGCCAAGCTATGAAAGCAATCTTAAATGTCCATCAATAGATGAAAGGATAAAGAAGAGGTGGTACATATATATATAGTGGAATATTATTCAGCCATAAAAAAGAATAAAATCTTGCCATTTGTGACAGTATGGTTGGGACTAGAATGTATTATGCTAAGTGAAATAAGTCAGAGAAAGACATACCATGTAATTTCACTTATATGTGGAATCTAAAACAAATGAACAAACAAACAATCATAGATACAGAGAATAAATCGATGGTCATCAGATGGGAGGAAGGTTGGGGAGATGAGTGAAAACAGTGATGGAATTAAGAAATACAAATTGGCAGTTACAAAATAGTTAAGGGGAAGTAAAGTACAGCATAGGGAATACAGTCAATAATAATATAATAACTGTGTGGTTTCAGATCGGTACTAGTCTTATCGAGGGATTACCTCGTAAGTTATGTAAATGTCTAATGTTGTATACCTGAAACAAATATAATATTGAATGTCAACTGTAATTGAAAAAAAATAAAAATAAAAATTTCCCAAAAGGAAAAGAGAAGAAATCTCTTGTTAAGAAGAGAGCAAGAAAAAGTTTCCCTACTGCTTTTATAGGTTGATAGCTTTTGATGATTGCCAAGTATATGTGGATTTTTTTCAAGAGAAAGTATGGATAGTGGTATATATTTTTTCAAACTAATTTTGTCTTAAAATACTGACACATGGGTCAAATTGGATTTCATAAAGTTATAGTTTGGTTGTAATTTTCAATAGCTTCTTTTCTGTATATTTTCATTATAAAATAGGAATATACATTTATAGCATTTAAAAAACCTAAACAAACTAGATTTGTATCTGGAGATATAGAAATGTAAAATTGACAAATAAAAAGAAAGGAAAATTTGACTAGACAAGTAACTATTGAAATTGGGATGGAAATTAAAAACCAAACTCCCTAACTCTCAAAAGGCTACAAACCGGGATTGTTTTACAGGTTAATTTGCCAACCATCCACTCCTTATAATTTATCCATAAATAATTTATTTGTATTTCTAAGAGATAAGAACACTTTTTATGCTCAACCTATATTTTTATTTCAAGTAGAATAGGGCTCAAGATTAAATTCATTGAATTAAATAATGAGTTTTAGGAGTTTATAAATTTCTGAAGTGATTTTTTTAAGTTGCATTATAATCAACAATGAAAGTAGTAAAATTATCTATAAAATTTCCACTTTTTTCCTTGCAAGTTGAATTTTTTTAATAAAGATTATTGGAGTTTGCTTAAAGTTTATGTTTGTTTAATTCTAAAATAACTCTTTGCAGAGAGGGTAGGGACTAGAAAATTAACTTGAAAAATAATTTACGTAATTTGAATCTTGTACACATGACACTAAATATCTTGACTACTTGACTTGTTTTATTGAGTGTTAATAGTCAACCAGAGATCAGGCACATGTGCATTATGATAGCTATGATGGTGATATTCATGTTTAATTGGAATTTTCAGACTATAAACATGAAATTATTTTTCATTATGTCATGGGTATAGCTTTGTTTTAGTGGGTTCTCTCTTTGATGGAGAAAAGTAACATTTTGTGATATGTGTACTTTTGAGGCCATTTCTCTATCCATGCAATATTTCTTAAATATCTGCCATATGGCTTATACTGTAGTACTCATTTGGAAAAGCAGTGATAAATGAAAATATTTGGGCTTGTCCCCCACCTGGTCTCAGATAAACAAACAGTTAATTGTCACACAGTGTAATGAGTGTCTCGATAGGGCAGAATGCAGAGTGCTGTAGAAGGAATATTTATGTTTTTACTGGTTATGGAGCCATCTAGAATGGCTTCTTAGAGAAAAGTGGTGTCTAAGCTGATAGATTTAGAATAACTAGAATTTATCATGTCTTCCAGAGGTGGAAGAAATTATGGCTCTAGTTTGGGTTAGTAGTCAGAGATTAGGTTAGAAAGGTAAATAGTAGCCAAACCTGAAAGTCTTTATGCCTCAGTTGTTAAGAAGTTTGACTTTTTCCTAGAGGCACTAGGGAACTGTTTTTTAAAGTGCAGGGGATTGATATGTGATCAGATATTTATTTTATAATGGTCATTATGAGTTCAGAGCAGAGAATGAATTTAGAAGAGGACAAGATTAGAGGCTGGAAAACAATTTAAGAATAGAATTTATAATCCATATATGAAATGATGATGGCCTAAAGTAAGAAGCTATGGAGCTGGAGAGAATGGACAAACCTGAGTGATATTTGGAAAGTACTAATTAATAGTTGAACTCTATTAAGTACATTGTAAGCACTCTACTCAAATTTTGATATATCATTAACATTTAATCCTCATCGTTGAGATAGGGATTGTTTTATCCCTGTTTTACAGACAAGTAAGTTAAGGCCTAAAGAGGTCAGGTATCTTGATCAAGGTCACTTGAGGCAGACCATGGATTCTAATCCAGGCATTTGACTTCAGAACCTGAGTTTTTAAATTCTATGTTAGCTGATGGTGATGAGATGAGAATGATGGCAAAATAGGAGTAAAGGATAATGCTAATTCTAGCCTTTAAACATGATGAAAAAAATATATCTACCTACCTCACACCATGTATAAAAGTAACTCCAAATGGATCAAAGCCCTAAATGTAAGAGCTAAAACTAAAACCTCTGAGACAGAAATACAGGCATAAATGTGATGTTGGATTAGGCATTGGTTTCTAGGTTATGAAACCAAAAGCATAAGCAACAAAAGAAAAAGTATATAAACTGGATTTTATCAAAATTAAAACTTTTTTGCTTCAAAGGACACCATCAAAAAAGTAAAAGGCAACCCACAAAATAGGATAAATTTTTTACAAATCTTATATCCAATAAAGCATTTGTAGATAGATTACATAAAAAATTCTTACAACTCAATAATGAAAAAAGACGAGCAACCCAATTAAAAAATGGACGAATGGTCTAACTAGAGTGTTCTCCAAGGAAGATATAAAAATAGTCAATAAGCAGATGAAAAAGGTGCTTGGCATCATTTGTCAATAGGGAAATACAATTAAAAATTCTAATGAGATACTACTTTATACACACTAGGATGGCTAAATTTAAATAGATAACAAATGTTAGCGAAGATGTGGAGAAATTGGAACCCTTATATGTTGCTGATAAGAATGTAAAATAGTGCAGCCGCTTTGGATAATAGTCTAGCAGTTCCTCGAAAGGCTGAACAGTTACCATGTCACCTACCACTTCCTCTCCAAGGTATGTACCCAAGAGAATTGAAAATGTGTTCACATAAAGACTTGTACACAAGTGTTCATAGCAGCATGATTTACAACAAAATTTGAAAACAGCCCAAATTTCTATCAACCACTGAATGGATAAAAACATGTGGCATACAAATACCATGGAATATTAGTCATAAAACTTAGAGTACTGATGCATGCTATAACATGAGTGAACCTTGAAAATACTGTGCTAAATGAAAAAGTAACAAAAGGACACATATGATTCCAGTTTATGAAATGTGTAGAAAAGGCAAATCCATAGAGTCAGGTTGTAGATTGGTGATTGCCCAGAGCTGGGAAAGTTAGGGGGAAATGGGGAGTGACTGCTAATGGAGACATATTTTTTTCATCATGTTTAAAGGAATTGTGATGGTTGCACAACTCTTCAATAACTATTAAAAAAGCAAAACTTTACACTTTAAATTGGGTGAATTGTACGGTATTATGAATTATTTTTTAGTAAGCTGTTATAAAAAAAATCAAAGAACAAATACATAAAATACAAATATCATTGGGAATAATAAGTTAGACTATGTGGTAAAAAATCAAAAAGTAAGCTGGGAATGCATGTAACAGTGTAGAGAGTGAGCACAGTTTCTCTGTGGGCAGACTGTTTAGCTTAAGATCCCGGTACTGCCACTTGGTAGCTGTGCGAACTTCCTCAGGTTCTCTGCATTATAGTAAGACTTTTTCATGTTGTCCTGAGTATTAAATAGGATAGAATGTTATAAAACACTTAATGCAATTCTTGGCACATAAAAATTGCTTAGTAAGTCAGGCTGTTTGAGGTAGCACCTTAATATAAAAAAAGTAAACCAGTTGGATTTTCCACCAGGCTTCTTTGCCATTTTCTTATTGAACTTATTTTTCAAAGCTCCTATTATTATTAAAGTATTTACATGCTCATTACAGAAATTTTAGAAAGTAAAAAAAGTCAAATAGAAAAATTATATCTCAGTAAAAGTGTTATTTTAAAAAAATCAAATAGAAAAAAGTCATCCAGAGTCTTACCCTCTAAAGACAGCTATTCCTGACGTTTTTTTTGTGTTTTTTTCTTTCCATTCTTGGTGAAATCATACTGTATGTTAGACTTTATATTCGTGTTTTTTTTTGTATTTAACATGGAAAAATATTTGTTACTATAAATGCTTTGGGGCATTTTTAGTATTTCAGATTCTATAGGGTATTTCCCTAATTTTGACCATTTAGTTGGGTTCAGGGTCTTTATGCTTAAAGTTTTTTCTATGTATTTTCTAGGGATAGATTTTCCATTTGGTTAAAAGTTTGAATATTTTAGAGGCTCTTTCTTTTCTTTATAACTTTTCTAAGTTATTGTGTTTGTTTGGATTTCATATGTAGAAGATTATTTTTACTGGGAAATTAGTATCCTTTAACAATCAAGGGGGACAGTATTATACTGGTATAATCTACAACCACTAGTTAACAAAAGATCTTTTCTTTGGGCATACAATGAATATTATAATTATAAAATAATTCTCATAATTTTTTGAGTTATTCTTTCCCAGGAAATTCAGGAGGAAATTATGTGTTATGAGGAATAAATATTGCCAAGTTTCTTAGAAGAGAAACTCTCACATATCAGTACTTTCCAAAATTGACAAAGCCCTCAGATGCTTAAAATGTAATATTTTAAGGAGTATTTCAAGAAATAGTCTCATTAGAAAATATAGCGAACCCATTTCAGAATTGTTTGAAGATTAGAGTCATCTTAATAACAGAAGAGTGAGAGATTCCAACATCTTCACAGCCACATAAACTAATTTCTGGGTGAGAATTAAAAAATCATGCAGGTGTTTTCTTGTTTGGTATAGTCTCAAGCGAGAAAGCCCTTGGAATTTTCTTATTTCTTCATCTGGTCTGGGGACACTATTAGATTTATAGTAGCATGGGAGGGTTTGACAGCAAAAGGATAGTGAGGTAGAAAAGGAAAAAACCTATTTTCTTCTCAGGAATGAGGGGGGCCAGTGCACTTGCTGTGCTGCACTGGAATCTTTGTATGCCAGTTCAGGATATGATTGCTATTCTTGAATTTTTAAAAATATTTTGCCACTTAGAAATCAGAAGAGTAGATACTTCTGCTGTAACCTTTATTATAGAGTATAGCTTCAATTTAGAAGAGCTAAGAGGTGGCGATGGGTGTCTGACCCCGACCGCAGACGACCCCGGGGATGGGCCAGCTGCTGTGAGAGGAGCCCCTCTGGATCAAGCTATGGTGAAAAATGTGTCGGAAAGGCAAAATATGGCACAGCAGTAGCAGTTCCCAAAATAGTGAAATCAGTACTAAGAGTGAATCTGTAGATCCCAGCATTGGGGCCTCTCTTGATCCAGCACTGTGGCCTGCCTGGACACATAGTCCACCAGAAGCTCAGGACAAAGCAAGAGTAATTCAGATACTTGTGCAGAATTTCAAATAAAATATGTTGGTGCCATTGAGAAGCTGAAACTCTGAGGGAAAAAATCTTGAAGGGCTATTAGACCTGATAAATTACATAGATGTTGCTCAGCAAGATGGAAAGTTGCCTTTTGTTCCTCTGGAGGAAGAACTTATTATGGGAGTTTCCAAGTATGGTCTAAAAGTATCAACATCAGATCAGTATGATTTTACACAGGCATGCTCTGTATTTAATCATCTGGATGGCGTGTTACAATGATGGTCTGAGGGCAGGAAAAAGCTTATTGGCTCTGAAGACCACAGATGCAAGCAATGAAGAATAAAGCCTGTGAGTTTATCAGTGCTGCAGCCTGGAGCAAACACGAGCAATCTGCAAAGTTTTGTCTACCACTTTTGGCTCTATTGACATCTGAGAAGTCTTGAATTCTACAGTCAAGTGGAAATCGACCTCATGCTGTTTTCTATGGTTGTTTTCAATTTGCAACGTTGAACTATTATGAAAATATGAAGTGATCTCTTGCTTTAGATTTTCTGAAGAAAATAATAATGTATAAAACATCAGTCATTTATTTTTCTATTAAAATATGTCTTATTAACAGTGTTAACTCAATGAACTTATCTACCTACTGAGACTAAAAAAGAAACCTCATTTGTCACTTTTAAGCAGAAATAAGCTTAACCCCCTTAAGTGTCACAGAAGTGTTCTCAGTAATAAACAGTGAGACTTCTGTGGGGAGCATGGGGGTTGAGGGGTGGGAAGAGCTAAGAGGTGAGTACCAGATGAGAGGACATTGATTGCCAGAGGACAGAAAGAATCAAGGCCATGTGGAGGCTTCAGATCAACTATAGGAAAGCTCTTTTTCCAGTGCTTTCTAATATTTATATATTTTAATTCTAAACATCAGTTTTTACCTCCCTTTTGTTTTTTAGGGTTTCTGGCTCATACTTCTCTCATAAATCTCTGTTGAATTCCTGAATGGACTTTTCCCCATCTTACCTATCAAGGCATATTTTTCTTCCTTTGAATATTTAGTTCAGTATCTTTTCCCCGCTCATCCACTGCTTTAATAGGCATTTCCCCCATCTTTCCAGACTCTTTTGTCTTCCCACACTTTGAAACAGGTGTTTTAAGTTAAAACGTAGACTGATCTTAGAAGATTTAGTGTTGGCCAAATCTTCTTTGGTGTTCTGTGTTGGCTAATTCTCAATTATTATGTAGAATTTGATCTTTAACATATAATAGATATATGGAGAATATAAATAGAAAAATAAAACTTTAAAATGGTGATTCACCTAACTAAAAACCTAATTGAGTAGAAAACACTCTTATTTGAAGAGAAAGAATCAAAAGCTAAGAAAATAGGAGATCCTTGTTCTTGATGTTTCCAAAGGACAGATCTTAGGAGAGATAGATTTTACCTTAGTACAATGAAGAACTTTTAATCTTAGAGAACTGTCTTAAAATGACCTCACAATTAATATGATAGCCCACTTATATTTGTATATACTGATTATATGTAGAAATAGAAATTTTATTACAGAAACGTGTACAGATATGGGAAAAATAAATTTTACACACACACATAAAATTCTTTAAGAGCCCTTGAAATGAAACATAAAAGTTTAAGTATAACCATGTCCGTTATGTATAGATACTTTAGATTATAGTTTATATAAGGTGTGAAATCAAAGGCCTATTACCTTCTATTTCTAAAAGAATAACAGTATATTTATTGAAGAAAATCTTTCCTTCAGGAGAATAGATACTTCTGCTCTTGAGTGGATTTTTTTCTTCTAATATAACTATTTGCTAGTTAAATTAATTTTAGTTGAACTTTTATCACTTACCTAAAATGATACATTGTCCTTAGGGAAGTGGCCATTTTCTTTCTTCTTTGCTTTTCTCCCCTTTGCTTTAAATAGACTAAACTATTGATAAATACTTGATGCTGTTTAGATTATATTTGAGAAAAACTTCTTACCAGATGTGTAGGGTATGACTTCTTTAGCTACCTTGAAAGGCAGTAATCAGATATACAGTTAGTTATTAAACAGCTTCCTGTTTATGTGCATTTCTCAACATGACAGCCAGAAAACTTAAGCTTTCTGTTCATAATCAAGCTTACTGAGAGATATTTATGGTTCTGAAATCTAATAAGGTCATCATTTTGTAAAAACTTTGACAGATCATCTTCCCCTTCTAGTCTCGTCCTTCATTTCTGTAACTTAATAGTTATAAACCAAACACATTACCTGAAAGCAGCCTAAAAATAGCATCTACTGCAAGCTATTATTTGTTGGGATTTTTGGTGATATTTAGAAGAGAAAATAAAGTTTGGAATTGAATACCTTTCACTCTGAAAAAAATACTATTTGTAGTATATGTACTAATAACTCCTGAAGTTTTTTAAAATTTGTACCAGTTCTCTGTTACCTCATTTTCTGACACAGGAAGAGTCTAGATACAGAGGATGACTGCATGATAGAAATGTTCTAATATGTACTCCACTCCAGATCAGTGAGCCATAGATTTCTTTTAACCCTTAGCTGCTCTAGTCTGAATCAGTTTCCTGTCACCTATTTCCTTTTTTATTTTGTATTGCTACTACCTTGAGAAAGGTGGTTTTCCTTCCTTGACCTATCATGAACCGAAGTATAGTCTTAGCTGCACTCTTCCACTGTCTTATCCTTGAAGCAAATACATACCTAATTTGAGAGTTGTAAAAGCCTTTGTTACATGGTGTCGTGACCACCCACCAGCTCCTCCAGTCCTGGCATGCACAGGCCTGGAGGACTCCTGCCTCTCCAGGTCTCTCCTCCTGGGCCACCTTCACCTCTGTTTGATAGGCTTTGTGCATCTGTGACTGCTCTACTTTAAGAAGAGGACCAGTTTAAGAATTTTTTAAATCCTTAAAAGAATTTTTAAGTATTTTTTTCTAAAAAGCTATTTATTACTCCTGTTGAAAGACCAGATTCTTGAATGTTTGTGGTATGAAAGAATGTGGGGATAGATTTGCAGTGCGGTCTTTGTCCTGTTTAACTCCTGCTTCTCAGCCAGCCTTAGGAAGGACCGTGCGACACTTCTTGTGTGGTATGTGTGGGGGATGGCAACAGTGGTGGCTCCAGAGGATGCTAAGGGGTGGAACAAGGAGGAAGGATTGGGTGGGGTAGAGGTTTTGTATTGAGAGCCAGTGATGATGTTTTGATATTTATTTCCTGCTTCTGAAATTTGAGCGAATTGTCCCTATTTCTGATGATGTAAGTAATACAGAACAACAGATACATAAAGTGATGATCAAATCTTAATAAAGAAATAAAAGCCTTTGTTAGATTATGCATTGAGATTTTACTTTGTTGCAAGGGTAACAGAATAGGTGAAAAAGTTTCTTCAAGGTGTTAGTGACAGTTCTTACAATATAAAAGACTGATGAGAAATAGCCAGTTTCCAGGACACTCTTGGGCATTACTTCACTAAGTTAAAAGTAGGAAAGTGAGGACCTTGGAATGAATGAGAATAGGGCGGAGAGTAGAGAATGCAAGTTATTAGAATGGAATGGAGTGGTGGCCCTTACTGTTTGCCTTCCTCTTGTCCCATCTTACTACCCGTGCTAACACAGGATGAACCAGTTGAATTGCTGATGGGGCTTGTTTTGTAGCAGTAAGATGGAAGGATTGAAGAATAGGACATCTAAAAGACAAGCAGCTGACTGGGAGAGTTAATACTCATTTGACCTCAATGATGATAATAGATAAACCTAACTTTTGAGGAGTACCTAAGTCATTTGTGGAGTGCTTTTAAAAAGGTTTTCTTCCTACCTTTTATCCACTTCAGCATATAGTTGTCTCTCGGCAAAGACTTAAGGACCCAATATTAGACAGAAAAGAACATGATCAAAAATAATCTTGTTGGTTAGTAACTTCCTTTTGTTTTTCAATTACCATATAGTAAAATTGACTTTTTTGGTTGGCATATCATTATATGAATTTTAATATATGTATAGAGAGTCATGTAACCAGCCATCAGAGTCAGGATACTATGACAAAGGGTATTGTGTCAGAACAATTTCCATCACCCCCCAAAATTTCCTTATGTTATCCCTTTGTAGTCACACTCTCTCCCTATCCCTAACCTCTTGCAATCACTGATTTATTCTCCATCACTCTAGTCTTACCTTTTTGAGAATGTCATATAAATGGAATCATACAGTATGTAATCTTTTTAGACTGTCGTCTTTAACTCAGCAGTAGTGCCAAGTTGTGTATATCAGTAATTCCTTCTTATTGCAGAATAGTATTCCATTACATGGATTTACCACAGTATCTGTTCACATTGAAGTCTTGTTGAAGGATGTTTGCGTTTCCAGTTTTTGGAGATCATGAAGAGAATTACAATAATAATTTCTTTACAGATTTTTGTGTGAACATAAATTTTCATTTTTGTAAGGTAAAATATCCAGGAATGTGGTTGCTTGTTCATATGGTAGTTGTATGTTGAATTTAATAAGAATGTGCATTCCCATTTGCAGTATATGAGAATCCCATTTGTTCTGCCTGTCTTGTCAACACTTGATATTGTTAGTATTTTTTATTTTAGCCATTCTAATAGATGTGTAGTCATATTGCATCTTGGTATTAATTTGTATTACTCTAGTAAATTACTCTTTTCATATGGCTATTTGCCATCTGTATATCCTGTTTGCTGAAGAGTATGTTCAGGTCTTTTGCCCATTTTTAAAATTGGACTTTTTTTTATCATTCAGTTTTGAGAGATCTTTATATATTTTGGATAGAAGTCCTGTGTTGGCTATGTAAGTTACAAATATTTTCTCTCAGTCTGAATATGTCTTTCTTCTCTTAATAGTGTCTTTCACAGAGTAAAAGTTTTTAAAAATGATTTTGAAGAAGTCCAATATATCATTTCCCTTCTTTACTACAGCTTTATAGAGCTATAATTGAAATATAACATTGTGTATTTAGGATGTATAATGTGATGATTTGATATATGTATATATTGTGGAATTATTTCCACATTAAGGTTAAGACATCCATCATTTCACAGTTACCTTTTTTTTCTTTTCTGGTGAGAACTTTTAAGATCTACTTTCTTAGCATCCTCCAATTTTTTAATACATTATTATCATGCTGTGCATTAGATCTCTAGAACATATTCGTCTTATAACTTAGTTTGTATTTTTCGATTACCTTCACTCATTTCCTCCATCCATATGTCCCCTATCTAATCCTCTTTCTCTGAATTTTTAAAAAAATTCTACATGTAAGTAACATCACAAAGTATTTGTCTTTCTCTGGCTTATTTCACTTAGCCTAATGGCCTCTAGGTTCATCCATGCTGTCACAAAAGGATTTCCTTTTTGATGGCCGAATAATATTTCACCATGTATGTATATTTCACATTTTCTTTGTTCATTCATTTGTCAGTAGGCAGTTAGGTTATTTCCATGTCTTGGCCATCCTAAATAATGCTACAGTGAACATAGAGGTGTAGATATTGTAAAGAATAAAAATATTTTGCTCATCAATTTGGGAATGTGAATCATCAAAGTCCTGAAAATTTTTCCTTCATTTTGAGCCAGTAGTTTCTCCCGCCCCAGAATCTATCCTAAGGGACTATTTACATTTGTGTGCAAATATTTATCTAAGAGGATGTTGATAGCAGTGTTTGTTTTGAATAATGAAAAATTGGAAACTGTCCAATAGCAGAACATTCATTTCTTAATACACTTATACAATGAAATACTCTGCGGCTATAAAAATAATTTGGTAAATAAGAGTTTAAAAGCATAGAAAGATGATAGAAATACAGGAAATATTTATAGAACACAAGTTACAATCTGTTTTTGGTTTAAAAGTTTATATGCACAGAGGAAAAAGGGCTAGATAGAAAGATATTTATTAAATTAGTAACAATTATTATCTCTGGGTGACTGAATCCCATGTATTTTTCTTCTCAGTAAATATTTGTTACTTTTGCAATAAGAAAACAATGCCAGTTAAAAGTAGTTTCTCAGAGTAAAGTTTTTATGGCCATATTTAAGTTCTTGGAATCACTGAATCAGGTGAGCAGGAATAAAAGGAGAAATACAGGTTTAACACTAAGTTTTATATCAGACAAGGTTATCCATTGAATGAAATTAGTGATAATTGATTAGAGGCCCTGTTACCTTTGTATCCTTGCCCACTTTACCCTGAAAGAGAGGTTTTTCAAACAAACCTCCCTAAAAGAAGGATGGATTAATCACATTTCTTCACCAGACAGCAGGACTGTATATACAAGATGATCTTTTGGCACCTGGGTGCTTTGAGCTTTGGACAGATACCTCTGCAATTCTTGTTTCATATTTTAAGTATTTTGTTAGGAAACCAAGTAATTTCCTGTAATTATATAATGTTATCTCTTTTCAAAAGTGATAACTGCGTCAGTGAAAAAAAGTATTTTTAAAAAATTAAAGGATAGGTTTTGGAAAACGAAAATGAATTGTATCATTTTATTTCCTGAACAAAACATTAAAATTATTACAATGAAAGTATAAATAAATTTTATAAGGAACTTAACTCTCATTTCAATCTTGCTGCTATTTATGGATTTTGGAAGTGATTTTATTTTTCTAGTCAAGATGTTTTTCCTGTTTTTTTTTTTTTTAAATCATTTTTTGTTTGTTTCTTTTCTCGATTGTAGTTAATTGTGGCATCAGAAGGCTAAAGTTATGTTCTGAAATCTGAACTCTGTTACAATCATAAAAGAATTTCTGAGATTGACATTCTTTTAGTATTTTCCTTTATCCCTATTCCCTTTATAGTCCCTCATAGATGCGAATAAACTTCTGAAAGTGAACCTTCATTATCTGGCATTTTGGCTTTATTTTTTTAAAATTTATTTTTGCTTTTTTTATTATTATTTTTTTATTATGGTGACATTGGTTAACGAAATCCAGGAAGTTTCAAGTATACAATTCAACGGTAAGTCATGTATATTTTGCATTGTATGTCGTTTTGGCCTTAAATTATGTTTCACGTACACCGAGGAGGAGATTTGGTTACTCACACTTTTTGTGAGGCCTATAAACTTTATTTTGATTTCTTTTAGAGTTACTTTTGTCAACTGGAAGTATTTTTCAATTTAGAAAATTAAAAGGTAATATTAAAACTCTCTTCTTCCCCCTCTACTACTTTTTCTCAAGGCTCCTGTTCCAAAGAGTGTACTTATTCCAGTAATTCCCATCACCAAATCAACAGGCTCCCGGTTTCGGAATAGTGTGGAAGGATTAAATCAGGAAATTGAAATAATAATTAAAGAGACTGGGGAAAAAGAAGAACAACTTATAGTAAGTAATCTCATATCTTAAAATCATAATGCTTCTAATTATTAAAAAATTCACAATTTTGTTTTCCATATTTGCTTAGATTTCTTCTCATTGAGAGAAAATGAAATTTTCTCTTTCAAAAGACTTTGACTTTGGCAAGTGAATGAAAAATTTTCATTTCTTTGCATCTATAGAGACAACTGATGTGACTTAAATTTGGATTCTTGAACAAAAACTATTTTTTGTTTATCTGTATTTAAAAATCATGAGACAGATGTTATAATTATAATTGTTAAACTCTAATAAAAATTTAGCTTACTAATTTGTTGGGGAGGGAAGGATATGACATCAAATACTTTCTAAGCATGAATCTACCTGTATCTTATTGTTTGTCAGTTACTATTTGGTTAACTGTCTCATCATGAAGTTCTGCTTACCTATAATGCACATAAGAATGTGCACTATTCTAACTGTAATGTTACATAAGAATGACATGTAAGACATAGTGAGAAAATTTCCTGTTCATATTTAAAGCCATGTCACAGAATATATTTAAGCTTCATTCTTCAGTGAAAGAATTGAGGAATTTGAAGTAGTATTTTATTGATGTTTAAGGTCCTCTCCCTTAAGATTAAAGATTGGTTTAATTAAAGAAAACACAATTCCCCATACCCTCTCCTCCATACTGCATGATGGGAGAAACTTTCCCTGATATAATAAAGGTAAATGAGCCGCAGTCGAACAGCGAGCAGGTTTCCTTGCTAAATGAGCCACACAAGCTTTTTTGGAATGTTCTCCTTGATTCCTCCCTATAATTAGAACTGTTGTGATTAACCATTCCATCATGTAGGAAGGTTTCTTTGAAAAACTCTTTCAGGCAGGGGGAGAAGATCAAAGGGCCTGATATCAAGTATCACTAGGTCCCCCAGTGGACCCACTAGAGAACCTAGTGCTAATACCTTGATTTTTCCTCTTTTACCATGGCCCTTCTTTATAATTTTAAAAATAATATTTATAACATGATAGGTAATTCAGTGCAATTCATCATTCAGCAAGAACTGACCACCTATCACGTGCCATAGCCCGGAAATACAGTGTCTTTGTCCATGCTGCTCAGTGTCTAGTGAAGCAACACAAAGGCTTCTGTCTTGTTAGGCTTGATAAGTAGGGAGATTCTGATTTATGAGTCTTCTGGAAGGAACAAAAGGGAAAGTTCAAATTGGGTTCATTTCTGGATGAATTTCAAAATTAGTGACAAATATACATATGTTTAAAAATTTTTTAACAGCCACAAGATATTCCAGATGGCCATCGTGCACCTCCCCCCCTCGTGCAGAGAAGTAGCAGCACACGGAGCATTGACACGCAGACCCCCGGTGGGGCAGACCGGGGAAGCAACAACAGTAGCCGCTCTCAGTCTGTGTCCCCCACGTCATTCCTCACCATCTCCAACGAAGGTAGCGAGGAGAGTCCTTGTTCGGCTGATGACCTGCTCATCGATCCCAGGGACAAAGGTACAGTGCAGGAGAATTTTGTTAGCAGATGATAAGGGAATACCACTTATTTCATCCATCATTCTGTTCATTTTCTGTCAGAACACACATACTTAAGGCTACCAAGGTAATGATTTGGAGATATTTCAAAACATTTTAAATTGGAGTACAAAACAGTAGGCCTTTTATTTGTACCTTTTTTTTTCTCTCTACTCTTGCTAATACAGGTTCCTTATTAGTGAGAAACATGAAATGTTTCTTTTGGTATAAATGAGATGAACATTTGTCCTGAAAAACACTTTGTTCTCTCTCACCTTAGTTGTCATGTTTTTACTACCTTAGTACTTTTTAATTAAATGTGAAACCTTCAACTTAGTGTTTTTTAGGATGTATATTTGTGGAATTTCTAACAAGAATTAAGCTGATTTATATGAATGCAAAATTTATATGAATGCAATCCTGGAATAAAAGGTTAAAGGGCTACTAATGCAACTTAAATATCTTGGAGACATAAGCAAATAGGACCTTTCATCTGTCTGTATCAGGGCAATATTTGTTAGCCTTATCCTAGTTACTGCATGTGCTTAAGAGCAATAGGAAGATTTTTTTTTTTTAATTTAATTTTTTCTACAGCTCAGTTTAGTAGTCATTTACTTAGGATCTCCTACTCACAGTGTACAGAACATCCTAAAATGTTCCATTGTTGCAGCTGGCCGTTACTACTAAATTATTGAGACTGTTAACATATACAGTTTCTGAAGAAGTCACTTCAAACTGTGGGTTATTATAAAATATTATTTGGCCCCCCTCTTTTTTTTTTGCCAGCTTCTAGGTTAAATAAAACATGGTTATTCCAGGGCAACATCCAAAACCAATTAAATCACAACCCCTAGGAGTGGGACATAGGCATGAGGAGTTTCTGATGTTCTCATGAGGAGTTTCTGATGATTCCACTGTGCACACAGTTTGACATTCAGTTAAATCCTTGCGTTTCTTGTCAGGAATCTGCATAATTACTACTTACACTTATTGTGAGGATTAAAAGGGAGTAGTGAATCCAAACCTTTAGCACATCTCCCGGTATTTAGTGCTCAATCAGATGTACCTCCCAAAATTTTAAAAAACATAACTACAAAATCTGTCCCTTGATTTCCCATATTTTCCAGTTTTACTTCAGTAGCATGTAGGAACTCCACAAATTTTGTGTCCTGCTGTATTTGATTTTAGGAGACGAGTGACTGGTTAGCTTCTCTGAATTTCTTTTATAAGAAAACAGGGCCCACAATGCTACTGCCAGCAAGGAATTTGTAGCTTAGCCGACACAGACTGAAAATTTAGAACTCTTATGTAACATATCAAAAATTTTAAGTTAACATAGTATAAACTGAAGACATCAGCACTGAACAAGAATACCAGAGTAAAGGAATGTTCCCTTTGATAGGGTTAATTTGGAAAAATTTCAGAAACTTTGAGCTAGACTTTGAAGGCAATTTTGGAAAATCAACAGAGAGAGATCTCTTAGGTGTGGAGTTCTTAGGCAAAAGGAAATCTTTGGTGTACAGTTACACATGGCTACAACTACCTGGAGTAGAGATTAAAACTGGAGGAGCAGAGAAATCAAATTGAGAAATTCTGAAGGGTATGCCAAAAGTGCATGGTAAGCAACTAGTGAACCATTTCAGTTACTTATATTGGGAAAAATGGAAGTGACATTTGAATTTGTTTGCTGTGCATGGTCTAGAAATAAATCTGTGAGTGAGGTAAGTCAGTATTCATTACTAAGGATTAAGTGATACAGGCCTAAGCTGTGGTAATTGTAAATAGAGAAGAAATAAAAATCTTTTATTTGTTTATGCATTTATTTAACAAACGTTAATTATCTCCTCTTTACCAGGAATTGTTAGATGTTGATGAATAAAACACTGTTTGTATCCTCAAGTAGTTCATGGTATGGCGGAAGGCCAAAAACAGTTAAATACAGAATGACTATGCATTTGTGCTGTATTTCTTAATGACGCAGTATGTCATTTATTGCAGAGAATGGGAACAACTCTCCCTTGCCCAAATATGCAACTTCACCAAAACCTAACAACAGTTACATGTTCAAAAGGGAACCTCCTGAGGGCTGTGAAAGAGTCAAAGTGTTTGAGGAATGCTCGTAAGTATCCCCTTCCCTCGCATAAAAACCTCTCTTTTATGAGAATTTTCATATAAGTCGAAGAATAGTATAGTGATTACCCATATGACCACCACCTAGATTCTATAGTTAACATTTTGCCATGTTTGCCGAACTGTTTGAAAGTAAGTTGGCAGACATCATGACACTTAACCTTAAATACAATATAATATGTTTCCTAAAAGTAACCACTGTACTCTTCCACTACTACAATACCATTATCACACCAAAGAAAATTAATAGTAATGCTTAGATATCAACTAATATCCATTTGTTACTCACATTTCCTCAGTTGTTTCCAACATACCATCTGTGGCTGTTGTTTCTGAACCTGCATACAGTCAACATCACATTGAATTTAGCAGTATATTTATTCAGGATAGATCACAGATCTCAGTCAGTGTGGTTTCCTTCTTTCAATTATCAAATTCCTTTCAGGTTTTATCTATTTTTGGTCTCTAGTTCTGTCAGTAGTTTTTAAAAATATTTTGTCTGCCAATATAGGAAACAATTCTATTACTTTGCAGAATCATGTTACTATAATGAAGATAGTATAAGAAGCAGAATCTTAAACAGTGTCTGGTACCCCTGGTGTGTGATCTCCTATGCTCATATACTTCTCTTGGCTGGTACTCTAGTCAAGTACTCCAATTTTAGACTCACTTGGCTTAGAAAATATTGCAGCCATGTGTTTTCAGTAGTAGTGGTTTCTTGCTTTATAAGCTATGGCTACAGTGTTGTATGTATGAGACTATGTAAATTAGGTGATAAACATTATTTGGGGATATGATGAAAGCACTTAGCCCTCACCTTCCAATCTCGCTATGACTGTAAGTCTAAGAGCCACTGTTCTGGCCTTTTTTCACTATGAAACCTAAGATGCAAGGTGGATATTGTCCAACCTTGTCCCATTCAAATAACTTATCTTTTTCTTTATTATAAACATCTTGGAATAATTTTGAAACATGGCATCCTTTTGTTCTTCTATGTACCCCTTTCTATCAGTATTTCCTTTAACGTAAATTCAGAATACTTTTGCTGCACAAAGAGCTTTGTTTTTGAATCCTTTGTACTTCTAGGAAATCCCAGCTGTCTCTCTCCTATCTGCTTTTGTGATGGTAATTGAAAAGTCTGTTTTAGTGACTGCGTTTTTTGTTTTTTTTCAACCATGTCAGTCTAAAAACTTGACTGGTGCCAGCTGAATGTTAAGCAGTATTTCTCCAGAACCGTTTCTTGGACTCCTTGCATCTTAATCATCTGAGATATTAGTTGAAACTGCAGATTCCTAGGCCCCAAGGGTAAATATAGAGGTAGAACCAGGAATATGCATCTTTAACAAATACTTCATGTAAGTTTTATGCTTAATTTGAAAATGCTGGCTTAGACTTTTTCATGAGAGTTCTTAATAGAGTCATTCTATTAAGTAAAAATTAAATAGTCCAAATGGACCTTTCTGGAGTTGAGCTCTTTGATTCGCTCATTGGTAGTTAACATTTGCCTAAGTGCAGAGAAATGGTTGGCTCAAAAGCAATTTGAATTTCTTCTATAAATGAGTTTGAGTATTTGTTGTGTAGGTTGGTGTCCTGTGGTATCTGCCTTAGACTATTGCATTTGGAAATTTTCTCAAGACTCAATATCTGAGCCATGTATGTATGGATGGGTAGACAGATAAAAGAAGGTAAACCCTAACATATTTTATGGCACATCTTATCTGTTGTTAGAAGGTAAACCTGTTCCTTTTAAATATATACATGGTTTATTATAAATTTTACTGATATAAAGGATATATAGCATACAAAATCCTATTCATTTTTAAAATTTTTCATTATATTCCAAAAACAAATTAAGAGCAGTAACCCGAGTAAATTTCTTAAAGGTAATTTTTACCTTTTATCAATAAAACATATTAAAGTCTAAAAAAATTAATCTCTTTTTGCTCTAGCTATGTCAAAATTAGAGCAAAACCCACTGGACTCACTGGCATTAAAGCAAAGGTAGATTATTGGTCCTAATTTAAAATTTTTAGCTTATTTAATCATTGTTTAAAGAATACTTTTCTAAGTCTTAGTTTTGGTTTGAGGTAGTAACTCTGACTTGAACTAGAGTTTTGAGTGGGTTGAGAATTGATTTCTTATTTCTAGAAATATGTGTTTATTTACCTGAAAGAAAATAGGTAGTTGGATTTGGACCCAGAAAGCACAAACCAGATTTTACACGTCTTTCTGACTCTATATTCTTTTTGATAGACACAGACCATAGCCATGCCACCTGCACTTAGTAAATCCTTTTTAATGAAGTCAAATATGCTGTTTCCTGATCCCAACTAAAGAACTCCTTACCCTTAGTTATCTTTGATTCCCAGATATTCTGGCCTCTTTGCAGTATAGAGGTGTTTTTAAAAATATAGCATGACCCATTCTTTCTCCCTCTCTTCCTTCCTCATTCTTTCCCATTATAAGTAACTTGGACCCATTAATTTTCAGGAGCATCTGGGGACAGGGAAGGATTTGACTTTAGTAGAAGTTTCAGAGCAAAGGACTGCCATTAGTTTTATTTTGGTTTCACATTTCTATTACATTACTCAGAAAACCATCATGGTTAACTCAAAGAATTGTTTCAGAAATTTTTAAGTGCACATGAAGAGAAACTTAGGCCTACCAAAGTTTAGTCATGCAGTGGTGGAACTTAGCAAAAGATGGACATTGTATGTCATTAATTTCTTTGCTTTTTCCCTTCAAAGTACTACAGACTTTGGAAAATCATGGTAATGGAACATATTTTGTCTTTAAACATCTAGAATTTCTTTTGCTTTAGGAAATTCTTTGTTCATATTGGCTATCTTAGATCTTCATTGGGATACAGTGGTCATCAGCCTGAGCTACCTGTGTCATGCACAGGGCTTGCCAGGGAACTGAAAGCAGCAATGATGGTGTCCTTCCAGCATTCTAAAATACATATTTTGAATCATGTGTTGTAATTCTACTTTGGTTCATAGTATTCGAAGCTTTTGACATAGCTTGAATTTTGTACTCCTTTTATGTGTAAAAAATAATAATAAAAGAACTTACTTCCAGTGTTTGGTGACTTAAAAGTATTGGGTTGTCTGTTCTACGTCTAGGCCAAAACAGCTTCATGAAATCCCAGCCTTTTACTGTCCTGACAAAAACAAGGTGAATTTCATTCCTAAAAGCGGCTCTGCTTTCTGCCTCGTCAGCATCCTCAAGCCACTCCTTCCCACACCAGATCTTACTCTCAAGGGCTCTGGCCACAGTCTGACAGTCACCACTGGCATGACAACCACTCTACTGCAGCCCATCGCTGTGGCCTCCCTGTCTACAAACACAGAGCAAGACAGAGTCTCTCGAGGAACAAGTACAGTCATGCCATCAGCCTCTCTACTCACACCACCAGAACCAATCGAAGAAGCTGAGGGATAGGTCCCAATGCTGCATAGCCATTGTGTTCTGGGCAACTGAGAACCTCCTTGAATCACGTGACTCTGATGGATGGCATCATGCGCTCCCACTCGCTGTGACGTGCTCCACCTTTTCACAGTGACACGTCACAGTACATGTGCGGAAAGAAAGCAGCCTCTCTGATGGCTTTGCTCACTCATGGAGGCCAGCCCTCAGTGCTTAGCCTGCCTTTTCCTCAAGCACTGGTTGAAACAAGAAAGGTCTCATTCTTTACTTTTGGAGGGCTGATATCTCATTGTTTTTTGTTTTCAAATTAAACTTTTAGAAACAAAAATAAAAACCTGATCCCTGCAAACATGATTCCTAGAGACATGAATGATGCTGCAAGAACCATCTTTTATATGAAAATGACTATTTTATAATACCAATGTTACATTTTCTGAAACATAGCAAACAGGATGTTTAAAAGATTCTTTGGTGGCTTCTGTTTCTTGTTTCCCTTTCTAGATATGTGCTTTTCTCAGCTGTTTTCAGCTTTGGGACCAAAGGGGTTGTTGGCATTTCCCAGCAGTCTTAACCTCATGACCATGTTCTTCTCCCAAACAAGAAATGGTAGGTAAACGCATTGAACAAGTATATACAAAAAAAGATAAAAAGCAATATTAGCACATTATGTGATTTACGTTTTTTGATGTCAGAAGTTTGTGCTTTGGGTGGAATACTTGTAAAAATGCTGTTTTCTTCACTACTCCCGTACACATTTCACCATGTGGTCAGAAAAATTATAGTCTGGAGACAAATGCTTAATATATTCTCACCCATCATTGGAAGTTGGTTTAAAAGTCAGCCAAAAAGGAGCTACCCAGTGTTGATTGCCAGCTAGGAGTAAGGAGCCTCTGGTTTTCTGCACAATATTTATCACATGATCTCCCTTTACCACAGGTGTCATTCTACCTTTAATCATCACTGTATCATAGTCCCAAGAGATCCTAAAATGACTGCATGGATTTCCTTCTTTGCTTTTGTGATGTCGTTGTCTTGTGGATTTGGTCAGGGGTAGTAGTTTGCCAGGAGTGTAATCCATTGAATAGCAATCCGTAGTCACAGAATCTTGCGACTGACCTTTTCTTTATGGTGGTTGGCACTGAGATATGTTGTTGCCTACAGATTTTGCTAGTTGTCCCTCCAACATTTCACACAGTAGGGAAAATAGGCAAGGAGAGCTTTGGAGCACAAACAACAGGAACCTTTGAAAAATCCATACAGGATTTAGGCTTATTCTAGTACAATCACTGCCAATATCACATGACAACAGTATTTCATGTCTGGGTATGTGATAGTGAAATTAAGGAGCAGCTCTTTTTAAAAACGAGTTTCAGCAGACTGTTGATAAAATGCATCTTTCTAAGGTTTTCATATACTACCTTATGATGCAATAATTTAATGTTCTTATACATATTAAAGGGAGAACAAAAATTAAATACTTGTAAAAGGGATATGGTTTAGAAGGTTATTAATGTCAGTTTATCCAGATATATCCCATCACAGGAAACCTAGTGGTGGCAGTAAATCTTCTGAAAAGACTTCTTATATTGACGCACTTTCAAAACATCTAAGTCACCAAAAGTATGCCCTGTTAAGTTTAAAATGGAGATATAGTTAGGCAAGTTAGATAAACTCAAACATGAATAAGTCTGTCAGGTTTCAATTGCCGGGACCAATGAATTATGGTACCTTTTCATCCAAAACGAATTTACTTGGAATTAGTACATTGTGGCTTCTAAATCAGTAAAAGCTCAGTTATTCAGGATGTAAATTTTCTGGTTGGTTTCTTAGAACCCTGCTTTTTTTGCCTTTGTTATGCCTTTGACTTTACCGTTTCACCCTGAGAACTGCTCTGTCAAAAATACAGAAGAAAAGGCAAAAAAAAAAAAAAAAAAAAAATCAGGTGGGTTGATTTGAATGGTAGGAAGAGGAAGTTAAAAACAAGGTTAAAAAAACTCCTCGGTCTTTGAATTACCTGAGTTCTGTTAAATCTGTGTTTTTTGCCTTACGCTTTTTTCTGTCTCCATTCCCACAAGTCACAAGGGTATTTTACAACTAGAATGCCACTTTATTAACAATGTTTCCTTTTACTCTGTTGTGCATGTTTGTCTAATTCATATTTTTTTGTAGAGTTTCATATATCCTTATTCTAAAGTAATTTAAAATCGGAATGGGAGGATAAGTTTAAGATTTATTTACATAGCCTTGTAAATAGAACTTCTGATGTTTGGTTATAAGAATGTGAATGAATTGTATGGCAACCAAACATATCCTTGGATTTGGGAGAAATAGAGCCTGAGATTTGAAGGAAAAAAAAAAAGTACAAGGTACAAACAACTCTAACTGCCAGTGCCAAAGGGCTAATTTTTAAGCATATGAGCTTTATCGCAGTCTTAAAAAAATATTAACCATAGGTCCATTGAGCTTTTTTATTTAACCCTTAGTTCACAAATTTGATTTTTTTAAAAATGGTCTCAATAGACTGCATAATACTGTTTTCTAAAATTACATTCCATAATTATCTTGTTATTCTGTAGAAAACTGTACAGAAGGTAAATTTAGAATAGCTTCAATGGGAATATAATTTAAAACATTTTTAATTTTAAATACATTTATTTCCATTGTAGTAAAATAAATAGGTGGCATGTATATTTCAGGAAAAGGAGCTGTTCTGTGGTTATTCACTTTGCCAGTCTTAAGTTATTTTTTTACCCTTAAACAATTTCTTTGTGATAACATGTAAAGTTACTGGTTTTGATCATGACTAAGTCTTAACTTGTCATGGCTTTCATGACCAATTATGTTTTAAAACTGCTTTGTGTTTTTGTTTAATATGGTGAGCATGGATGCCAAAATTATTTTTGATCTAGATTCATTTTGTTTAAAATATTTCTTACATTCATGACAAGCCAAATCAGCCTTTTAGAAGGTGCTATTGCTAGCTGAGGAATAACTGGCAACAAGAAAGCCATTTTTCTCCTTTCTTTAATGGCTGGCTTTTACTGGAAAGTTTTAAAAAATGGCAGAATTTATAGCCTTCTGTATGTGCAAGATTAGGACTGGGTTATCAAGATTTTCTTTTGTTAAAGGAAATAAAAGAAAAATTGCCACTACTGAATTTACTATTCTAAACTTAAGATTCATTCCTCGATGCTTGGAATTTTGATGTCTCAAAATCCTACCAGTGGAAGTGCTGAATTTGCATTAAGCTAAGAATACTTCACTCCGCACTTTAAGGTTTAAGTTTTACTCTGCCTAATTTAATGATAAGCAGAGCAGTCCTGAACAATATTTTGTTTATACAATCCTGTTGAAGAATATAATTTGTTTTTTTAAAGTCTGTACCTTTCATCTCTGTTGAAGCTATGTAAATCTTTTTTAAATGCAATTTTTAAAATTTTGTTTTTCTAACAAAATTCTCCCCCCAAAACAGCATTTCCAGTGGTGATAAATATTGTTACTATGTACTTATGTATTCCTTGTATCTGAACACTTATTGCTGCCTCACAAGAAAATAGAACTTTTATGTTAAAAATAAAGTCTGTTCTTCTTGAGTTTTTTTCTGTGTACTTTTATGAATATAGTCTTAAATTCATATTTTCTTTTCAGATACCTCTAGCCTGAAATAACTTATGCATAGTATATTTTTCACAAATCTGTAGAAAAATGCATTTGTTACATAGCAGGATGTATAATATTACAGTTATTTCCTTACTACCTCCTTACTTGCTCTAGAACTTAAAGTACCTGATCTTTGGTAAATGATAAACATTAAATTATAAACAAGTACACTGAAGGATATACGTGTTTATAATTCAGTATTTCAGAGCTTAAGAGATTTAGCTTGGGAAATCAATTTTATTCTGAAGTACACATAAAACATTTTTTTCCTTTTGTTTTGGTAATTCACGTTTCCTAAACCACCTATATTCTTCCTTTGTGACAGTAGTTTATTTATGCAAGACAGTTCAGGCTGGGGGAGTTTAGTCTGTATGCACACAGCAGACCTACTCAGGCCCCCAGTGAAGACTACATGCAGTATAACCACTTAGAAAGCAGAGATATCTTTTAAGTGAAGTTTAGAAAGTCACCATGGCTGTCAGACACAAAAAATGGTCACCAAGTTAATAAAAAAGTTCTGGGGGGAAAGGTTAACCAGAATTTGGGGATAACTAATGTATATATATTTACATTTAACATAGCATCAAATACAGAAAATCTGAAACTGGCTCATACTTCCCTTTTTCTGTCTCATCCCTTCACCTTTAAAGAGGTTGAAAGGAACAAATTCAGATTTCCGGCTGGGTGTTGCTCTCTTCCCCCATTTATTATTTTTGCTTTGAATCAGTATTAAATATACCAAAGAAAGGTTTTTAGGTTTATATCGATCCTTTCCCTTTGATTGCTTTAAAAAAGTGAGTGTAAAATAGAGTATCCTCTTCAATGTACAGTAAACCCTCAATGTCATCGATAGGTTGTGTGACTTAAGTGAAACAATTTATAATGAAACCAATTTTACCATAGGCTAATTGATATAAACGAGTTAAGTTCCTGTGGCATCTCATCACTGTTATAATGAAACTATTATTTGAGGACCTGCTGTATATCATAGTATAATAATACAAATAGCCTTTGTATCTCTTTGATTCGTGTTTTTCAAACTTTGGATTTGGAATTAAATGGGCTCAGCCAAGTTTTTTTTTTTTTTTAAGCAGAATAGAAAACAAGTATATTTACACATAAGGAGAGTATTTGTGTGTAAAACACTTGCTAGACAAGAGATAGTCATGCAATGCATAATATTTCGGTCACCAGATAGACTGCACATGATGGCGGTTCTATAAGATAGGAGTGAAAACTCTCTTAGTGACATCTTAGCCATTGTGATGTCTTACCACAGTGTGTTACTCATGTGTTTGTGGTAATGCTGGTGTAAACCTACTACACTTCCAGTTCAGCACATAAAATGATGTACAGTACGTAATACTTGATAATGATGAATGACAGTGTTGTTGGTTTATGTAATTTTTTCATAGAGTGTACTATTCATACTTATAAAAAAGTTTGCTATAAAACTGCCGTCTTACATACATACAGCAGCCTCATATATCTCATGTTTACTGTGTCTTTTGATTATATCATTTTTGGGGTGCTTGATTTTATCTTGTGTTGTTTTATAAATTTAGTGTAGCTTCAGTGTGCAGTGTTTATAAAGAGTCCACAGTAGAGTACGGTAGTCCTAAGCCTTCACATTCACTCATCACTCACTCACTGACTCACCTGAGCAACTTCTAGTCCTGCAAGCTCCATTCATGGTTAGTGCCTCATATAGGTGTAACATTTTTATCTTTTATACATACTGTATTTTTATATATACTTACTATTCTGTTAACAGTTACCTACAGTATTCAGTAACATGCTGTACAGGTTTGTAGCCTAGGAGCAATAGGCTATACCATAGACCCTAGGTGTGGAGTAGGCCATACCATCTGTTTGTGTAAGTGCACTCTGATGTTTGCACAATGACAAAATCACCTAAACACATTTCTCAGAATGCATTCCTCTCAAGTAACACCTGACTATACACATACTAGGTTGTAAAGCAAGATGTACTTATACTGTAGGTTGTAAATAAAATGATTTGAAAAATACTGTTAGGAACAGCTTTTGTGTAGGTACCTTTGGGTTAGTCTGGTATCTTAACACAGATGAGACTAGTCTTTAAGACATTGTTTCTACATCCCATTAATAAGTATCTCCAAATTGCTGGTTTTGTAAAAAATAAATACTTTTCAAGAGTTTGCATCTTCTCCAGGATTTATCTCTATATACTCTTAACTTTGATTTTATATACTAGCATGGATTTGTCCTAAACATTTTTTATAGAGGACTATTATGGAGGCTCTCGGTTAAAAACCAGAAGTATAAGCATTCATCTCAATTCCACATGTTAAGCATTTATTTTTTAGATCATTGGGATAATTCAGGGGAGATGCAGAAAAGCTCTGGATTTAGAGCCATAATTTGGGTACTAGTTCTGGGTCTGCAGCTTAATGGTCATGGGATATTGGGTAAAGAAGTCACCTCTTTGAACCGTAGTTTTCTGTTTATGTGATGAAGGAAATGCTGATGATAGTGCTGTCAGGTAAATGGTTAGTAAATGTGAAAATAGCTTGACTTATAAAACTGGAAGCAAATACATCTTACTTTGTTAGGTTATTTTATTCATTCTTTAGGAAAGCCATAAGTTTTTAGTCATAGAAAATGATCCCATAGAATTCAGCTCACAAAGTATAAAATAGTCAAGGCTGTTGAGCTGAAATCAATAAAAATAGGTAACACTGATAAGTTTTCCAAGTGCCAGACAGTTTATA
Organism: Pteropus vampyrus; assembly: GCF_000151845.1. Taxonomy (NCBI): domain Eukaryota; kingdom Metazoa; phylum Chordata; class Mammalia; order Chiroptera; family Pteropodidae; genus Pteropus; species Pteropus vampyrus. The sequence goes on along the minus strand of NW_011888927.1, from coordinate 284,401 downwards.
TGTTACTGTATACCCTAATCTTTATAATAACCCCGATAAAGCCAGGTTTTACTATCTTTTTACTATCTTATATATGATGAAATGGGAATTAGATTAAATAATTTATGGTCATACATCTGGGAAATGTCAAAGTCTGGCTTTGAACCAAGACCGACTCTAGAACTCGGACATTAACCACAGAGCCTTACTGGTATTTGTCCTGTAACAGTGACATTAATAAAATAGAGGTTTTCAGTATCATTGCAGATTATGTGACATTGGGCCACTGCCTTGTTTGTTCTCCGACTTCATTGCTTCAACTGCTGGCAGCTTGGTTCAGAGGGCAAAGAGAAAGCATGCTGGTTAGACGCCAGTTCCTGACCAAGGAAGTTAGTGACACAAATCCTCAAACTCTGGATTTTAATGTTGCCATAGTTGTACAAAGTCAAAAGAAATATTTTCTTTAATATGGGTAGAACAGAATGATTCACATTTTTGCTGGGTTTTTTTTTAACCTTTTTAAAGAAAAGACAAAAGTAATTTCAATCTCAATACCTTGGTATGTCCATTTCAGACAGAGAAGACAGTAGAATGAAATCACGAGGATCAAATTTAAGTCGTATGTGACAAGCACTACAAAATAACAATATATAATGTTAACAGTGGTTATTCCTGGTTGGTACAGCTGTGGATGTTTTATTCTTCTACTTTTTAGTGTTTTTCAGACTTTTAAATGAGAGAGTATTACTTTGTAATGGGAAAAAAGAAAACTTTCTTTAATGTAAAAACAATGCACTTCAAATTCATATTTATTAACACCACCGAGACCTTTATCGCCTTTTTGTATTGCCTCTTTGTACATTGAACAGTTTATTTACAACACTGAGTGAAGAACCATGACTTCATTTTAAACGTCAAGGACAGTTTTAAATATTGAACTCTTTAGTCTCCATTTAAATGGCACTTAAAATACAGAAGATATTTTATGTTGGGATTATGGATGTGACCAATCCTGTCACATAAGTTTTCCTTAAATATTTAAACAACTTCACATTGTATGTTTTAAATGCATCTACATCCGAAGATTCGGGGGCTTCATTGCTCAAGGTAAGGGAATGCAGGGCCCTGCCAATACACTGGATCAGTTCTGACTTTATTCTTTTTATTCCTGCCTTCAGGAATCCAAGTTAAATATTATGGCTTATATTTCATTGGTTATTGCTTCTAGGCTCACAATTTTGATATTTGACAATTTGTATTTTGTTACTGAGAGTACACAGAGAATACACATTGTTATTTCTCATATCTTATGTAAGAATTAGAATCCAGATTCACAAGGATATTAATTGCTCTGGTTTTATTTTCATTCTGTGGTATCTATTTTCAATTCAAACTACCTTCTCGCTACTAAGATTCTAAGGTAAAACCCAAGTTTTTAAATAAGGAAACAATAATTGGATTTGTATCGAATACTTTAGGAAATAAACTTTTGTTCACGTCATCTTGTAATCTTTATTAAAAGAGGCTCAAAAACAGAGCACAATCAAACTTCCGTTGTTCTTATGCTGTAAGACCTCTGCATTTCCAGATGGTCTGTAAAGACAATTATGTGAAATAAATATCCATGGTTGAAATACAAATTCATCATTGTGCAAATGCTGAAACCTATTTTGTTAAAATACAGTTTGTTTCCAACAAAAACAGAGCTATGCTTTACAATTAATGAAAGATTTCAAAAATATAAAGTTATACCTATCTGATGTTAATATACTCTAGTATTCCTGCCTTTCTTGTAAAGTGGTAGATTAGGCAAATTTAGTTCTGGGGCTTTTTAAATGTATTCTTATTTGGTATTAAAAAAGTAGAAGATAGGTATTTCACCCACTCAATAAGTATTTTGAAAGAGGTGTTCTCAGCCTACTCTTGGTTAAGGTTAATATATTTCTTACTGAATGGAAGATCTAGATTTAGACAAATAGCAACTGGTCATCTTTCTGTTCTGTGTTTATTCTGTCCTTTACTCCCTATTGAATATGTGGTTGGTTTCCTATATTAGTAATCTAGGTGTAATAATAGTCAGATTTCTGTTTCTGGCCCCTAAATTAATGAATGAGTTTCAAATAACAAACCTTGAGAAAGTATGAATGGTTACCTTCATTTTAACTAAGTTTTCAATGTGCTCTTCAAAAACAGAGTTGTTAGACTTGCTGAAGTTATAACTAGACTTGCTAAGGCAGTTAATTTTGAATTTGGGGTAAATGGTCAAGTACATACTTTGTTGAAAGAAAATGTTAGAGATACTAAGGGCTAAATAAAAATCTCTCGTATGTTTCTATTTTTTGAGAACATTTGCTCTTGGAAAATTGAGGGCCATATCCCTTCACATTCAGAATCTGGGATTCGGATTTCTGGCTTGACGAGACCAGTGGTTTTTCTTTGTGTTGTGGTGTTTTTGTTTATATGAGATAACGACTGCTTTGCATGCAAGGGAGATAAATAGTTTTGAACTCATGCATTAGTGAAAGAAACTAATAAAAATGAGACAAACTTGACAAGGTCAGCATTTTCTGAGGTACTCAAAGTTGAGAGCAGAATCACCATGGGTGTAGTATTTAGATCATCAATCATAATCATAACTCGTGGTGATTGGATCTTGGCAGAACAAAGACAGTATTGCGTTCTAGGGAATTTCACTGAATGAAAAGACTTAAAAAATGCTTCTGAAGGGATAACCAAATAAATAGGAATAAGCATGTGAAAAGATTTTAAAGAAAGACTTCCTAGGTCCATGTTTCCGACCCTCAGATAAGGTCTTTCCAGCCTATGCCGTACTTGGCCATAGTAGTGCTTTTCCGAAGCTTGCAGACAGTTCAGATTTCAGTTAGGCCAGACTGCTATGGATGCAAAGTGGACTGCATTTTACCTACTCGGGTCCGTCCATTCCTAAAAAATGTCTTTCTATATACATTGGCACAGACATTACAAGCAGTTCTCTTGTAAATAATAAGCTTGTTTAAAGCTAAGTAGATGGAAACTACCATGAATAACAAAGTTAAAATGTTTTCTTACAGAAATGAAATAAATTGAATGACAAAAGTAAGATACTGGGAATACTGTTTCAAAACGAAAAGGTGGGCAAGAAAGACTAACAGAAAATCGAGTAATTGATGTGTATATGTAGTGGCTACGTTTTCATTAGCTTACACTAATTTCAATTAAATAGCCTTCCCTCTAACTTAGATTCAAAACCCTCTACGGGTAACAGGTTTTCTTCAGTAAACAAACAGAGCTTCAGATGCTGTCACCTGAAGAAAGTGAAAAGTGGAAAAAAATAAGATACTCCATTACTGATCTTGTAGAGCTTTTTGTAACTCTGCCAGAAAGTATTCTGGGTTAAATCACATCAAGAAATATGGGGTAAGTATGCAAATATATATAAGTATAAGGTGTTTAGAATTTCTCCCTCATTCAGATAGCAGTTTCTGGGTAATTTCAGGAATACTATTGTCAATTGTTTATTGTCCTCCCCTCCATTTCAGGAAGAATATGAATACTGCATATTACCGTATCTATGAAAAATCAGACCTGACAACACCTGTACAATGTCTTGAATGTTACTGGACATTCTTGTAGTTTATGAGATGGGAAGACAGACTTTTCTGTTTCTATGGAGGATGGACTTTGCAAATAAATTATCCTGCTACTTCTCCATGAAAATTTGATAATGGAATTAAGGGATATCTATGATTTTCTATGAAAGAAAAAAAATGAGTAATAGTACATTTTAGCCTCCAAGTGGAGAAAATAAGCACCAAGTTTCTCTGTGGTTTCTTTAAAGCAAATTGAGTTCTCAAATGTTATTCTACCTTTCTAACTAAAGATAAAACTGGTCTGGTTCTAGTACTGTTTTCACAAAAGAAAATGCCTCTTGCCACTGTTTTATTTAAAAACCAACCCCAAATCACAACCCAATTTACATTCTGTCATTTACCCACATAGAAAATTCTCACAGCCAGCAAGGAAACTTATACATGAAAGGCTTTCCAAAGAAATAAACCCAACTCCTTATTGACAATTATTCCTAGCTGTTATTTCAAAATAAATTGTATCTATTTCAGACTCAATAGTTTCTAATACTTTCCACATATTATCAACAGCCGCAAATCTAAGATATTAAAAAGACAATCTATTCAAAGGTAGTCCTTACCATCTGTCTAAGGTTGGCTGACAAGTGTTATATTCACAAACACGATGCTTTTGTGTATGAATTACAATATAAACTTTCCACAAAGGCAGTATGTTGCAAAATTGATGTCTCAAGACCATTAAAGTGACATCATAATTTCAGTCAAGCATTAAGAAGTTCATCATCTGGGTGTCCAATAGCATCAGGGTTTGAAAGTGGATCCAAGTCTGCAAATAGATTGAACCAGGCTGACATACCTTGGTTACCATTGTTGGGAGCTATTAAAAAAGAAAAAAAAAAAAATTAGCGTCTCAGATTTTTGAAATCACATTGTTGTACTTTTATGATTATAAAGTAGATGGTTCTAAATCAAAAAAATTCAAGACAATTGACAAGAATTGCCTATCAATTATGTTTCCTTAAGGATAATTTTGAAAAGCTAATGCAGCTATTTGTGCTTTGCTGAGGCTCTTATAGCTAAGTGACTGCATGTTGCTCTAAGAAAGGACTTCATTAGAAGTGAAAAGGCAGGGAGTAGTATAATTTTCTTAGAAGCACTAAGATAATTTATAGAAGGCTCTCAGATAATGGTCAAAATTAAAAGTAACCTTTATCCTTACAAAGTAGAAATAAATGCTGCATTGTAAACTTGGTGAGAAATCTATATTATAAAAGCAATATTAAAACAGTAACAAAGTAGAAAAAAAACTCCACCTAATACTATCACATTAACACACCCAACTGTTGTCATTTTGGTCTACAGTTGTTTCCTTTGTCTTTTCCATTCTTTTCCATGTGCACATAAAATTTTTTGATATATTTTAAATTTATTTTTCAATTACAGTTGACATGTTTCAGGTGTACAACACAGTGATTAAACATAACAGAAGTGATCCCCAATAAGTCCAGTACCCATTTGACACCACACATGGTTATTACAATATTACAGACTATATTCCCTATACTATACTCCCCCTCGACTGTTTTGTAACTGCCATTTGGACTTTTTTATTACATATTTTTTCAATTATAGTTGACATACGTTATATTAGTTTCAGGTGTACAATACAGTGATTAGACATTTATATAACTTACGAAGTGATCACCTTGATAAATATAGTACTACTGACTATATTCCTGATGCTGTACTTTACATTCCCATGACTATTTTGTAACTACCAATTTGTACCTCTTAATCCCCTCTCCTTTCCACCCTCTACCCAATTTGACAACCGTCAAAATGCTCTCTTTATCTATGAGCTTGATTCTGTTGTTTGTCCTGTTCTCTAGATTCCACATATGACATCTTTCTCTATCTGACTTACTCCACTCAGTACAATACCCTCTAGGTCCATCCATATTGCAGATGGCAAGATTTCATTCTTTTTATGGCTGAGTGATAATCCAGTGTGTGTGTGTGTGTGTGTGTGTGTAACCTCTTTATCCATTTATCCATTGATGGACACCCATGATGCCTCCATATCTTGGCTACTGTAAATAATGCTGCAATGAACGTATGGATTCACATGTCTCTTCAAAGTGGAGTTTTGAGTTCCTTCAGATAAATACCCAGAAGTAAGATAACTGGGTCTTTTGCCTCATTATAACCTTTGTTTTAAAGTCTGTGTTGTCTGGTGTAACTATTGCTACCCCAGCTTTTCATTTGTTTGTTTCCACTTTCATGCAACTTCTTTTTTCATCCCTTTACTTTCAGTCTGTGTGTGTCTGTCTGAATTGAGTCTCTTGTAGGCAGCACATGTGTTTTGTTATCCATTCAGCCACCATCTTTTGATTGGAGCATTTAATCCTTTTTTATTTGAAATAGTTTGTTGATAGATATGTAGTTATTGCCATTTTATTCATATTTTTAATCTTTTTATCCTTTTTAAACAAGTCCCTCTAACAGTTCTTTTAATACTGGCTTGGTGGTGATGAACACCTTTAGTGTTCTCTTGTCTGGGAAGCTCTTTATCTGTCCTTCAATTCTAAATGAAAGATTTGCTGGGTAATCTTGGTTGTAGGTCCTTACTTTTCATCACTTTGAATATTTCATGCCTATCCCTTCTATTGAGAAATCAAATGACAGTCTTATGGAGCAAACTTGTAGGTAACTAACTGTTTTTCTCCTGCTGCTTTTAAGATTCTCTGTCTTTACCCCTTGGCATGTTAATTATGATGTGTCTTGGTGTAGGCCTCTTTGCGTTCCTCTTGTTTGGGATTCTCTATGCTCCCTGGGCTTGTATGTCTATCTCCTTCACCAGGTTAGGGAAGTTTTTTGTCATTATTTCTTGAAATAGATTTTCAATTTCTTGTTCTCTCTCTTCTCCTTCTGGTACCCCTTTGATGTGAATGTTGGTATGCATGATGTTGTCCTGGATGCCCCTTGAAGTATCCTGATTTTTTTTGGATTCTTTTTCTTGCTGTTCTGACTGGATTGTCTGCTACTTTATCTTATAAATCGCTGATTCGATCCCTTGCTTCATCTAATCTACTGTTTACCCCTCCTTAGTTACTCTTCATTTCAGTTATTGTATTCTTCACTTCTGACTGGTTCTTTTTTATAATTTGTTTCCACTTTTATGTTTTCTATTTCTTTGTTAAAGTTCTCACTGAGTTCCATCTACTCTTCCCCTGAGTTCATTTAGAATCCTTATAACAAGTGTTTTGAACTCTGCATCTGGTAGACTGCTTGTCTTTATTTTGTTTAGTTCTTTCTCTGGAGCTTTGTTCTGTTCTTTCATTTTGGACATGTTTCTTGTCTTCCCATTTTGGCTGCCTACTTGTGTTTGTTTCTATATATTAGGTAAGGCTCCTATGTCTACCGGTCTTAGTAGAGTGGTCTTAGTACATGTGCTGAGGGTCCCAGTGGCACAGTCTTCCCTGGTCACCTGAGTCTGGTGCTCCAGGTTATGTCCCTTGTATGGGTTGTGTATGCCTTCTTGTTATAGTTGAGCCTTGGCTGCTGTTTGTTTGTCAATGGGAGGGATTGACCCTCAGGCTGATTGGTTGTGATGACTGACCATGACCAGTGGAAGAGCTAAATTGCAGGGGCTGACCCTTCTGAGTAGGATTTGCTTTAGCAGGGCTCTGGTGACTTCCAAGTCTGCATTTTGGGTGTATTGTCCTCAGATGTGACCCCAGGTGATACTCTGGTTCAGACTGGAGCTGGCCACAAAGTGTGCAGGCTGGGGTCTCCTGGGAGGGACCTTGCCGCAGGCCAAGTTCATCTGCAGCCTGCACCGTGCCTGGAGTCACCTGGCATGAGCCACCAAGCAATCCACATATGGCCACCACCTATGCTGGGCTTAGAAGTGCCTCAAGAGGCCAAGCTGCAAACTGAGGCTGGCTGCCACTGGGCTTGAGGCTGCTCAGCAAGAGGTATGGGGCACAGTGAGGGCAGATGCTGCTTGTTTAGCTTTTGCAAACCTTTGAGGGTTTATAGGAAAGTCCACAGCATGGGCCAAGACAGGCTGTTTGTATGGAAAATCCACTGGAAGCAGCTTGGGTGGGCCCACAATTTGGGAGGGGCAGAGTCTCAGGGAATCACCTGGGCAGAGTGACCATTGTTAAGTTGATGGAGACTCAAATATGGTGGCCACCTGTATCTACACACTTGGCAGCAGAGGGTTCAACAGAGGAACAATGCCCTGTACCAGCACTTCTGTCTGGGAAAAAGCTGCCCCTCCAGCCCTCGCCCTGAAGCCAGACAACTCAGTTCCTCCCTGTATGTCCCTAGTGCCCTTTGAGCTGCCTCCCCAGCGCTTGAGCTCAGAGTGAGTGATTCCGTCACCAAGTAAGTCTGTGTGGGCCCCTTAAGAGGAAAGATTGAGATTACCTCAGCCCTCTGTCTCACTGAGCAATAACCTTTGATGGTTTTCACAGCCAGAAGTTGTGGGGACTTCTTTTCTCAGCACTGGAATCCTGGGCTGGGGAGCCCGGGGTGGAGCCTGGATCCCTTGCTCTTCCAGGGGGACCTCCGTAGCAGAAATATTTCTGATTCTCAACCACCACACTCAGGTGTGAGACGAGCCTATTTCATATTTCCGCCCCTCTTACCAGTCTCAACGTGGCCTCTTCTGCGTGTCCCCTTTTGTAGGAGCTCTGTTTAGCGAGACCCCCGGCAACTCCTGATAATGGCCATTCTGTAGTTTAGTTGTAATTTTGATGTGGTTGTGAGAAGAGGCAAGCATAGTGTTTACCTATTCCACCCTCTTGAGTGGAAGCATAAATCTGCACTTAATTTCTTCACTGTTTTCACTCATCTCCCCAACCCTCCTCCCATCTGTTCTCTGTTTCTAGGAGTCTGTTTTGTTCATTTATTTTGTGTTTTAGATTCCACATACAAGTGAAATCACATGGTAATTATCTTTCTCTGAGTTATTTCACTTAGTATAATACCCTCTAGGTCCATCCATGTTGTCAGAAATGGCAAGATTTCGTTCATTTTTATGAATGAGTAATAGTCCATTGTATATATGTACCACCTCTTCTTTATCCATTTGTCTATCGATGGACACTTAAGTTGCTTCCATATCTTGGCTATTGTAAATAATGCTGCAGTTAACATAGGGATGCATGTAACTTTTTGAATTTCTTCAGATAAATACCAAGTGGAAGTGCTACATCATATGGTAGTCATATTTTTAGTTTTAAGACCCTCCATACTGTTTTCCACAGCAGCTGCACCAATTTACAATCCCACCAACAATACACAAGGGTTCCCTTTTCTCCGTATCTTCACTAACACTCGTTTGTTGATTTATTGCTGATAGCCATTCTGACAGGTGTGAGGTGATATTTCACTGTGGTTTTGATTTGCATTTCTCTAAGGATTAGTGATGTATCACTGGCAAATATCTTCTCCCATTCAGTAGGTTGTCTTTTCATTTTGTTGATGGTTTCTTTTGCTGAGCAAAAACTTTTAGTAGTCCCATTTGTTTATTTTTTGTTTCCCTTCCCTGAGTTGATATAAACACACACACACACGTGTGTGTGTGTATGTGTGTGTGTGTGTGTGTGTGTGTGTGTGTGTGTGTGTGTATTACTAAGAGCAATGTCAGAGTTTGCTGCCTGTGTTCTTCTAGGAGTTTTATAGTTTCGGGTCTTAATATTTAAGTCTTTAACCCATTTTGAGTTTATGCTTGTGTATGGTGTAACAAAGTAGTCTAGTTTCATTTTTTTAAATGTATCTGTCCAGTTTCCCTAACACCATTTATTAAAAAGACTGTCTTTATTGTATATTCTTGCCTCTTTCATTATAGATTAATTGACAATAGGGGCATGGGTTTATTTCTGGGCTCTCTATTCTGTTCCACTGATCTATGTGTCTGTTTTTATGCCAGTACCATGCTGTTTTAATTACTATATCCTTGTGGTATAGTTTGGTATCAGGTAGCATGATACCTCCAACTTTGTTCTTCTTTCTCATGATTGCTGTGGCTACTCAGAGCCTCTTGTGGTTCTGTGTAAATTTTAGGATTACCAGTTTTAGTTCTGTGAAAATGCCATTGGTATTTTGATAAGGATTGCACTGAATCTTGTAGACTGCTTTGGGTAGTATGATCATTTGAACAATGTTAATTCTTCCTATCCACGAGCACAGTATATTCTTATATTAGTTATATCTCCTTCAATTTCTTTTTTCAATATCTTATACTTTTTCGAGTACAGGTCTTTAACCTCCTTGGTTAAATTTATTCCTAGGTATTTTATTCTTTGTGATTAATTTCTCTTTCCGATTTTTTGTTATTAGTGTATAAGAATGCAATTGATTTCTGAATATTAATTTTGTATCCTGCTACCTTAACTAATTCATGTATTAGTTCTAATAGTTTTTTGATGGACTCTTTAGGATTCTCTTTTATAATATCATGTCATCTGCAAATAATGACAGTTTTACTTCTTCCCTTCCAATGTGGATGCCTTTTATTTCTTTTCCTTGCCTGCTTGCTGTGGCCAGGGCTTGCAATACTATGTTGAACAAAAACAGTGAAATTAGACATCCTTTTCTTGTTTCTGAACTTAAAGAGAAGCCTTTCAGCTTTTCACTGTTGAGTGTGATGTTAGCTATGGATTTGTCATATATGGCCTTTATTCTATTGAGGTATGTTCCATCTATCGCAATTTTGCTGAAAAATTTCATCACAAATGGATGCTGGATATTGCCAAATGCTTTTTCTGCATATATTGAGATAATCACAATATTTTTATTCTTCAGTTTGCTTAAGTGGTGTGTCATATTAATTGATTTTCGGATACTGAATCAAACTTGCATATCATGAATAAATCTCACTTGATCCTGGTGTAGGATCTTTTTAATGTATTGCTTAATTCAGCTTGCTAATATTTTGTTGAGGACTTCTGTTCATCAGAAATATTGGCCTATAATTTTCTTTTTTTCTAATGTTTTTTTGGTTTTGGTATCAAAGTAATGTTGGTCTCGTAAAATGAGTTTGGGAGCCTTCTATCCTCTTTAATTTTTTGGAATAGTTTGAGAAAGATAGGTATTAATTCTTCTTTGAATGTTTGGTAAAATTAACCTGTGAAACCATCCGGTCCAGGATTTTTGTTTGCTGGGTAATTTGATCACTGATTCGATTTTGTTAGTATTTATCAGTCTGTTCAGATTTTGTTTCTTCCTGATTTAGTTGTACAAAATTGTATGTTTCTAGGAATCTCTCCATTTCTTCAGGATTGTCCAATTTGTTGGCATATAATTGTTTATAGTATTTTAAATGATTATTTGTATTTCTGTGACGTCAGGTATCAGTTCTCTTTCAGTTCTGATTTTATTTATTTCTTGATGAGTCTGGCTAAGGTTTATCAATTTTGTTTATCTTTTCAAAGACCCAGCTTTTAGTTTTGTTGATGGTTTTGTTTTTTAAGACTCTAGTTCATGTATTCCTACTCTTATTTACTCTTCCTTTTTACGTACTTTGGGCTTTATTTTTCTTTTTCTAGTTCCTTTAGATTGTTTGAGATTTTTTTTCTTTGTTTCTGAGAGGTAGGCCTGTATTACCTCAGAGGACTGCTTTCACTGTGTCCCATAGATTTTTGTGTCATCGTATTTTCATTTTCTTTTATTTCAAGGTATCTTTGATTTCTTCCTTGATCTTATTATTAACCTATTCATTATTTAGTACCATGTTATTTAGCTTCCATGTGTTTATCAGTTTTCTTTTTGTAATTCATTTCTAGTTTCATACCCTTTGATCAGAGATGATGCTTTATGATTTCAGTCTTAAATTTACTGAGATTTATTTTGTGACCTAACAAATGGTCTATCCTGGAAAATGTTCCATGTGCACTTGAAAAGAATGTACATTCGGCTGCTTTTGGGTGAAATGTCCTAAAAATAATTAAGTACATCTGCTCTAATGTGTCATTTAAGGCCACTGTTTCCATGTTGATTTTCTATCTGGATGATCTATCTATTGGTGTCAGTGTGGTGTTAAATTACCCCACTGTATTGTGTATTATATTACTGTTGCTCTCTCCCTTTACTGCATTATGTGTTTTGGTGCTCCATTGTTGGCTATGCAGATGTTTACAAGAGTTATATCTTCTTGTCGGATTGATCTGTTTGTCATTATGAAATGCCCTCTTTATCTCTTGTTACATTTTGTTTTAAAGTCTGTTTTTTTTTTTTGTTTTAGTTTTTGTTCTTCCACTTTTTTTTTTTTTTTAACCATTTGCATGAAATGTCTCTTTTTCCATTCTTTTACTTTCATTCTGTATCTTTCTAACTGAAGTCAGTCTCTTATAGGCAGCATATGTATGGGTCCTGTTTTTTTGTCCATTCAGGCAACCTATTTCATTTGATTGGAGCATTTAGTCCATTTACTTTTAATGTAATTATTGACGTGTACATAGTTATTCTATTTTATTAATTGTTTTCTGATTGTTTTTGCCATTCTGTTCCTTTTTTATTCTCTTGTATGTTGACTTTCTATAGTGTTATGTTTGGTTTCCTTTTTCTTTATTTCTTGTAAATCTCACAGATTTTTGGTTTGTCGTTACCATGTACTTTATATATACCAAGAGATGTTCATAGCAGTATAAAGCTGATGGTTGCTTAAGTTTGAACACATTCTAAAATCACTGCTATTTTTACTCACCCCCCATCCACACTTATGTTTTTGTCATTTTTACTTCTGTGTTTGTGTGTATCTTGTATTTACTGTTGTAATTACACATGATCTTCTTACTTCTGTCTTTTAACCTTTGTACTAGCTTTACAGTTGGTTGATCCAATGCTTTTACTGTCTGTCTTTGTTGGTTATCATTTTTTTTCTTTCCTATATTTTCTTATTTTTATTTTGCTCTTTTCTACATGAAAGAATCCCATTAACATACCTTGTAATACTGGTTTAGTGGTGATGAACTCCTTTAGCTTTTTCTTGTCTGGGAAACTCTTTATCTCTCCTTTGATTCTAAAAGATAGCCTTGCTGAGTAAAGTAATCTTGGTTGGAGGTCTTTATCTTTCAGCAATTTGAATATTTCATGTCATTCCCTTTGGCCTGCAAAGTTTCTATTGAGAAATTAGCTAATAGTCTTATGGAATCTCCCTTCTACATAACTGCTTTTCTCTTGATACTTTTAAGATTCTCCCTTGGCCTTTAAATTTGACATTTTACATATGATGTGTCTTGGTGTGTTCTTGTTTGGGTTCATCTTGTCTGGGACTCTCTGAACTTCCTGGACTTGTAGGGAAGTTTTCAGTGATTATTTTTTCAAACGGGTTTTCTCTTTCTTCTTCTTCTGGTACCCCTATGATGCGAATGCTGGTACACCTGATGTTGTCACAAGGTCCATTAAAGTATTGTCACTTTTTAAAATTCTTTTTACTTTCTGTTGTTCTGATTGGTTGTTTTCTGCTACCCCCTCTTGAAGATCACTGATTAGATCTGCTTCATCTAATTTATGTTGATTCCCTCTAGTATATTCATTTCATGTACTGTATTCTTCATTTCTGACTGGCTCTTTTTTGATAGTTTCTATCTCTTTGTGTATGTTCTCAGTTTGTCTATTTTTCCCCTAAGTTCATTGGGCATCCTTATAACCAGTGTTTTGAACTGTGTATCTGTAGATGATAAGTTTCCATTTCATTTAGTTCTTTTCGGGGGGAAGTTTTGTCCTGTTCTTTCATTTGAGACGTGTTTCTTTGTCTCCTCATTTTGGCTGACTTCCTCTTTGTTTCTATGTATTATATCTGCTGTGTCTCCTAGTCTTGACAGAGTGGCCTTATGCAGAAGGTGTCCTAAGGGGCTCAGTAGCGCAGTCTCTCTGGTCACCTGATCCAAGTGATCCAGGGGTATCTCCTGTGTGGGTTGGGTGTGCCCTCCTGCTGTAGTTGGGTCTCGATTACCGTGGGTATGTCAGTGAGTATTGACCCTCTTCTTGACTGGCTGTGAGGGCTGGCCATGACTATAGGGGATGAACTGTTGTGTGGGGACTGACCCCATGGAGCAGGAGTCGCTTTAGCAGGGCTCTGGCACTAGCCAAGTGTGCCCTTTGGGGTGTTGTTTGTGGAGATGGTTGAGTGGTGCTGGTGTGATCTGAAGCCAGCCACTGGGTATATTTGGACTGGAGCCTCAGGAGGGGTTCTGGTGCAGGTCAAGTTCAGCTGCCATTTGTGCTGCGTTTGGGGCCACCTGGTGGGAGCTACAAAGTGATGTGTGGTTGATTTCTGCTTATGCTGGGCTTAGAGGCATTTGGGAGGGAATATACTGAGAACCAAGGCTGGCTCCTACTAGTGCCAGGCTTTGGACCCTTTGGCTTAATCATGTGAGCTGAGACCAGCTGCCACTTGTGCTGGGCTTATGGCCACTTGGTTGAAGCTATGTTCCCGGGCAAGACTGGCCACTGCTTATGCCTCATGGGATTTACAATGCAAGTTGAGACCCTTTTGAGACCCTTCACCGCTTGCTGGGCTTGTGGCTGCTTAGCAAGAGCTACAAGGCTTGCCAAGGCTGGCTACTGCTTGTTTGGAATTTATGACCTTTTGAGAGATTTTGGAAAATTCCACAGCAGGAGCTGAGGCAGGCTGCTGGTGTAGAGGAACTGCTGGAAGAGACTCAGGTCAGGCGAGTGAGTTGAGTGGGGCCGAGTCTCAGTGATTCAACCAGTGGGGTGCAAATGCTATTAGCAGGTTAATGGAGAGCACAGATTTGGTGCATACCTGTGCTGAGATGGCTGTGTGGAAAACAAACTCAAAAAGGGAACAATGGCTGCTGTCAGCACTTCTGTCCCCAGAAATAGCTGCCTTGACCCTTGCCCCTCTAGCCTTTGCCCTGAAATTAGTCAATTTAGTTCCTCTATGGGTGTCCTTGGTGCTTTCCAAGCTGCTGCCCCTCATCTAGAGCTTAGAGAAAGTGTTTCTGTGCACTGGCCCTCTAAGAACAGATGTTATGCGAACTCCTCAGCACTGGCTCCCTGGCTAGGGAACCCAGTGTAGAGCTGTGACCCCTTGCTTCTCAAAGGGGACCTTTGCAATCAATCTCTCCTGATTCTTAATTGCCACACCTTGGGTGTGGGACCTGCCTATTCCACATCTCCGCCCCTCCTACCAGTCTCAACATGGCTGCTTCTCTATATCCTCAATTATAGGACTTCTGTTCAACTAGTCTTCAGGTGATTTGTAATGATGGTTCTATAATTTAGTTCTAATTTTGACTGGATCGTGAGAGGAAGTAAGCACAGGAGGTTTACCTACTTCACCATGTTGACTAAGTCCAAGTACGATAATTTTTAAAATTATATTTAATAGAATCAATTGTGTCTCAGATACAATTTACTCTTAGCCAACTTCCTCTCATTTTCCTGTGGAGATTGGAAAATATCATGTATTGATAGTCTACAAGTTGTACTGTAGATAATCAAGGATATACATTTTGGACAAAGGCTGGGACTAATGGAAGAATGCACAGTGGCACAAACAATGGGTCATCACAGAAGGCTAGGTTCTTAAAGGCCAAGGGGTCCAGAAAGCAGGGCTGAGATCCAGGGGACAATCTAAGACTTACATATGAAACCAGAGACACAGCAGGCAGAGGACAGAAAGCAGTCATACTAATAAGAGTCTGAGGAACTCTCTTTTACAATTTTGGTTACCACTTCCACAGAGCAAAGGCTGGAGTTTGGGCTGTGGAGATCCAAAGTCTCAAGGATCAGGTCAGTGTGTGTCCAATTGTATGTGTCCACTACTCCCTCAAGGTAGTGTCAGTGATACCCACACAAGTTCTTGCTTTGAGTTCTGGGCACACTACCTATTAATCATATGCAATCATTTAACCTTAGGGGCTCTTGTTTCCTCATCTATAAAGTAATAATGTATCATTAAATCAGAATACATTATTAATAATTATGCTGGAATTATAGGTGTCAATCAGGATATGTGGTCATTCCTCTAACACCTGACCTTCCTTGTGCAGCTGTTGAGGGGTTCTGAAGAATACATGAAAATTATACAGCATTTACAAATGTGGGATGGTCTTATATTCATCTGTTACAATGGGAAATGAAGGTCTTAGTTTCATTATTTTTATGGGGGCTCTCTGTGTGTATACTTTTCTTGCCTACAGAAATTCTTACAGGAAAACAAATAGAAAATGAATTATACTGAACTGTACTATAAGTATAGAGAAAAAGATCCAAACAACATTAATTTTCATAAAATAAAAGGAACCATAAATTGAGAAACAACATGACTACTCCTTTGAACCTCCCCTCGTGACACCCTTCCAGTCATTACTCACACATCCACCCTCTTACAGGGAAAACTAAGATAAATTCCATTTTGGGTTATTAGCAATAATGTTGTGATAACAT
The DNA here is from genome assembly GCF_000151845.1 of Pteropus vampyrus. Classification (NCBI taxonomy): domain Eukaryota; kingdom Metazoa; phylum Chordata; class Mammalia; order Chiroptera; family Pteropodidae; genus Pteropus; species Pteropus vampyrus. Next base: position 268,406 of record NW_011888927.1, on the reverse strand, counting down.
TCTTGTGCATATATTTGGTCAAGATGATGCATTTCTGTTGGATATATGCTAAGGAGTGTAAATGCTTGGTCTGGGTTATATGTGTGTTCAGTTTTAGCTAAATAGTAATACCACTGAAATGGTAACATGAATTTACACTCCCCGAAGCAGTATCTGAGTTCCTCCACATCCTTGTCAACATGTTGAAATTTTCTTTTTTTTCATTTAAGCCATGTTGGTAAGGGTGTAATGGTATTGCATTGTGATTTTATTTGCATTTCCTTAATGACTACTGAAATGGGCACTTTGTGAATGAATTTTAAAGCTGTTAGGAATTTTAATTTTTATAAAAATTCTCAGCCCTAATTTTATAGCAGCTTTTTTCTGAGAGATTTCCCCCCATTCCATCCCACTTTCTCCCCAAACACACAATAAGCCTCATGGATTATAAGCAAATCATAGCTTTCTCGTTACCTCTGATTTTTTAAGTTCATTCCTGAAATTTATTATTTATAGTCTCTATTTTAAATGATTAAGAACAAGTTCAGTTTTAGCGGGTTTTTATAAAAGAAAACTATAATTATAAATAGTCTGACACCCTAGGAGATGGCTGTATTCTGAATCAGCTGGTGTGATTTCATGATTTTCTTGGAACTGATGGATTCCTTGATTAATTTATCCCAAAGGGTTGGGAATAATCAAATAGGACTCCAAGAGTCCACAATGATATTTATCAACAAGTAAAAAATGAGGGACATGAGAAAGCTCTTCCACACAGCAGAATGCCAACTGATAAATGTAGAATAAATGAGGAAATAGAAAACCACCATTTGGCAGCGACCATAGTAATAAATGTTTCTTGTAAGAATTATCAGTGAATGCTAAATTAGTAGGTGAAACTTTGATAGAAACAAACTATTTATACAACTATAAAATATTTTCCCAAAAGATAAGTATCTTCTATAATGGAGAAACCTGACAGACCAAGTAATCAAAGTTAACATCACAAGCAATAGGATAAAGTAGACATCATGTATCTCCTGATATGGTTTATTAACAAGACACATTGTTCCTGTGCTGCTAGTCTTGCTAAAATACAAAACCTGAATCTAATTATGAGAAAACATCAGATAAACCTAACTCAAGTAATACACTACAAAATAAATGGCCTCTACACTATAAAGAGTCACAATGATGAAGCACAAAGATTGAGGAACTGTTCCAGATTAAAAGAGACCAAAGAGACAACTAAATGCAATGTATGATTCAGGACTGGATCCTGGGCTAGGAAAAAAACCCTTTTTCTTTTTTATAAATGACATTAGTGGGATAACTGACAAAATCAGAATAAGGTCTACAGATTACTCCTTATTTTGACCACTGTATCATGATTATGTAAGAGAATGTCCTTGTTTTTAGGAAAGAGTGAAATATTTAGGGGTAAAGGGACATTATGTCTGCTCCCTGGTCTCAGAATTTCAGAAGGAAAAAAAAAATCTATATCTATCTATCTATCTATCTATCTATCTATCTATCTATCTATCTATCTAAACAAATCATGAACAAAGACAGAATAAGGCAAATATAGTAACATTTTGGGAAATCTAGGAAATATTTTGTATTACTTTTGCAAACCTATCTGTAGGTCTGAATTATTTGACATTTAAAAAATAATGATATCACAAGGATTCAGAAGTCAGTCTGAAAGGTCTCCCACTGGCCAACATGGGCAATTTTAGCACCAAAATGATTAAGTACAGTAGTGATTTAAGCCACTGAAAAAATATGAATCAATACAGGAATGAACATAAATAAATGAGGAAGAAGAGAGGTCTTTCGTTTACAGCAAAGTATTGAGAACTGGTAGAAAGAATGAACTATATGGCATGTGAATTATATGTCAATAAGGCTGTTTAAAAATTTTGGTCAACAGATAAATAAAATGTGATATAACCATATAATGGGATAGTATTCAATCTTAAAAAGGAAGGAAATCCTGTCACATGCTACAACATGGATGAACCTTGAGCACATTATGCTAAATGAACTAAGCCAATCACAAAAGACAAATACTATATGATTCTACTTATATGATATACCTAAGTAGTCAAATTAATAGAAACAGTAAAATGGTGGTTACCAGAAAAAAAGGAGTTGTTGTTTAATAGGAATAAAGTTTCAGATTTGCAAGATGAAAAAGTTCTGGAGATAGATTTTACATCAGTGTGCATATACTTAACATTACTAAATTGCACACTTAAAAATGATTAAGATAGTAGATTTTGTTATGTCTTTTCTACCATAAAAAAATGCAGAGGGAGTATGAGGTTAGAAATGTCATTTCCCAACCATTATGATAAAAACTGAATCAAACCATAAGCAACAATGGATGTTATATCTAAGTGGAAATTCTGATGAAGAGCAGGACGTGTGCATAGTCACAAAGTACCTCCCCACAGACTGCTTAGTAATTGCAAGAGAGGATAAAATAGTAATTATATAGGAGAAAAACTAGATAACACCTTGAATGAATGATCAAAATTAACTTCACCAATGAGAGAGATAAGAGCAGTGTAAGCTTCCAGGTGTAAAACCCTGAGAAAGGGACAACATCTAAGCCGTATTTCAGTCAAGAATGAATAGCTTCAGGCGGGTCAAAGATGGTGTAGGCAGACGCTGAGCTCACGCCCTCCCAAGAACACACTGGATGTACACCTATATTTAGAGCAATTCCTGAGAGACAACTGTGTGCCAGCTGAACAGCTTCTGCACCATAAGCAAGAGAGACGGACCACGTAGAGACGGTCAGGGACCCACGAGAGCTCTGCGGGAGCTGAGGTGAACAACCTCAGGACTGGAGGAACTGGTGAGTACTATTGTTTACATTTACCCTGAATGTGGATAGTGTGTGAGCCATCCAAGTTCTCTGGCCCACCTGCAGGGCCCCGTGGATCCCCCGCTAGAGCAGGTCCAGCAAAAACAGGTGAGCACCGTGGCATGCATACCAGGGGCCCCTCCACCCAGAGGTTGATCCAGCAGGTGCTGCTTCAGGCACCCACTGGTTTGTGCACACAGGGGCTCTCCCACCTGGAGAGTGCAAAGCTAACAAAATGCTGTAGTACCTGTCATCACGGCTACCCTGCCTAGAGAAAATGTGGAGGCAGTAGGGTGCTATTGTATCCCCGCGTGGGGCTGCTTCTCCTAGAGAGAGTGTGGAGGGAGCAAAATGCTGCAGTACCTGCACGCACGACTGCTCCATCCAGAGAAAGTGCAAAGATAGTGGGGGCACTGCTGCACACGCCCTTGGGACTGCTCTACCCAAAGAAAGTGTGGAGCTAGCAAAACTTTACCCACACTCAGGGCTGCCCCATGTGAAGTGAGTGGAGTCCTGCTGTGTGTGTGAAAGGCTTCACCGCCCGGAGAAACAGCAGAGCTAGTGCGCCTTGAGAAGCAGGCACGCAGAGCAGCCCCACCCAGACATGCTCTAAAGGCAGACAATTAAAGCAACACGGCATGCAGGCAGGGCTATCTGGCCCAGAGTGAGTGGGGTGCAGCTGAGCACATGAGGAGCTACACCCCTTGGAGAGTATGGTTGTGCATTCACACAGACCTGCCTGACTCCGAGAAAGGGTGGAGCTAGTACGGCATTGAGAGGCAAGCAGAATGGCTACACCTAGACCCTGCTCTGACTGCAGACAATTAAAGCAACAGGGCATGCATGCCAGGCTGCAGGAGTGGCATGAGAGGTGTGCTGTTGAGCATGTGAAGAACTGCATTGCCCAGAAAGGGAGCAGACCTATCAAAGTGACTGCACACTTTCAGGCTTGACCCCTAGGGAGAGAGGGTGGGTTGTTGCGATGTAAGCTTGCAAAGCAGCCACACCAGACCTTGCTCTGTTCACAGTTAAAGCAACAGGGCACACCAAGAGTGCACCTAGCAGCCCAGTCTACATCAGGAGCCCCACCCGGATTAGAAGCAAAGAAGCATGCACATACCAGGCTGCCCCACCTGGAACCACTCCTTTAGGCCAGGTGATAACACCAGGTACTGTAGGCACCTGCCCTGACAAAAACTGGTCTGCCAAAACTATTTAACACAGTGTACGCAGAGACCAGTCTTTCAAGATTGAGAGGGATGGCTATCCTATCCAACTCATAGGAACAAAGAAAGTCACACAAAATGGGAAGCTTGAAGAATATGCCTCAAATGAAGGAATAGGAAAAACCCTACTGAAATGAATGAGTAATTTGCCTGATGAAGAATTCAAAGAATCAGTTATGAGGATGCTAAACAAACTTAAGAGTGCAATAGAGGAACTCAGAGAACACTTCAACAAAGAGACAGATGATGTAATAAAGGACCAATCAGAGATGAAGAATACAATAACTGAAATGAAGAATACATTAGAAGGAACTGGCAATAGATTAAATATTACATCGAAAACAGTGAAAGGAGTCTACGGCCATGCTGCCCTGAACATGCCTGATCTCATCTGACCTTGGAAGCTAAGCAGGGTGGGGCCTGGTTAGTACTTGGAGGGGAGACCACCTAGGAAGACCAGATACTGTAGGAATAAAAAACAGTGAAGGGAGGAATAAAATGTAGTTGTTTTAAAATGTGATTGAACTTAAATCCCTATTAATTTAAAATAGACTGCTATAGACATAGATGGATATATATAAACCTCATGGTAACTATAAACCAAAAACATACAAAAAAAAAAATGAAGAGAAAGCAATCCAATCAAAACACTAAAAATCAAGAAATTAAAAGGAAAGTGATCAAGACAAGAACACTGAAGAACCACAAAACAAGCAATAAGCACATACCTATCAGTAATTATGTCAAAAAGGACTAAATGCTCCAATCAAAAGATATAGAATAGCACAATGGATTAAAAAAAACATGACCTATCTATATGCTGCTTACAAGAGACTCAGTATCAAAAGACACACAGACTGAAGGTAAAAGGATGCAAAAAGATATTCCATGCAAATAGAAATGAAAAGAAAGCTAGTGTTGCAATACTTATATCAGACAAAATTGACTTCACAACAAAGACTGTAAAAAGAGACAAAGGACATTACCTAATTTTAAAGGGGTCAATCCAAGAAGAGGATATGACAATTGTAAATATCCACGAACCCAATGCAAGAGCACCCAAGTATATAAAGTACATGTTAATGGATAAAAAGGCAGAAATTAACAGTAATACTATAATTGTTGGGGCTTTAATTCTCCATTTACCTCAATGGATAAATCATTCATACAGAAATTAATGAAGAAATGATAGCCTAAAATGCCACATTAGACCTATTTGACTCGATAGACATTTATAGAGCATTTAATCCAAAAAACTACAGATCACACATTTTTCTCAAGTGCACACATACATTTTCCAGGATAGATCACATACCAGGCCACAAAACAAGTCTCAGTAAATTCACGAAGATGGAAATTATAGCAAGCATATTTTTTGACCACAATGGCATGAAACTAGAAATTACAGGACTAAAACTGAAAAAAACACAAATACATGGAGATTAAACAACATGCTTCTAAACAATCAATAGATTAAAAAGGAAATCAAAAGCTACCTTGAGACAAATGAAAAGGAAAACACAATCTCATAAATTTTATGGGATGTAGCAAAAGCAGTTATAAGAGGAAAGTGTATAGCTATACAGGCATACCTCAAGAAGCAGGAAAAATCCCATATAAACAATCTAAATTTACACATAAAGAAGCCAGAAAAAGAACAAACAAAACCCAAAGTAGAAGGAAGGAAATAATAAAGATCAGAGTGAATGAAGTAGGAAATAGAAAAACAAGACAAAAGATTAATGAAACTAAGAGCTGGCTTTTTGAAATAAAATTTATTTTTGAAATAAATTGACAAGCTTCTAGCAAGACTCATCAGGCAAAAAATACAAATAAATAAAATCAGAAATGAGAGAGGAGATTACAACTGACACCACAGAAACACAAAGATCATTAAAGAATACTATGAACAATTACATGCCAACAAATTGGACAATCCAGAAGAAATGGACAACTTTAGAAATATACAACCTTCTAAGACTGTATCAGGAAGAAACAGAGAATCTTAACCAATTATTAGCAATGAAATTGAAGCAGTAATCAAAAAACTCTCAACAAAAGTCCAGGACCAACTGGCTTCACAGGTGAATTCCACCAAACATTCAAAAGAGAATTAGTACCTATTCTTCTCAAGCTATTTCAAAAAATTAATAGGAAGGAATGCTTCCAAATTCATTCTATGAGGCCAGCATAACTCTGATACCAAAAAGACAAAGACACTACAAAAAAGGGAATTACAGGTTAACATCTCTGATGAACACAGAGGCAAAAATCCTCAGCGAAGTTAGCAAACCGAATTCAAGAGTACATTAAAAGGATTATGCACTATTATTAAGTAAGATTTATACAAAGGATGCAATGGTGGTTCTACATCCACAGAATAATGTGGTTCATCACATCAACAAAACCAAGGATAGAAATCATATGATTACCTCAATAGATGCAGAAAAAACAATAGACAAAATTCAACATCCATTTGTAAGAACTCTCAACAAAGTGGATATAGAAGAAACTTACCTCAACTTGATAAAGGCAATATATGACAAGCCCACAGCTAACATCTTATTCAATGGTGAAAAGCTAAAATATTTTCCTCCAAAATCAGGAACAAGACAAGGATGCCCACTCTCACCGCTATTATTCAATATAGTATTGGAAGTCGTAGCCACAGCAACCAGGCAAGAAAAAGAAACAAAAGGCATCCAAATTGGAAAGGAAGAAGTAAAACTGTCACTATCTGCAGACACATGATATTATATATAGAAAACCCTAAAGAATCCAACCAAAAAATATTAGAATTAATCAAAGAATTCAGTAAAGTAGCAGTACACAAAATTAATATACAGATATCCATTACACTAATAACAAGCCATCAGAAGGAGAGATTAAGAAAACAATCACATTTACAATTGCATTAAAAGAATAAAATACCTAATAATAGATTCAACTCAGGAGTTAAAAGACCTATAAGACACTGAAGAAATTGAAGAGGGCACAAATGAAAAAGGATATACCATGTCCATGGACTAGAAGGATTAATATCATTAAAATGCATATAACTACTCAAAGCAATCTACAGATCCAATACAATTCCTATCAAAATACCAATGGCATTCTTTTCAATAACTAGAACAAATAATTCTAAAATTTATATGGGACCATAAAAAACCATAGCAATCTTGAGAAAGAAATAGCCAAAGCAATCTTGAGAAAGAAAAACAAAGTTGAAGGTATCACACTCCCTTATTTCAAACTATACTGCAAAGCTGTAATAATCAAAACAGTATGGTACTGACACAAAAACAGACACATTGATCAATGAAACAGAATAGAGAGCCTTGCTTATATGGTCAACTAATCTACAATGAAAGAGGTAAGAATGTACAATAGAGCAACAAAAGTCTCTTCAACAGTGGTATCGGAAAACTAGACAGATAAATGCAAAAATCAAAAACCAAAACAAAACTGGATCACTCTCTTACACCATATACAAAAATATACTTAAAATGAGCCTGAAACCATAAAACTTCTAAATGAGAACATAGGTAGTAAACTATTAGAAAACATAGGTAGTAAACATAGGTAGTAAACTATCAGTCTGAGTAATACCTTTTTAGATACGTCTCCTTGAGCAAGGGAAACAATAAACGATTGGAATATCAAACTAAAAAGCTTCTGCACAGTGTAGGAAACCACCAACAAAACAAAAAGGCAACCTACTGAATGGGAGAATATATTTGCAAATGATATATCCGATGAGGGGTTAATATCCAAAATACATAAGGAATTCATACAACTCAATAACAACCAAAAAACAATCTAATCAAAAAATGGGCAGAGGACATGAAAGACATTTTTCCAAAGAAGACATATAGATGGCCAACAGACATAGGAAAAGATGCTCAACATTTCTAATCATCAGGGAAATGCAAATCAAAACAGCAGTGAGGTATCACCTCACACCAGTCAGAATGGCTGTTATCAAAAAGTCAACAAATAACATGTAGAGGATGTGGAGGAAAGGGAACCCTTGTGCATTGTTGTGGGACTGCAGATTGGTGTAGCCACTATAGAAAACAGCTAAAACTGAAATAAGGAGCAGTCTAATAAAAACAAACAAACAAACAAAACCTAGTGGAACAGTTTCAGGTTACAAGAGGCTAAAAAGACATGATAAATGAATACAGTACATTACTCTAGACTCACTATATAGGGGCAGAGCGAGAAGTGCTATAAAGGACATTTCTGAGTCGACTCACAAAACTGTAATATAAATACATGGTAGATTACAGAAAAGTACCGTGTTAATATTAAATTTCCCGAAGTTTACAACCATGCTCCGGTTATGCAAGAAAATATACCTGTTCTTAGGAAACACAAACTGAAGTATTTTAGTGGTAAAGGGTCATGATATACATAATCCACCTTCAGTTGGTTCAGAATAAAATAACAGAGAGGCCTGCACAAAGCAAATGGGGTAAAATACTAACAATAGGTGAATATGGGTAAAGGGTATACAAGTGTTCTTTGTGCTATTTTCATTTATGCAACATTTCTGTACATTTGAAATTCTTTCCAATTAAAAAGTTTTAAAAAATCAGCATCAGTGACCAAGATTAATATGTATGTAAAATTCTACAAAATGGAGTGTCTATTTTCTACGAATACCCTATATGGTAATTATAACATGGACCAGCTCTGTGGACAATAGTATGGTAAGTATTCAATATATGTCAGCAATTACCATGTACCAGGCCCTATGCTAAGTGCCTGAATGTACTATTTGTCAATAGTCATCCTGTAATCAAAGAGAATCTTCCATCCCCAGTAGTATTATCTAATGTCAATAAACCTTAACACAAAATATAAAAGATTAAAGTACAGAATTTAGTTTACTATGACAAGATCACAATTTCTATTCACTTCTTTCTATAGTGAAGAATGGCTAGGTACAGCTTGCATTTTAATTCATTACTAACAAGATATTTTTCTGGATAATATAGGCAAAGATTCTAAAGTGACCCTTTTCTAAATTTATCTGAATTCAACTTATAATATGATGGCAAAGAATATAAATAACTTACATTTCGTTAATTTCTTTGGACTCTGTGAAGGCACTGGCTGGTTATCAACGTGTGAAAGAGGAGGCTCTAAGCCCCCTTTGGAGGTCAAGCCTGGAGGGAGGGAAGTAATGAATTATGTAATTATGTATTTTATTCAAATCATCTAAATTTAGTCCTAGCTAGAGTTAGACTTCCTTACATTTTTCAAAGTGGTTTTGAAATACAGTCATGCACTACATAACGACAATTCAGTCAGTGGACCGTGTATATGACAGTGGTCTCGTAAGATTATAATGGAGTTGAAAAATTTGTATCTTCTAGTGATGTTGTAACTGTCTCAATGCAATGTAGTGCACTATGTATGTATGTGTTTGTGATGATGCTACTGTAAAGAAACCTGCACTGCCAGGTGTATAAAAGTACAGCACATACAATTATAGTAGTAGGCTGCTGTACCATCTAGGTTTGTGTAAGTACACTCTATGACATTTGCATAAGGACGAAGTTGCCTAATGACACATTTCTAGGAACATTTCCTTATCTTTAAGAGGTGCATGAATGTAAATGTCCAAGTTTTTTAAACAATTTCAAGTGGATAAGGTGTAGAAATAAATTCTAAGGAGTCAGGAAGAGAGGAAACAGATCTGACAATTAGAATCTTGAAAATGACAATTATGTTTATGCCCTTGGACTCAGTAATCCCATTCCTAGAAACTTATTTATATTAAGGAAATAATTTAATTGAAGGAAAAAGTGCATGCATGATTATATTTATTGAAGCATTATGTATAAAATGAAAAAGTAAAAATAATAAGAAATTAAACAGATTAAAGATAAATGTCACAAAATACTCTGTAGTCATTAAAAAATTCATTATAAATACACTATTGGTAACACAGGGAAATGTTTGTTGTAACATGAAATTATTTATGCTATAATTAAAACAGCACTAGCAAAGAACTTAGATTATTCTGCCTACTACCTTCCTTGTATAGAAGAGATCATTCGAGGCCCAAGATCTCACTTGGGGTTCCTAAAATATAGATCTTTTAACTCTCAGGCCAGCTTGCTTTCCTCGTCTACCCTCACAGGAGCAGAAGGTGTAAACATAAGAGAAAGGCTAGTGAACTGGAAAGAGTCCTGTACTAGAAATCGGGAGACCGGATTTTGGTCTCTTTTTAACTTTAAACCGCCTGATGACCTTAAGACACTCAAACACTGAATATCAGTGCCTCAGCTATTACATGGAAATATCCTGTCAGCTTGCAGGCAGGGACCAGAACAGATATTGTGAAACATCTGAGTTGTGAAAAAATATTGTTGCAATGGTATTGACAGAAAATAAGAGAAGAATCCAGGGCTGCTGGAGATATGGCGAGTTAAGGAGAAAGAGCAGGAGTTCATAGTGGAGAATGAATTGGTTTGTAAATCTTATAACTTTTGGGCCATTGATATGTCCTATGAGAATTATTGTTTTCTAAAATTTTATTATAGTGAAACATCTGAATTATCCCAGAAAGAGTACCTCTTTATCAAATAATACTTCCATTCTTACTTTTAGGCTATTTTACAAATTCTGAGTGATTAACTGATAGTTATTTTATTTACTGAGCTAACTTTATGCTGCTATCATATAAAACATAAAAGTAAATCACCCCACAGATCACGCCCTTGAGGTGCTTGCAGACTGCAGAAAATATGATGGTCCTGTGGATAAAGTGTGAACGTAAGTATTTTAATACAAAGTACAATGCATTAAGACCAATAAATATAGGTCTGTTAGGTGCCATGAAGCTTTTTTTTTTTTCAAGGGTTAAAATCTACCAGAGATGAAAGACAGTAATATAAGACAAGAAATCTATAATTACAGCCATGAAACAGATGAAACAAACCACCATGAGAGGCCAGAGGGAGAAACCATCTCCATTTGTCAGTGCTGAGGAAGTCTGCAAGGGCTGGCTGTTATGGAGCAAACACTGGGCTGGGAATCCAACACTCAAGCCCAAGTTCCAGAAGTCAAAGGAGTGACACAAGCAAAAGGCACCTCAGAGGGATCGAAAAATACTCAATATGATTATAGGAAATGGTAAGTATTTTTGAAGGAAGGTAGGAGATAAGGGTAGAAATGCAGGCACAGGCAGGTTTTATTCTGGAGCCCATGGTGCTTCATTTTTAAAAAATATAAGCAGGGTACTGACATCAGAATCTGCTTCTTGGAGAGAGAACTCTGGAGGAAGCATGGAGGATGAGCTGGGGTTTGGGAGATATGTGAGGAAGACTTGCAGCAACCCTAGAAACCAAATGAGGCTCTAAGTAGCTCTGGTAGTGGAGTCAGAGAGAAGAAGCGGGAAAGTTGCAACATGTTTCAGAAAGAGAATTTATAATATTAGTAACAAATATGGAAGTGGGGAGCAAGAAGATTCCCAAGGTGCTGGGTTGGACATAGGATGGTAGAGCAGCAAGTGAGTAGAAAGAGTCCTTGGCATATAAACAAAGCAGATCACCCTTTCCTCAGGAAGACACCGTGCCCCTAGCTTTCTACTACAGTCCCCTCTGCTGCAGCCTTGCCCAGAGGCTGCCATATAACCAGCCCCCAGAGATATTCCTTTTTCTCTTGTCAACTCTGAACCCACAGGAAGCGAATATGCCAAGTTTTGCTAGGTGGAAGAAATGGTATTACCTGCCTTCCCTAGGTAGACGTAACTTAGCAGGTCAAGAATTCAGACCTGCTTTTCTATATAGAGACTGATTTTCTATATAAAGAAGACACCTGGGAAAGTCAATGAAGAAAATGTGGAATTTAGTATTGGTGGCAGGAAAGTAGCCTTTGTTTCACTCTCATTGACAAATTCCAGTGGTGATCATACTTTTTTCCCCAGTTGATTGGTGTAACTGCAGATTTTATCTGGTAGTACTGAAGTTAAAATCAATCATGTTCTCAACTCATTTTATGA
>NW_011888927.1:254170-256259 GCF_000151845.1 Pteropus vampyrus | reverse complement strand
AGTGACACAAGCAAAAGGCACCTCAGAGGGATCGAAAAATACTCAATATGATTATAGGAAATGGTAAGTATTTTTGAAGGAAGGTAGGAGATAAGGGTAGAAATGCAGGCACAGGCAGGTTTTATTCTGGAGCCCATGGTGCTTCATTTTTAAAAAATATAAGCAGGGTACTGACATCAGAATCTGCTTCTTGGAGAGAGAACTCTGGAGGAAGCATGGAGGATGAGCTGGGGTTTGGGAGATATGTGAGGAAGACTTGCAGCAACCCTAGAAACCAAATGAGGCTCTAAGTAGCTCTGGTAGTGGAGTCAGAGAGAAGAAGTGGGAAAGTTGCAACATGTTTCAGAAAGAGAATTTATAATATTAGTAACAAATATGGAAGTGGGGAGCAAGAAGATTCCCAAGGTGCTGGGTTGGACATAGGATGGTAGAGCAGCAAGTGAGTAGAAAGAGTCCTTGGCATATAAACAAAGCAGATCACCCTTTCCTCAGGAAGACACCGTGCCCCTAGCTTTCTACTACAGTCCCCTCTGCTGCAGCCTTGCCCAGAGGCTGCCATATAACCAGCCCCCAGAGATATTCCTTTTTCTCTTGTCAACTCTGAACCCACAGGAAGCGAATATGCCAAGTTTTGCTAGGTGGAAGAAATGGTATTACCTGCCTTCCCTAGGTAGACGTAACTTAGCAGGTCAAGAATTCAGACCTGCTTTTCTATATAGAGACTGATTTTCTATATAAAGAAGACACCTGGGAAAGTCAATGAAGAAAATGTGGAATTTAGTATTGGTGGCAGGAAAGTAGCCTTTGTTTCACTCTCATTGACAAATTCCAGTGGTGATCATACTTTTTTCCCCAGTTGATTGGTGTAACTGCAGATTTTATCTGGTAGTACTGAAGTTAAAATCAATCATGTTCTCAACTCATTTTATGAGGCCAATATTATTACTCTGATATCAAAACCTGGTAAACATAACACACAAAAAAGAAAACTACAGACCAATATCTCTCATGAACACAGATGCAAAAATCCTAAATAAGATACTAGCAAACCGAATACAGCAACATATTAAAAAGATTATACACCGCAATCAAGTGGGCTTCATTCCAGGGACACAGGGATGGTTCAACATACACAAATTGATTAATGTGATACACCACATAAACAAATTAAAAAATAAGAATCATATGATCGTATCAATAGATGCAGAAAAAGCCTTCGACAAGATACAGCATCCATTTATGATCAAAATACTTAACAAAATCGGTGTAGAAGGAAAGTACCTTAATATAATAAAGGCCACCTATGACAAATCCTCAGCCAACATTATATTTAATAGTGAAAAACTAAAAACCTTCCCTCTAAGATCAGTAACAAGGCAAGGCTGTCCATTATTGCCACTTATTTAATATAACATTGGAGGTCCTAGCAAGCGCTATCAGGCAAGAGAAAAATATAAAAGGCATCCAAATAGGAAACGAAGAAGTCAAACTATCACTATTTGCGGATGACAAGATTCTCTATATAGAAAACCCTAAAGATTCCACAAGAACACTACTAGAAACAATAAGCAAATACAGTTAAGTCTCTGGATACAAAATTGGCATTCAAAAATCCACAGCATTCCTATACTCTAATAATGAAGCATCAGAAAGAGAAGTGGAAAAAATAATTCCTTTTGCAATTGCAACAAAAAGAATACAATACTTAGGAATAAATTTAACGAAACGTGAAGGACCTATATAATGAAAACTACAAGACCCTATTAAAAGAAATCGAAGAAGATACAAAGAAATAAAGATATTCTGTGTTCTTGGATTGGAAGAATCAACATAGTTAAAATGACCATATTACCTATAGCATTATACAGATTTAATACAATCCCAATCAAAATCCCATCGGCATTTTTTAAAGAAATAGAACAAAAACTCATCAGATTTGTATGGAAGCACAAAAGACTCCGAATTGCCAAAGCCATCCTGAGAAAAAAGAATGAGGCTGGAGGCATCACTCTACTTGACTTCAAATTATACTACAAAGCGACAGTAATCAAAACGGCACAGTATTGGCAGAAAAACAGACACATGGACC
>NW_011888927.1:253817-254120 GCF_000151845.1 Pteropus vampyrus | reverse complement strand
GGGGAGGAGGGACGAGGTAGAAGGGGTAAAGGGGGTCAAATATAGGGTTTAGGGGGAGGGTGAAATGGGTAAAGGGGATCAAATATATGGTAGCTGAAGGAAACTGGACTCTGGGTAGTAATCACACAATAGAATATATAGAAGTCAAATTATAATGTACACCTGAAAATTATATAATTGTATTAAACAATGTTACTCCAATAAACTTAAAAAAAAATCAGTCTCGTTGATTTTAGCAACCACATGCACATAGTTTTGTTTCACAAAGACAAAATAAGTCACAGTTGTCCAAATATCTCATAG
>NW_011888927.1:253434-253767 GCF_000151845.1 Pteropus vampyrus | reverse complement strand
GGCTGGAGGCATCACTCTACTTGACTTCAAATTATACTACAAAGCGACAGTAATCAAAACGGCACAGTATTGGCAGAAAAACAGACACATGGACCAGTGGAGCAGAATCGAGGGTCCGGAAGTAAACCCATATTTATATGGGCAAATAATTTTTGACAAAAAAGCCAAAAACAGACAGTGGAGAAAGGAAAGCCTCTTCAATAAATGGTGCTGGGAAAATTGGAAAGCCACCTGCCAAAGAATGAAACTAGACTGTTGTCTATCACCATATACCAAAATTAACTCAAAATGGATTAAGGACCTGAATATAAGACTGGAATCAATAAAATGCAT
>NW_011888927.1:246744-253384 GCF_000151845.1 Pteropus vampyrus | reverse complement strand
AAAAAAAAATCAGTCTCGTTGATTTTAGCAACCACATGCACATAGTTTTGTTTCACAAAGACAAAATAAGTCACAGTTGTCCAAATATCTCATAGACACTTACTGTTGATAGCTCCAGCAGCATGCAGGCCAAGGTCAAAGAGATGTGAAGGGAGGAATTGTGCAGAATGAGCAAGAGGCTCAGACCCTACAGAAGGCTCCTGGGACGTGAGACTGGCACTGGGGCTCCCAAACGCAGTCTGGCATTCTTGGGTAAATTCAATAGTACTTGTAGAACTTAGGAGGTTGTTCAGAAATGAGAATTCCTTCTCAAAATCATCTTCCAATGAATCTAGAGGTAAATCTTTTGCAACTGTTGAGTGAAAATAAAATGAATAGCTTTTTTCTTTTTGAGTAAATAAGAGTAGGATGTAGGGCTAATCAAATTTGTTTCATTGTTCTCATATTTTATTAACATAATTTTTAATAAGCAAACTGGAAGTTTATGTGAAAATTATTTCTAATTAGGTAGGCTATGGATCAAAATGACATTTCAATGAAGGTATAATAGTTATGAATATCCACATATAAATAATTAAACCAGCACCTATGTATGTCAGAAACTATAGGAGCTGCAAGGAGAAATACTAACAATAATTGAGGCTTTAATGTATCACTCTCGGTAAAAAAAAAAAAAAAAGGAGAAAAATAAAGCTATAAAAGATCTAAACAGCATAATAAGGTAGTTATTTTAAATATATACAAACCCTAACAGAATATATACCTTCTTCTTAAGCACGCATTAAAAATTCACGAATATTAATTATACTAAAGCACATGAAAATATCAGTTAGTTTCTCAAAGTAGAAATATTACAAATAACATACTCTGATTACAGTGCAATAAAATAAAATTATTAAAAAAATGAAACCAAAATAGTCACAGGGATGTGAAGTACAGCATAGGGAATGCAGTCAATAATATTATAACTATATATAGTGCCAGATAGGTACTAGACTAATCTGGGGGATCACTTTGTAAATTATATAAATATCTAACCACTAGGCTATACACCTGAAACTAATATAAAATAATATTGAAAAAATAATAGGAAAAAAACATCAAAAGTACCAGTATATACATAATAAAAGTCTCAAAAAAATGGAGGGGTTGGCTTTGAAGAAATAATAGACAAAATGTACCAACTTTGTTGAAAACACAAATCTACTCATCCAATAAGCCTAACAAAACCAAGTAGAATCAATATAAAGAGATCTTTATCTAGATACATCATAGACAAACCCTTGAAAGCCAATGATAAAGTGAAAATCCCCATATTCATGCACTAAGAGGATCAATATTATCCACATGGTAATTAACTCCAAATTCATGTATGAATTTAACATAATATCTATCAAAATCTCATGGGCTTTTATTTTGGGTAGAAATTGACAAGCTGATGGTAAAATTTATATGGAAATGCAAAGGGCTTAGAATAGCCAAAACAATTTTGAAAAAAGAACAGTTTTGTGGGAAAGCCACAGTAATCAAGATAGTATGGTACTGACCAAGAATAGGTATACAGATCAGTGGACCAGAATTTAGAATCCAGAAATACACCCCTACATTTTTTGGTCCTCTATTTGATTTCAATTAAAATGCCAAGAAAATTCAATGGAGAGAGAAGAGTCTTTTCAACAAATAGTGCTGGAACAACTGGGTATACATATGCAACAAACAAAAACAAAAAAAACCCTTAGATACTCCATGCCATATACAACAATTAACTCAAAATGATCATAGTCCTACATGTAAGAGCTAAAATGATAAAATTTCAAGAAGAAAACATAAAAAATATGTGTGACCTAGGGTTAGGCAGAGTTCTTACATATGACACCAAAAGAACAATCCATAGAAGAAAAAATGGTAAACTGGACTGCATAAAATTTTTAAACTTTAGTTTTTCTAGAGGCAAAATTAGGAAAAGACTAGGATAAAATATTTACAAGTCATATATCTGACAAAGTACTTATAATAAGAATATATAAACAAATCTTGCAACTTAATCATATTAGAAACCCAATTAAAAAATAGTCAATAAATTGGCCAAGAAAGAAGATATGTATGGCTAATAGGCATATGAAAAGATGCTCAACATTCTAAGTCACTGGAGAAATGCAAATTAAAACAACGAATTAAAAGTACTAGAATGTAAGACATATAATACTAAATGCTGGTGAAGACGTCGAGAAATTAGAACTCTCACTTTTTGCTAGTGGGAATGAAAATGGTACAACCATTTTGAAAAGCAGTTTGGAGTGTTCCTTAAAAAGTTAAACTCAAATTTACCATATAACTTAGCAATGACACTCCTAAGAATCTAAGAAAAATGAAAACATATATCCACAAAAGAAGTACTTGAATATTTATTTTTTTTTTTTAAGGCAAGGGAACCCTTGGTTGATCTCACAGATTGCAAGGACCTTGTCAGCTTACAATCCCTTATTATTATTTTTTTTTTATGCCTACATCATCTGGTCTTCCTAGGTGGTCTCCCATCCAAGTATTAACCAGGCTCGACCCTGCTTAGCTTCCTAGATCAGACGGGATCAGGCTTGTTCAGGGTGGCATGGCCATAGACTACTTGAATATTTATAGCAGCAATATTACAATAGCCAAAAAATGGAAACAATTCAAATGTTCATCAACTAGTAAATGGATAAACGTAATGAGGTACATCTATAATAGAGAATACTATTCATTAACAAAAAGTCATGAGCTACAGTGAGTGAAATGTGGTATATACATATAATGGAATATTATTCAGCCTTAAAAAGTAAAGAAATTCTGCAATATGCCACAACATAGATGAACCTTAAAGACATAATGCTAAATACAATAACCCAGCCATAAAAAAGGCAAATGATGTGTGATTCCACTTAGATGTAGTATTTGGAGTAGTCAAAATCATAGAGACAGAAAGTAGAATGGTGGGTGTCGGAGCGGGGAAAGGGGGGAATAGGGAGTTACTGTTTAACTGATATAGTTTCGGGTTACACATTGAAGAGTTATTGAGATGGATAGTGGTAACTGTGGTATAACATAATGAATGTATTTAATACCACTAAACTGTACACTTAAAAATGGTTAACATGGCAAATTTTATGTTATATGTATTTTACTATGTTAAAAAAATTTCAGAGGGAAAAAAGTAATGAACTGCTATATACAACATGGATGAATCTAAAAAACACTATGCTTAATGAAAGACACAAAAAGTCAGACAAAAAAGATTATTTTTTGTATGATTTCATTTATATGAAGCACCAGGCATACATGGTTTCACAGGGAAATTAATAGTAATGCAAACACAGTAAATAAAATATCAACAGACTAATGCACAATGACAAAGCTGGACTTATAACTAAAATGCCCACTATTATTTAACATTGTTTTGGAAGTAGTAACCAATGCAATTAAACAAAAGAAATCAACTAAAGTATAACAATTGGTTAAGAAAAAGTAGGACTATCTCTATTTGCAGGTGACATGATAGTATACTTGGAAATCTCTAGAAAATCAATGATAAAACTCAAACTATAAAAAATTCAGCAAGGCAGCAGAATATAAAATTAATATGCAAAAATCAATAGTATTCATATATACAAAACAATAACTAGTTAAAATATATAATGGAAATGAAAATCTTTTTATAATGGCAACCAAAAAGATAAATGCTGATAAATAAACTTAACAAGAAATGTTCAAAACCTATATGAAAAAAAAAACCCCAACTATATCTGAAAGCTATACAAGTAAACTTTAACAGAAAGATGTCTCTTGTTTTTTGGTTAGGTCGTCTTCACATCACCGAGCTGTCAGTTTTCACATTTAATGTTATCATAATAAAAGTATCCATGAGCTTTTTTAGGAGGTAGGCAATTTGATATAAAGTTCATATTGAAAAATAAACATGCAAGAAGAGCTAATAATGAAACGATGAGGAGGTTATAATCCTATCAGATACAAAAACACTCAAAATTTCTTTAACTAAAATCATGTGCTTCCTAACATTCCATGTGGGTGTTGTTGTTTCAAACAGTATGACCTATTGACTTATGGTGTCTCCTGCTTAAGAAGCATGACTGTATCTCTGTTACCAGAGCAAACAGCTATAGAATTTAATGACCTACCCATATGTAAAATTACTTCTACTTGTGAATAATTAGAATATAGGAAAAGGTTTGAAATTTTTTTTATTTGTTAAATTTAAAAACTAGAGTACCTTTCAACCTTTTGTAATGTTCAAGATTTTATAATAATGTTTCTAGTGTATTACTGTTGCACTGTTAGGGCCTGTGTTTTACCTGGGCAAGCCAGTAAAATATTTGATGGTGACACTCTTGTTTTACAATCACCCTTTGAAAATATGTTAGAAAATATAAAATTATTTATTTGTGATAAAGAATAAGTTCATGATTTGTTCTTGTACAAATAATGCTTAAGGCAGATGTTCAGTCTCACAGTGATGCTGGAAGCATATTTTACAGCCTAAAAACTATTTTTATATTAGATATTTAAACACATGAGGATAAATTCTAACGTTTAAAACAGAAACAAAGAAGCATTAGCCTCAGTTTGTACAAAATGTCTGCTGCAATTGAACTCTTGATAGGTCAAACCTGAAAATCATTCCACTTTTGTCAAACTGCTGTTACTGGTTTTATCAATAAAGTTTAAGCAAATGGCTTTAAAAAATCATGTGGCACACATCAAGAAAATATAAAGTTCAGAAAAAGACCCAAATATATAGAGAAATCTAGCATATGATTGGAAGTTATCTCAAATTACTGTGGTAAAGATGGCATTAAAAAATTATATAAAGGACAACCATTTGTAAAAATATAACATTTAATCCACTGCTAACATAACACCATATGCATGAATATACTCCAAATGAATTGGAACTCTAAATGTAAAAATAAAACAATAGAAACACTAGAAGAAAGTATAAATAAATTCCTCTAATTTGGATTTTGCATGTGCTAAAAATCCAATATAAGAAAAGATTAATAAATTTGACTATATAAAGTTGTTTTTAAATGGCAAGAAACAACTATACAAAAAATCGAAAGACAAATGACAAACTGGGAGAAAATGTTTGCAACATTAATTGCTTAGGAAAAATATTCAAGGTAGTATTGACTGAGTGCCTGCATTGCTGGATGGTTGAGATACATGCGGCAGTAAGACAGTCCTACCTGTCCTCACAGTTATACAGATACATTCTGACAGGGCCAAAACATACAAAACAAATAATTATATTATTTCCATTGTGATGGGCTATAGAGTAGAACTATGGAGTTGCATACCTGTGTAGAGACCTATACAGATTTTAAGGTTAAGGAAATAAATATTAAATAAAAACTAAAGAATTTTAAATAAATTATCTATCTATACACAGTGAAATGATAATTTCTTACCATTTTTTTCAGAGTTAGAAAACTGAGGTGCTTCAAATTCTCTTATTTGAAAATCTTTTTCCTTGTGATATTCAGTTGCTGAAACATGAAAGATAAGTTGAACAAGAAATTCAGCATGCTTATTTACTGTAATATTTTGTAATAATTTGACTGAAGTGTTCAATTGACCTAATCGGATTATAAAAGGGAGATGTAAAAATTTTAAGAACCATATACATCATATATTGAACGTGTGTGTGTATACACATAAATACACAGACACGTTACTTAGTATAGACACAGAGATAAAGAAAATCAAAGATGTTCATATCTTCAACTATTATCAGGGACATTTTAAAAAAAGATAAATGAAATGTAAATGTGTCCCCACATACAATTGTAGATATCACTGCTGTATGGAGAGCTTAGAAATAATACATTTAAGGACATAGAAGTAACATCTCTGCTACTCTCAAAATTCAGTGCTCAGTTTGGGATACTACAAAAAGAAAGTATAAAAGGTTAATTCAACCAAAGTAATCGAAAGGAAAACAAATTCAAGAGAAAGGTATAAGGAACTATTCAGGGTTATTTAGCTTTACGATAAGAAAGATAAAGAATAAATTAGGTTCTAAGTTCAAATATAGTTAGTATAAAGATGGTGAAAAAGTACAGAAGATAAAAAATGGACTTTATTGGTAAAAATTTTAGTTGAACACTGGAAAAAAGTAGAGGGCAAAATCAGGGAATGAGAAAGAGATTCTAGAGGTGGCTAGAGAAAGAAGTGAGCAGAAGAACCAGGGTTTGAGGGCAGGGAAGGAACAGGTGGCAGAAAGATGGGCAGAGTCACACCATAGAAAGTTTTGATATGCTAGAGAAATAGAGTTTGGGAAACAAAGAGACGTATTAAAGGACCTTTAAGGAAGTGCTGCTGTATAAGATGCAGGATAACCTCTCTCTCTTTCTCAGAAATCTTTAATAATAATCTGCTTTACTCCATAGTGCATTTGGTATGAATTCATGTGGGGTTTGGTTTTATTTTACTTTAATGCTACAGACATGTGTGAGATTGGGATCAACACAGGAATAGGAGACAGAAAGGGCTAGCTCAAAAGACATAGTTTTATTCCATCATATGAAATACCACTTAAGTAAATATCTCAGAGAATAAATGCTTGAAGCCATTTCAAATTACTTCT
>NW_011888927.1:217189-246694 GCF_000151845.1 Pteropus vampyrus | reverse complement strand
CAAATTCTCTTATTTGAAAATCTTTTTCCTTGTGATATTCAGTTGCTGAAACATGAAAGATAAGTTGAACAAGAAATTCAGCATGCTTATTTACTGTAATATTTTGTAATAATTTGACTGAAGTGTTCAATTGACCTAATCGGATTATAAAAGGGAGATGTAAAAATTTTAAGAACCATATACATCATATATTGAACGTGTGTGTGTATACACATAAATACACAGACACGTTACTTAGTATAGACACAGAGATAAAGAAAATCAAAGATGTTCATATCTTCAACTATTATCAGGGACATTTTAAAAAAAGATAAATGAAATGTAAATGTGTCCCCACATACAATTGTAGATATCACTGCTGTATGGAGAGCTTAGAAATAATACATTTAAGGACATAGAAGTAACATCTCTGCTACTCTCAAAATTCAGTGCTCAGTTTGGGATACTACAAAAAGAAAGTATAAAAGGTTAATTCAACCAAAGTAATCGAAAGGAAAACAAATTCAAGAGAAAGGTATAAGGAACTATTCAGGGTTATTTAGCTTTACGATAAGAAAGATAAAGAATAAATTAGGTTCTAAGTTCAAATATAGTTAGTATAAAGATGGTGAAAAAGTACAGAAGATAAAAAATGGACTTTATTGGTAAAAATTTTAGTTGAACACTGGAAAAAAGTAGAGGGCAAAATCAGGGAATGAGAAAGAGATTCTAGAGGTGGCTAGAGAAAGAAGTGAGCAGAAGAACCAGGGTTTGAGGGCAGGGAAGGAACAGGTGGCAGAAAGATGGGCAGAGTCACACCATAGAAAGTTTTGATATGCTAGAGAAATAGAGTTTGGGAAACAAAGAGACGTATTAAAGGACCTTTAAGGAAGTGCTGCTGTATAAGATGCAGGATAACCTCTCTCTTTCTCAGAAATCTTTAATAATAATCTGCTTTACTCCATAGTGCATTTGGTATGAATTCATGTGGGGTTTGGTTTTATTTTACTTTAATGCTACAGACATGTGTGAGATTGGGATCAACACAGGAATAGGAGACAGAAAGGGCTAGCTCAAAAGACATAGTTTTATTCCATCATATGAAATACCACTTAAGTAAATATCTCAGAGAATAAATGCTTGAAGCCATTTCAAATTACTTCTTTGAGATAGTTCTAAAAGTTAAATTATTCAGTTAATGTCTGGGATGTTTATGTTTTTCAGAAAGGTTATCCCAGTTTCTGCTCTACAAATAATGATAGTGTTATCTTGGTTCCAATGATAATGAATATTTTCAAAATGTTATTAATATGATCAATGAGAAATACTACTTAGAAATATAATAGATTAAATACTCAGAAGCACCCTTCCTTACAAAAAAAAATCCTTGTTAAAACTATAAAATATACTTTTAATGCAGTGCTGGACTTATTTGAAACAAACAATGAAAGCTGAAACCAGAGCTGGGAGAGGGGAGCAGCAAGCAAAGAGGAAAGCCAGATGTCCAGAAGACAAAGCCTTCAGCGAACACAAAGAAAAGAAGCTGAGCCCAGGATTCCTACATTAAGCTAATGACCCTGGAAGGAGGTTAAAGTGTTCACCAGACTGGTGGTGTTCCTTTGATCTGGAAAGAAGCAAAATGAATTTTCACTAGAGAACAATCTTCCACGCCTCTATGATTGCCATAGATTAAAAGCAAACAAATATTAGGTCATAATCAGAAATCACAGAACAAGCAAGCTGATAAGCTACCAAGAAAATATTGGGAGAATCCAACTAATAATAGATAAAGATGCCCCCATCGAGGATTTCAAATACTTATATTTTTACATATAGACTGAGTCATAAGGTGAGAAAAAAACAAATGACTATAAAAGCTGACTAGGCAGATTTGTAAAAGAAACAAATAGAACTTTTAGAAATAGAGTAGTTATTGATGAGGAAAAAATAACTAATATAGATTAAATAGTAGATTAAATGCGAGAAAAGAAAATTAGTGAAGAACTTTACCTAGAACGCAAGATTGAGGGAAAGGAAATGGAAAATATAAGAGTGGTTAAAAGATATGAAAGATGAATGAAAGGTCTAACATAAGCTTATTGGAGTTCTGGAACAAGAGAATAGAGAAAATGGAGGAGAGGCAATATTTTAAAAGACAATGGTTGAGGTATGCATATTTTATCACATCAGAAAAAAAAAAGTCTATGGCCGTGCCACCCTGAACAAGCCCAATCCTGGCTGATCTCAGAAGCTAAGCAGGGTCGGGCCTGCTAGTACTTGGATGGGAGACCACCTAGGAAGACCAGGTGCTGTAGGCATAAAAAATAAAAAATAAGGGATTGTAAGCTGACAAGTTCCTTGCAGTCTGTGAGGTCAACCAAGGGTTGCCTTGCCTAAAACAACAACAACAACAAAAGATAATGCTTGAGTATTTTCCAGGACTGGTAAAAAAAAAAAAAAAAAAAAGATACAGGAAACACAACTTATACTATAAAAAAAGGGGGGGAAAACCCCCCACAAAGAACTACATGTTTAGACGCACTGTACTGAAACAGCAGAACATCAAAAACAAATAGCGCATCTTAAAAGGTAGAAAAGGCAAACTCACTATAAAGGAATAATAATTAGACTAACAGAAGATTTCTCAAAAGCGCACAGAAAGCAGAAAACAACAGAACAATATTTAAAAAGTACTAAAATACCAACCAACTTAAAATCGTTAATTGAGCAAAGCTGTCTTTCAAAAATGAGAAATAATATTTCCAGACAAACATAAGATTACCACAATGGATTCTTTAATAACTTTTATACTAAAAGCTGTAGTTAAGGAAAAAGAAAATGAGATCACAATGAAGATCTAAAGTAAAGGAAGAAATAGTAACAAAGGAAAAATATTGGTAAATTAACATTTTTTCATACAATAATGTTCTAATTTTTGTTCTAATGTTCTAATGTGGGAGATTAGAAAAAGAGATCAAATAAAATATTGGATAATAATAGTAAGATAGGATGAGAGTGATTGGGATTAGTTTTCTAAAATCTTTTAACATTTGGGGGATACTGAGATATTAATAAACTTAAGACTTTAGAATTTATTAAGTATGATAAAATTCAAGGAAAACCACCAAAAACAGAAAGAAAAAGTACAACTTCCAAACCAGTACATGGGAAAAAGAAAAGACTATGAAATCTTTAAAAACAAATGAAAAAAATTCAATCCAAAATAAGGCAAAATAGGGCACAAAATACAGATCCAAATATAAATCATGACAATAAATGCAAGTGGACTAAACTCACCGAATAAAGGAATGACATACTGCTATGTTGAGTTAAAAAAAAAAAAAATCCAGCTAAATCTACATATTTTTTAATACTTAAAAAATAAAAGGACATGGGGGAAGTTGAAAGTAAAAGGGTAGAAAAGGTATACCAAGCAAATATTAATAAAAAAACTAGGTAAGCTAATCTAATATCACATAAAGGAGACTTTAAGCCAAGAAATATTATTAGGGACAGAAAGGGTAACTATTTAATGATAAAAGATTAATTCACTAGAAAGATACAAACATTCTAAACATATGCACCCATTAGTCCAAAATCTTCAAAATATATAAAGAGAAAAACTATAGGAAGAAGTTGAAAAACCCACTTTAATAGTGGAGATTTCAAAATACATTTCTCAATAAAAGACATCAGTACAAAAATCAAGCTTGATTTAGCAGACATATTTAGGCTCCTGCATTTAACAGAGTATATACATTCTTCTCAGGCACATGGAACATTTACAATATTTGGCTACTTGTTAGCCAATATAATGTCCCAATAATTCAAAAAATCAGTATCACAAGGACATATTTTCTGACTAAAACTCAATGACAAAATGATGAATTTTAATATCTCCATAATTTGGCAATTTCAGAAACACACTTTAAAGTCACTGATGGCCATGGGTCATAGATGATATAATGAAAAATTTAAAATAATTGAAACTGAATGATAATGAAAATGCTATATATCAGAATTTATTAATTTTCACATTCAGCAATACAAAGGAACTACTGACACAAGTTATATCATGGATGAACCTCAGAAGCATTTTATAAAGTGAAAAGTCAGACACAAGATGATCACATATTACATGATTCCATTATCTAAAATGTCAACAAAGGCATATTTATATAGAAAGAAAGTAGATTAGTGGTTGACTAGGGGTGGCCATGAGGGATCTTATTGAAGGAATGAAATGTTCTGAAATTGATTTATGGAGATGGTTGCAACACTCAGTAGTAACTAAAAATCATTGATTTGTATACTTGAAGTAAGTTTTATGATATATAAAATATACCTCAATACAACTTTTAAAAAAAACTTGTGGGATGCAGGAAAAGAGAAATTTTGAGGGAAATTTTAGCCTTAAAGAATAACAACCAAAAAAAAAAAAAGTACAGAAAGAAATAAAGATAAGAACTAAAATTAATAAAATAAACATTCAGTAGAGAGGATTAACAAAGCCAAAAGTTGGTTTGTTGAAAGAATAAATAAACTTTTAGAAAGATTAATCAAGAAAAAAAAAGGAGAAGGAACAAATAAATATCTAGAATTAGAATAAGGGACATAATTACTAATACAGCTGGTTCTAAAAGATAGAATAATACTATACATGGTTGGTGAAACTACAACAACGTTCATTATGTTTCATCTGTGACTGTTAAAAAATGTTCTCTAATTGGGTACAGGATTATTATGTAAAGGTAGCAAAACTTTTGAAAACACATTTGAAGCTATGTTAGATATACAAGTTCATGATTATTGTGGCTTCTTGTTTCTTTTATCAGTATGATCTATATTTATGTATAAACCTAAAAGTGCCTTCCACATTTATTGGACACCTACTATGTGTTATGTAGTTTATAAATACTATCTCTAACCCTAGTGTCCTTCTGAAGTAGGAGTATATGACTCATATTTCAGATGAGAAAAATGAGAGGCATAAATGACTTGTTTTTAAAAAACCAGCATTCAGATCCAGATTTTTCCAACTCCAAAGCCACAGTGATTCAAATATGTTGACTATATATAAAATATATATTTATAAAAAAGTAAGAACAAATTTAAATGAGGAAAAACTTGAAACTTAATCATACAACCCTGTGAAATAGATGTCTACATTAAAAGCACTTAGAGAAGGCCAGAATTCCCTAAAGACGACAATGAAACCCTCTAACTGGGTACTGCTAGAAAACCCCAGTTTTTTGTTTTGTTTTGTTTTGTTTTTGCATAGCTTCTAGTATTTCCTGACCAGGAAGCCTGGACTGGCAGTTATAGAGCGTATCCTACCACCTTGCTCAGTCAGCAGCCCTAGCAAGCTGTGGAGCATAACCTGCAGCCCACCTGACTAGAAAGCCCTAACAATGATCCATGGGAGCCTTAAAGCCTAGGTTACATGACTGCCCAGTAGCACACCGCAGCCTATAGCCCCACGTAGCAGTGGAAGCCAGTCTATGGCCATGCCCAATTGCTGAGTATAGCCTATGCTCTTACCTAGGCAGGGAGCCCAGTCAGTGACCCAGCCTGACTATAAAATGTAGCCTCAAGCCCCATACAACTGTGAGGTATAGCATGAAGCTCCACTCAGGCACAAAATCTAGCCAGTAAATTAGTTCAACAGCTGAGCACAGTCACTGTCCTGCTCAATTTGGAAACCTAGCTGTGGCCCCACCTGATTTCAAAGCACAGGCTGAGGCCATATCATATCATAAAGCCCTGCCTGCAGTCTCATCTGAACAGAGAGGTCAGGCGGGATCCCTGGCCATGCTCCCTGACTAGATGAATAGCTCCACCTGACCAGAAGGGTCCAGCCAGCAGAAATGCTTGTACATAAACACTGGTCCGCCACCCCCTACTTCAAAGCACAAGCAATGGCTTCCCCAACCAGAGACCATAATACATTATAATTAAATTGTCAAAAGTCAAAGACATAATTTTGAAAGCAGCAGAAAAAACTGTCTTGTCACATACAAGGGAGCCCCTTCCAATAGGACTATAAGCAGATTTCTTAGGAGAAACTTTGCAGGCCAGGAGAGAATGGAATAATATGTTCAAAATATTGAAAGAAAAAAAAAATGTTAACGAAGAATACTATACCCAGCAAAGCTGTTCATCAGAAATGAAGAAGAAATAATTTCCCAAACAAAAGCTGAGTCAGTTCTTCACCACTAGATCTGCCTTACAAGAAATGCCAAAAGGCATCTACAAGCTGAAATAAAAAGTACTAATTAACCTCAAAAAAAAAATACATGAACATGTCCAATTTGCTGGCAAAAATAAATATACAGTATTGTAAGACTGTAATATTTTACACCACTCACAAAAATTATCACAAAAATTACCTCGAAATGGATTAAAGACTTAAATATAATATCTGAAACCATAAAACTTCTAGAATAAAAAATAGGAAAACTCCTTAATAATGACCTTGGCAATGTTTTTTTTTTTGTTTTTGTTTTTTTTTGATATGACACCAAAAGCATAAGAAACAAAAGCAGAAATAAACAAGTGGGACTATATCAAACTAAAAATCTTCTGTACAGCAAATAAATCAACAAAATGAAAAGGCAACCTATAATACGGGTAAAATATTTGTAAATCATATATTTGATAAGGGGTTCATATCCAAAAAACATAAGGAACTCATATAACTAAACAGCAAACAACAATAGCAAAACCCCAAATAATCTGATTTTGAAGTAGGCAAAAAACTTGAATGGGCATTTCCCCAAACAAATAAGATATACAAATGGCCAAGAGGTACATGAAAAGGTGCTCAACAACACTAATCTTCAGGGAAATACAAATCAAAACCTCAATGAGATATTATCTCACACCTGTTAGAATAATTATTATCAAAAAAGACAAGAGAATGAATGCTGGTGAGGATGTTGAGAAAGGGGTAATCTTGTGCACTGTTAATGGGAATGTAAATTGGTACAGTTATTATGGAAAATGGTATAGAGGTTCCTCAAAAGATTAAAAGTAGAACTACCATGTAATCCAGCACTTCCACTTCTCTGTATATGCCCAAAGAAAATGAAATCACTATCTCAAAGACGTATCTTCACCCAACGGTCATTATCTACAATAGCCAAGACATGGAAACAACCTAAGTATCTGTCACAGATGAATGGATAAAGAAAAAAAATATACAAACAACAATATTATTCAGCCATAAAAAGGGAAATTCTACCATTTGTGACAACATGGATGAACCTCAAGGGCATTATGCTAGGTGAAATAAGACAAAAACTGTATGATCTAAAAAAGCCAAACTCACAGAAACAGAAAGTAGACTGGGAGCTGCTAGGATCTGGAGGATAGGGGAGATGGGAAGATTGGTCAAAGGGTACAAATGTCCAGCTATAACATGAGTAAGTTCTGGGGACGTAAGGTACAGCATGGTACTATAGTTAACACTGTATTGTGTATTTGTCAATTACTGAGAGTAAATCTTAAATATTCTTACCCCCTAAATAAATATGGTAACTATGAGAGGCAATGGATGTGTTACCAAATCTTATTGTGATAATCATTTTGCAATATATGTATATTAAATCACATTGTACACCTTAAACTTACACAATGTTATATGTCAATTATAATTCAATAGAGCTAAGAAAAAAAGCTAACTCAAAAGTGTTCAGAAGAGACTTATAAAGTGACTGACCGTGTTTTTTAATTGAATGGATATTAACAAAATCTCCTTTAAAATGCTGTGACAAATTGATCTGACATTTAAAAAGTGATTATTTCACATTTTAATGCATTTGCCATCTTACCTGATTCACTTCTCAAGCTCACTTCCTCACCTGACAAAATTAACCTAAAGCAAAAACCAAAAATGCAAATATTTTGGTTAAAATACATTTGAGACTCATATTCCGCAAATAGTTTAATGTGGTTAAAAAAAACTTTTTTTTTAACTGGTTGTCTGGTAGATCTCCTAAAATCTGTCTGAGACAAATCTAACTTCTTCTATAGGGCTACATAGACTGTGAAAATAATCCTCTACTCTTTATTCATTCAGTGAACATTTACTGAATATTGACAAAGTAGCAGGCACTGTGTTCAGCTTTGTAGGCACTGTGATAGTAGTACTCTATCATAGAGAATATCTGTCACCAAAGCCATTGAGTATCGAGTTTAGTTTTCAAGCATTGAAGAGTTTTGCTCAACAATACTTGGGAACTAAATAGATGGAATGAAGAGCTGTAGAAAAAAAATGGAGTACTGCGTTTTAAACAATGAAATGATGTTTGCAAAAGAAGACACATTTGCCTAAAATATTCTCAATTAATACTACTTTTGGATATTTATATCATCCATCTGGTGTCATAATAAAAAAATGAGACAAAGAAATTAAACACAAATTTAGTCATTATTCCTGGGATACAACCTCAAAATTCTAGTATTGAAGGTTGTTTTTAATAAGTCTTTAAATATATTTTATAAGCAATATGGTATTTATTTGCAAATACCACAAAAATAAGCCTACAGAGCAAATAGGTACTTATACTTATGACTTGGAATAAAATTTCCAGTGACAGTATACATATGTATATTTTAAACAATGGGAAAGGAAGAAAAGGTGGAATCTTTTAACTCAAAAGATAGCACTCATAATGCTGAAGATACATGAGAAGATTTTGAATAAAACGTTCATAAAATGTGATGAAAAAAATTACTAAATTAATGTATTTAATATATGATTTTAAATGTCAATGTAGAACTAAGTTAAGTTTAATTTATAACTATACAATTACTTAACCTACATTCTAAAATGTTTATATATTCAAGTTAGCCAAAAAAAAATTGTTTGAATTTCCCCACAGAATGAAGGGGGAATATGCTTATATTTCGGATCCCCTTCCACTCAACAATATATGGTTTGTAACTGGCCTTATTGCTGGGTTTCTTATTACACTCAGTACAATGTGGTTAAAATGAGAAGTGGCAGCTCTGACAGGAAAACGAAGGTAAGATGTAATAAGAGGAAGACAGGCACCATGCTAGGGCACCTATCCCTTTCTTTTTCAAGCTGTCCCTTCAAGGATTCATTAGTAGAGACTCTTAATACAAAGTTCAGTCTCCCAAGCTACAGAGTTTGCAGTTATCACCCCAAGGTGTTTGTGCTCCTATCGCTGCCTTTGCCTGCCAGGTTAAAAACTGGGGAAAAAAATAAGACTTCAAAATGAATGTTAATGCTAACTGGAAAAATGACATAAGAACAAGTATTCAGTAAGCCAGAGAAGAAACAACTCTTTCCAAATATATCATACAAGGACCTCTATAACATAATATATAACTTTTGCCTGCTTACTTATTGAAGTCTTCAATGAGAGAATTGTTTTCTCTCTGGTCTTTTTTGTGGTCTTCAGTAAGCTTGCTTGAAGCGTCTTGGAGGTTCTAAGAATAAGAATTTGATATTAAGTAAATGAAAAGAATCTGTTTCTCTCTTTGTGCAGACAAAATGAGAATAAAAATTCTAAACAACAATATAAAATAGGAATAGTTCTGAAGTAGAGAGTAAGAGATGTGGGAAAGGTATGATAATTCGAACTGAGCCCCAAGTCTTTGTTTATCCTGGCTGCTTGTGGCAGCCACCCACACTGTGACGTGGGCTAGCCACAGGGTTTACAACTTTGTGATAAGCCAAAGAAAACTATATTGTGCTGCTAGCTTGTACTGCAATGCTCTAAATACAGCTAAAGATTTTCATCTTCAATTCAGAGCAGAAATTGGATATTACATTTGGCTAAATACACAGTATGTCATCCAATGAAACATTAATATAAACTGCAATATATTATGTCAGAACATGACTTAAAAATCCATACCAAGTCCCTGGAATACACCGTTGCAAGATAAGAATCCATCACAGATACCATATATAGCATGAACAAACCCACCAACAACATTTTCAAGCTGTACTGAAAATAAGGCAGAATGATAAGTTCCAAGGTACTGAAGACTAGCCTGCCAGAACTGAAGAAATGATTACCTCAGTGTGACTCTGCTGAATAAGCCATATGCAAAAAAGGTTGACAGGAAGATATACAAATGTTAAAAGTATTATAATTGTAACCGGAGAGTACCTCTTATCCGTAGGTTTACAGAAAGAGTTGATCTAATGCAGTAGTTGCTTCAACTGCAATCACACACATATAATCACCAAAACTGGAATAATTGTATCATAAATCACACTTATGACATGAGTGCAAAAGTTAAGCAAATAATTTTTCTTTAACTTCTAAAATTGTCAGGTAGGTAATCTGGTCATTTTTGGAAAACATTACCTCTTTCCATCACTTGTTCCTCTTAAGTTTTCCTTCCCATAACCTTTTCTTATCTCTTTTGCATTTAAATTTTTTTTTTTTTTTTTACTTTCTCCCTCTTTTATTACTGCCCCACTAATATATCTTGAGCCTATCAGTAGTATTCCCATTTATTTTTTTAGTGCTGCTGATAGCATTTGGAATCAAGGAAGTGGCTGGCTGAAGGAGTGCAGATTCTTGGTGGAAGGAGTATAGAAAAATGTTTCCCGGTGTTTTGTAAATTTAAAATGAGGCTTAGCAAAAAATAGTTTCAATGTTATTATCCAAACGAAGTGTAACATATCTAACAAAAGAACATTGAAAGAAATGTACCTTGAGAGCTACAAAATCGTAGGGATGAAAGCCAATACAGGCTCCGTGGATTTCAGACATCATTTGAGCTGTCTTCTCCCAGAATCCAAGCAGTGTTCTCTACAGAAAAAGAAAAGGTGACATTAAAGTTCTGCTTCTTTTCCATGATTTTTTCAGTGCTATTTTCCCTCGCTAGTGTAGTAGATAAATAATTGCCGAATAATAAGCAGCAGGAACTAAATTCAATTTCTAAGTTTGAGGAACCAGAACACTATAAATTGCAATTCTGCATAAGAATTGGCATCTGTATCTACGTGTATGTGTTATCCGTATACAACACTGGCATGTACACTGGAGCCAGCTAGAGTCTAACTGCAGCCAAGAGAATGAAACTGGTGGCTTAAAATACCCTTAGGGTTCAAAAATGTATTCTCAAGCTAACTCAAGTAATGGGGCATTTTTCTTGCTGCTTTAAGGTTCCTGTTCAAAATGAGAGGGATGAGCAGAGAGAATAAAGAAGAACTGAACTAACAACTACTGTGTTTCAGGCATTATGATACACAGATTATCATATACTTTTATTTTCAAGTGTATCCTTTCTTGATTCTTAAATTCCACAGTACTGAACTGAATTCGGTAGACTCCCCAGAAGCAGTCGTGAATATCTATTTCTTTTAGTTTATTATTCTTTTCTTATGTAAATGCAGTTTATTCTATTTTGCCATTTACAAATACATGTTAAAATCAGTAACTGCTACTTATTAATATTTAACTTGTTCATTATATGTATTTATGTGTGATTTGGGGTAATATAAAACAAATGAGACTTTTGAGGTTAAAGTGGTATGGGATGGCAACTTGGCAGAACACATGACCTAGAATTAGAAAATTTAGGTTTTTAAGTCCAACACTGCCATTTACTTTAATTCTTACAGATTTTAATTCTTATAGGTTTTCTTTCCTCACCCATAATATGACAGAAAAGTTTAAAACTTTTTGGGCCACAGCATCTTTGCTTCAAATTAAATTATATGCAGAAGTCCCAAGTGGAGTAGCTCTGGGTAAACCAGGGCTAATAAGCTCCTCAACAGTCTCCTTCTCAACCCTAGACAGACCCTAAGTCTCGCTGACATAGGACACCAAGGAGAATAATGTGAAGTTACTAGAGCAGACAATCCCTAAGGCCTTTTTCACTCTAGAATTCTATGATTACCTGGCTGTCATAACCTCAGTAAGTTGGTTTTGGCAAATCAAAGAAATCTGATCATTATACAAATTTTTAAACCCTTTAGACAACTTTTAAAAAGGAATCTCACCACTCATCTTTACTGCAAGGACATGCTGACCATGGAGGTGGGTACCTGGTAGGTAGTGAGTGAATGAGATAACATATTGCAGCGACTAGCTCCAAGTAAATCCACTTTCTGACAAACATCCATCTTTAACTTGTCAAAAGAAGCTTTGCTATTTCTCACTTGGATCTGTACCTACAAACACAAATATGTTAATTATTATTGCTGATAATACAGATAAAAATATACTGTACAGGTTTATGATACATATTTTCAGACACATGAAATTGTAATAAACACTAATGACTTTCCTCTGTATTATTATTTCATGATTAATGGTAAAGATTTTGGCTATTTTTAGTAATTATAGGAGATTCTTTCCACTAGATATCTTTATGCTAAGAAGGTATGCACTGATAGATGGAAAGTAAAGAGTTAAGAAAAAAACAAAGATTCCCAATAAAAGGAAACATCTGAAACTGATGGATAATATTTAGGTAAGAGTAGAAGAATAGAAAGAGGACCTAGTTTAAGTGTTCTGAAGCATTAAAATCTGAATGATGGAGATATATTTATAAATTTAAATATAAGCCTATTCTATTTCTTATACATAAGGTGAATTATATGTCACCAAGTAATGTGAATACTCAACTTTTAAATATACTCATTCATTCATTCAACAAATATTTATAAGGTATCTATTATGTGCCAGGCACTATGTTAGGCACTGAGATACTGTGAATAAAACAGCGTTCTTCCGCATCACTCGAGTGGGGAGAAACAGGAAAATGAGAAGTAAATAAATATATAGGATAATCTCAAAAAAAGATAACAAAAGACAATATGTAAGATAATCTTAAAAAAAGATAACATCAGTGAACAGAAATGGGTGACTACTTTTGATAAGATAATCAGGGAAGTCCTCGGTGAGCTCATGCATGTTGCTTGAACTGGGACAGAAAGGCGAGGAGCTGGCCATGCTAATAAGACCCTGAGGAGAATATTCTAGGCCCAGGGAAAAGCAAGGACAAAAGTCTTGGGTGTGGGAGGTGGGTGAAGAGCTTACCATGTTTGTAGAACAGGAAAGAATGAGGTAGTACATATTCCTTCCTGGAGCCCAGAGAGGGCTGGAGCATAGAAAGTAAGTGCAAGATGTGGCTGCAGAGGAACCAAGGGTCAGATTGTGCAGCGCTATTTGGGTTCAGAGAAGAGAACTGAATTCTATACTTTCTTTTTTAATTGAAGTGAAATTCACACAACATACTTTTAATCATTTTAAAATATACAATTAAGCGACAATTGTGCAACCATTCTCTTGGATTGTACTTTAATTGTCGAGGATTATAAAGGGGATAGAATAACAGGTTGCCGTGGCCTGAGGCCATGTGACAAACAACTTGCCAGATATGCTGGGAATAATCAGTGAGGCAAACCATTTACAACAGCTGGCATAGAATAAAGGCTCCATCAATATTAAGTATGATTTTTATTATAGGTACTTTAAATATTTATGAAATGAAGGAGTAAATGAATATTATTCATGTATGGTAAATTCAGGGGACACAA
Source organism: Pteropus vampyrus (assembly GCF_000151845.1). NCBI lineage: Eukaryota > Metazoa > Chordata > Mammalia > Chiroptera > Pteropodidae > Pteropus > Pteropus vampyrus. The sequence continues at coordinate 233,178 of NW_011888927.1, read as the reverse complement.
TTTACAATAGGAGTTTATTTTGCAATAACATGTGTCCATACATAGATAGTTGCTTTAAAAGTTTGTGGTCAAACTATGTATTATGGCAGAATGAAAAATTTGATAACCTTTACTTTACTTATAATTAATAATCATTTTACATGAATTTTTACTCTATTTATTCCTCACTAATAAACTCCTTCATGTAAACAAGTCTCAAAAGTCCAGTTAAACAAGATCTATTATGAGGGGTATAAAAATAATAATAAAAAAAGGTTGATGCGGTAAGGATGCCACTCAAAGAGTAAAAGAAAATTGTGACAACCTTTCGTACTTCACCCAAAGATCTCCAAGCAACCAAGAATTAATAATGTAACATTTTATCCAAAACTGTCTGATCTTGATTAAGTTATTCTGTAGAAGTTCAATAGGTTTATGTATCAAGAAAAGGAAAGGATGTATTTTCATACTTTTCTGAACTTTTCCATCTGTTTTAAGGTGTCGGGGTCCAGTTCTTGGGATACATCTTTCATCCATAGCAGAGCTCCTCTGTATTCTGTGCGTGCGTGCTCCATCCGATTAATTGTCATCAAGGTATCGGATACTGCCCTTTGACTAAATGTGGCTACTTCTTGCTTAAGACGAGACAGGGGAGTATACAGGGCCAATCTAATGGCACAGAGGTAAAAATCAGAGAGATGTACATCCCATAAGCAAAACAAAAACGAAGGTTTAAAATAATCATAAAGCATATTTTCTATTAAGATGAGTCTATAAATAGGAGATTATTAAGTTGCCTAAGGAGCTTTAGAAAGCACATAAGGATGATACAGCCAACTCTGAATTGTTAATAAAGATGTGTCTGTAGTTTTCTTATTTTAGGAAATATGTCATTTTTGCAACAGTTTGGATGTTAATCCATGTATAAACAACCTGCCAAGTAAATGTGCCATTCAGAAAAGAGTTCCATGGGTAAGAGAGATCCTGTATTCATAAAGCATTATCCTTTAAATAGAAAAACAAATTTACGAAAAACCTGAATATAGAAAAGCAGATAAAAGTACTAGAAAAACTAATGAGGATCGAGTTCTTAGCGGCCGAGAATGAGGACAAGAAAACAAGGATTTAAGAAACACAAGTCAAACCCAGCAACTCTGGTCTGCTTTTGACTTAATGACAGTGGAGGGTCTTGTACAGAGTGTCTCTTTGTCATTTAAAGATGGACTTTTGCACTGATGTAGTGTTTCAGAATAAAGCCACTTAAGTTATATATCATCATTACAAGTCTGATAAGGCCTCTTTTCATTTTCTTCTGAAAATGCAAACATTTTGGCTGTATTTCATAATTGTAGGAGTCTTTGAAGCAGGTATCTTTAAGCTAATAAAACTGTAAAACGATAAATGCAAAGTATATAATTAAGAAGAAAAAATTTCTGCTGCTTAAAAAGTTCCAATGTACTCATAGTCTAGTATCCAAAAAAGTGGAAAAATATTAACTATACATATTTAAATTTTAGTTATTCTATATCTTTGTTAAATTAAACTCCTTAAGCAATTTAAATATAGGCCTCAAGGCTATTTCTTGGAATTAAGCAATTGAAATGTCAATTTTAAAATAACCATTTAAAATACAAATAAGAGGCATCAAAACAATTATATACTCAATATATTTCTCTTTTAATCCTCTACTGGAAGGTTTAGTCACCTTTTCAAATATGCAAATTTAGGTACATACAGCAAAATGTTCATACTGACTACAGAGTTAACGATGATGGAAAACCATGTAAACCTTTGCTTGGCTGAGGAACAGAGTGCCTTGCCAGTGGCGTCCATCATTCTGCCAGCTTGCGTTGTATCTCGTTCTGCTTGACACTTTAAAAAGAGGCCTAGTTCATCTTCTTCCTCTGATATAACTAGCAAAAAAATTACAGTATAGTTAATTATTTCATTTTATCATTTGCTTAAAATATACATACACGCAACTAAAATTCTCACAGAAATAATTCTCTACACATTAGAATTATTTGAGGGAAGAAGATATTTTTAAAATGTAATTCCTGGGCTCCAGTTCCAGAAATTCAGATATTATAGGTCTGAGGAGCTACTTTTTTTTTTTTAACAAGTACTCCACATGGTTTTGATGCAGTGAATCCATAGAACTCGCTTTGGGAAAGGCTGATCTTTAGTGGAAGAAAAAATTCCAAAATGACAAAACAAAACCACAAATAATGCATTTTCAAATGTGCAGAAATGCATTTTAGGATTTGCTTCTTACAAAGTATTTGTTTCCTATTTAAATTTAACTTATTCTTGACTTCCATCCTGGCTTCGGTTTCCTATGCTCAGTATCGCAGACCCACAGATGTCCATAACTTTGCTGCTGAAATCCTAAAAGTTCTCACACAGTGCCCTGCTCCTCAAAGTGTGGTACAATGACCAATGCTAGTCCAGAGTCACTTGTTACCAGCCTGTGGCAAGTACCAAATCTAAGAAACTGTTACCAATTTGACTATTTTATATCTGTTGAATCTAATAATAAAAAAATGCTTATATTTTTCTACCCCTTTCACTTCATTTCTCTAAAACTCCATTTTTTTATTGTTTTACAAAAGTGTCAGTTTAAAACAGATTGAAAGTAAAACACGAAACAAAAATGTGGTCCTTTACTACAAAGTTTTAAAAGCACTGCTGTAGTGTAAAACAACCCTCCCAATCAAAATAAGACTAATAACTGGGGAGCCCATAAAGTGTTCAGACTGTAAGCTTAAAGTGAAAAAAATGACAAATGTCATGCCTAATTTCACTCAAGTTTACTGGCAAAGAAACTGAAGTTAAAAACTGAAAGGGAAGTCCCTCCGTACCTCTGAGGCAGCAACAGAACTCAGGCCTTCTCATCTGCTGGCTCCCCATTCCCACTGCTCCTCCCTGTCGGGCCTACAAGGGTGACCCTAGGAGAGCACGACGATGTTATGGGAGAGGGTGTCTACACATTCTGTAGTATCATCTTTAATAAAACCATAAGCTGTTTTGTGAACATTTAACCTGCTTCAGAGTGGATTAGATTTGGGGAGTCTTATTAATTTCATACTCTCTTTCCTGGGATTAAGTATACTTCAATGAACACTACTAGAAAAATATCCATTTGTAAATGATGATTCAGAAAGCTCTCTGAACTTGGATTATTTTATTATCAAGTATCAAGTGAACATGAATTATCACTGAACCTTATCCTTACCAGTACAGAAAGGGTAGGAGATGGAACTGGATCTGTGCTGATTTCTGTGTTAGAACCTGCTACCAAAAACTGCAGAGACCCTACTCCTACGTGTTCTTCCTCAGTTAAGTGATTCCCATAAATATTAACAGTGCTGGACTAACCAATTTTAGTTGTCTGATGTTAGTCTCAACAGAAGATGTATTAATGGTCTTCAAAAAATCACATAATGGTATATAATCTTGAAGAGAAAGTACACAATGATATATATCCTCATCCTGAAATGCTCCACAGGTATGCTAAAAGATCTTATGATTTCAAGACGAAATGCAGGACACATAAACTTGTTTATGTTTCTTAACATTTCCATTTCTATAACAGGACTCCCTTGGGCCAATGATCGTGATGACTTTTACTACTTAGCAAAATATTTAAGGTTCTTAGCAATCTGACCCATCTTCCTTTGCTCTTTTATCCCAATTATAAACTCTTCAGCCTATGCAGGCTGTTCTTACCCTAATTTATTCACCTGACTCCAAATCTCATGTTTTATCTAGTTATTCAACTTCTATAAACCCTTTAAGTTTTACTTTACTTCCCATCAATGGAGTTGCTTTGATTAATTACTCTAATCCACAGTTACTTCTCACTCTGAGAGAATTCAGAATTATGCCTGTATCACTATTCAGTATGCAATTACATACTATTTGCTATTTCTTATTTTGTTATAAAAAGTTGTTTCTCCAACTATTTCCTTGGGAAAAGCACACAGTCTTACATATGGCAGGCCCTCAAAAATTATCATGCTATACTGGATTTTTTTTTGCTTTAATGGCACAATATATGAGCTTTGATTATAATGTTTTGATATTGATTTACATAGCTACACAAGAAAATCATTCATTAAGTAAAAATCATTTGAGTACAAACTACATGCTAGACATTGTTTCTAGGTTTTGAGGACATAGAAATAAATAAAACAGACAAATTTCTGTCCTTAAGTATTCTAGTGGTGGTAAGAAAAACAGATAAAATATATATAATGTTGAATTTTGTTAAGTAGACAGAGAGTTATGAGAAAGAGGGGTATTTCATTTTAGATACAGGGTCAGGGAAAGCCTCACTGAAAAGATGACATGTGACCAAATACCTAAAGGAAGTTAGGGAGCCTACTATGCAGACAGGCCTACTGTGAAGGAAATCAGTATAGCTGAAGGGAGAGAGTTTTAGGAAATGAGGTAAGAGAAGTCGCCAAGATCAGAGAGGTGGCCATGTTCAGTAGGCCACTGTAATTAAAAAGAAGAGATCCAAAGATTTAGTTCCAACCTGAAGAGGTCAAGGAGAAAGAAGAATCCAACAAACGAAGGATACTGAGAAGAAATGAGCATTAGGAAGAAAGCCAGGGAAGTGTGAAGCCTGGAAGCCAAGTGAAAAGAGTGTATCAAGAACAAGGGAATAATCAACTGTGTTAAATAATGGGATAAGTAAAATAAGAAAAGGACTAAGATTTGGTGATTGAGTTTAGCTCTTTGTGATTATGATATGAGCAATTTGGTAGAATGGTGGAAATGAAAAATTGACTGGAGTGAGTATAAGAGAAAGTGGAAAGAAAGAAATGGAAACTGAACATGCAGACAATTATGTCAAAATTTTCTGTGAAAGGAACAGAGAAATGGGATGGTAACTGTAAGGGCAAGTAGGGGTCAGGAGAGAGTTGTCCCCGCCCCTCATCCCACTCCCCCCATGCCTACAGCACCTGGTTTTCCTAGGTGGTCTCCCATCCAAGTACTAACCAGGCTCAACCCTGCTTAGCTTCCGAGATCAGATGAGATCAGATGTGTTCAGGGTGGCCATAGACTGGAGGAGAGAGTTTTTAAGTGATGGCAAATCCACTTAAAATGCTGGGCAGGAAAACTGAACCCAATAAAATGAATCTGTCAGAGGACTGGATGAACTGAGGATACTGGGGCTTAGAGAACAGGTCACTGTAAATATTTATATTTTGTCATAAGATATTATTCACAAAACAGTTCAATAAACTATTTTTACATTAAAGATTTCATTTTAAAAAACACAAATGAATATTTACATTAAATAGGAATTAAGGGGTATTTATCTATGATTTCATACCATTGAGTCTTAGCTGATATTTCTCAACTATCTTCAGGAGTTCTGAGCATGTCTCTTGAATGGAGTGAAAAACCTTTGAAATATAAATTTTATTAGGACAATTCATAGAACCATAAACAGATAAAATATGAAGTATAAAATATCTGTTATAAGCACTTCAAAAGCAGAACATTTTCTTGTAAGTATTATATCTATTTTCCTGTACTGTGATGACTTCAGTTTTGGCTTTACTTCTGATGTAGAAAGCAAATTTAGATTACCCCCATGAGAAAAAACAGTGATAAATACGTGGGAGTTAATAAAAATTTATAACTGTGGAGTCTGTCCTTTCCTCAGCTCCAAACTATCTAAATAGCAAAAATGTAAATCCAACACAAACTGCATCAAACATTGTCAACCACAGATGAAAAGAGTATAGATAACCTTAGAAAATATTAACTCTGAATCTGGCTTTTCTCCAATATTGGTCTAAGCAAAATAGGTTAGTAAATTTACCATAAAAACTAAACAATGTATTACAACATCAAAAATAAATTACTTGTGGATTATTTGTTTAGAATTTTCCATGAATATGAATCCCTTTATTACTACTATTGCTAACAAGTAACAGAAAAATAAAATATCCACTAGATTCCTATTTCAAAGTAAACACATAAAAATTTGAGATTAGGACATAATATACACATGAGGTAACTCTTTACAAGTCTATAAATTTAGGTTTTCCCAGAGAAAAGAGCTGGCACAGGTTTTAAGGTTGCAGCCTTCTTACAGAGCCCTATGCTAAAGAATTGTTATGAGACTTTAGTTCAAAGAGATCTTGGCATTGTGATATATTAGGCCCTAACTTTGATTATCAAACAAATTTCCAATATCACCGTTAAGCCTCATTATTCTATCTCTGAAGCAGGTTTGCTATTATATTTTTTGATATTTGATCAGACCTAAGGAAGATTTGATAATAGACACTACAATCTAAATGGAGAAGAAACCATTAATTTTCTATGTAAATTTAGGTATGTTTGAATTGAATTTGGTATGCTTGAATTGGATTTGACAATTTAAAAAGCTGTTTTAAATCAATATGGAAAAAGACCAGAAAAGAATACAAAAACAATAGTTGTATTATGATGAAGTGATTATGGTTGATTTTTTTCCCCATGGGTCCTTGAAAGATTTATATACTATTGCTTTGTATTTTTACAATGAAATTCTTTTTTCAGTTTTAGTGAGATATAATTTGATGAATAAAATTTTAATACATTTAAAGTGTACAACATAATGATTTCATATATGTACACACAATGTGAAAATATTTCTAATTCTTAAAAAAAGTAGTACAAATATGGGAGAAAGTTCTTTGTTGATTCCAAATATTTTTCTAACAGACAAGAATAACACTGAATATCAAATATGTCACCCACAGATTATCTAAAGATGTAAAACAATACAAAATAATATACTTCTGTGGGAATACATGTGGAAAGAGTGAAGAGTTTTAGTATTAAAACACATATTACTAAAGTCTCTTTATTTTTTCCACATTTGTCATTGAATCCTAAGAGGATTACTTTTCAACAGAAATAGTAAATGCTTGTTAATTTGTTATTTATTTCCATAATTGTTATGGCAATAACATAAGCTTACTTACTAAGAATGAAAATACTTAGTAGATTAAGACCTATTTAATTAGACCTTCATTTTTAAGAATCCCAGCAAATGATTATATTCCAAGCACAACAGAATCCCTACTTGGAAATATTTGTAAAAGTTATCTTGAATTAGTATATGTACACGGAATTAGTAAATCTGCATTTAAAAACCCAGACTTTTCATTAATATACATAAGAGCTTTCCTCTAATTAGCTTAATTACTTAAAAGTATGAAAATACTTATAGGTTTAAAGTTGTTTCATGGTAATCATCCTTTTATTTTAAATGAAAAACAGAGCCAAAATATGTATTATAAAATACTTCAGTAACTCTATCCCTTAATAATTAAAACAAAACTCTAACTTATAAAATCCTCACTATTTGATTTCAATTAATTTATTTCAGTGATGTATAAGACTTCACATAAAAGTAGTAAAAATACTATGACATGATATATAATGAGTTTATAGTCCTAATTAAAAATATAATTAATGCATTAACATATAGTTTAAAAACCATAATACTTGTGCCAGAGAAACTACTTAATTTATAAACACCAGTTTTGTCAATTCTCAGTTTGTGAGAATTGTGACCTCCTGTACAGAAGATCTAACAGATGGATACAATTAAACATTCTATTATCAAATTTGCATTTATTCCAATAAGTTCTTCAGTGTGAAGCTTGTTGCAGTCCCAGCTGTAGTCCCGAATAATAACCTGTTATATGCAATACATAGAATTTTAAAATTTACCTCAAGTTTAGCATCTAGTTCAGCATCAGATGCCACCACGTGCTCATCCTCCTTTTTTCCTGTTGCTTTGATAAAGACCTGTTTAGTTTTCCAGTATTTCTTTTGCATTCTGCTGACTACTGACTGGTTATCCTCTGGTTTGGGTTGCCCATAGGAATCCATGGAATGACTACAAGAAACAGATAAAAATTAAAGTTATTAAAAAATATATTTTCAATAATAAATATCTATTTAGCCAATATTTAATCTAATCTAAAAACTAAAAAGATGCTAATAGAATATTAATGTTAACAGCTAAACATGCTAATGTTTGCTTTGTATGATCTAAATTTATAATTATAACTTCACAAGTATAGGCAAAAAGATTAATGATATTTAATTTCAGTTAGGTGACAAAGGGGATAAAACTGCTATGATTTTGCAATAATGGCTGAAAATAATTCTATTTTATCTGACCAGTTTCTATTTTATAGATATTTATTAATTTCTAATTTTTGCTTTTGTAATAATACTATAAAATGAACCTGTAAACACATCTTGGCATACTACTATCATTTCCTCAGGAAAACTTCTTGCAGTTATAACTTATGTCAGAAAAATACACATTTAATAAATATCCTCAGATATACAAAGATTCAGATACATACTCTTTAAAAATCACTTGAAAAAATACTTTAGTATCCAATAAACAAACAAAAATAAAGATCTTAGGTATAGGAAAGATCTGTTATGAAAGAGAGATGGAAACTGTAACCTATATGGTTAAAAATTAATGTCAAAGTCATTGTTCTTAACGTGGTTAACATGGCTGTATAAAAACATACATGTGAACAGTGTTCCTTAATGACAGTAAAAAAAGAAATAATAATAGTGTTAAAAGCTCAAATTATTCCAGTAAATGGTGGGAGGTAGGAACAAAGGGAGGTACAAAGTATGTGACTCATTCCTCATTTCCAGTGGCATCAACAGAGACTAACATATTCTTAATGTTAGTAAAAGAAACAGGGGTTCACTTTATTTTGAAGTAATTACTAATTAAGTAAAAACAGGATGTCTAATTTATAAATCATTAAGGGCAAAATAAGAGAGCACGAAAAACTAGCAAAAGCAAAAAGCAGGGTGGGAAAAACAAGAGTAAGGCAACATAATAAACTGTATAAATTAAGATAACAGAATAAAAACAATTATATTATTTAGTACGATAAATGCAAAATTCCTCTTAGACACAAAGAACCTCAAATCATAAAAACAAGAAACTATATCCAACTACATATTTGGTATCCACCTAAAACATCATTATACTGTTATAATGCATTATACAGTATTATACAGAACACACAGCATTATACTGTTCTGATAGTCTTGAGGGAAAACTTCCCCTCAATTTATCTCAGCTTTTGATTGCTCTTGACTGTTTTTTGATTAGTTCCCCCTCCCTCCAGATTGTTATTAGCATGAGAGTCAGTCTACTTGTATGGCAAACTGCTGATCTCTTCTACTAAGCTGACAGCAGGCTTAGGCCCAATCGGTTAAGAGAACAAAATTCTAGGAAGTATCAGAAGTGAATATCTCTTCCCTGCTTTGACTTCCATCCTGACATAGCTCAAACAGCATTCTTCTGGCCTCTCTCCACAACCTATCTCCTTTGAGGAGGAGAAAGAGTAACTTATCTGATTGGATTTCAGAGCAATAAACTGTCTTCCTTTTTCTTTGTGGAAGCTATGCTACCTGCAGAGAATACACAATCCCTGGCAAGGGCAGGACAGTGGCTGGGTGGATAAATCTGCAAAAGGTGAGATTTGCACAGTTATGGTTTTTGGACTGAGGGCACTGCTAAGTATGTTTTCTAATGGGACAGAAAAATATCTGAATAAAACATTCCAAATTTTGTAAATGACAACTTATACATTGATAAGTCCAAAGAAAAACACAAATAGACACACTAGGGACAAAATGCTTAAATCTAAAGATAAAGAGAAAAATCCATCTTGAAAGCCAAGAAAAATCGCATATTACAGGTGAACAAAAATACAAATGACAAGCAAGTTCTCAAAAAAATAAAAGCCAGATTATAATGGAAGGACATATTTAAGATGTTAAAGAAAAAAAACTATCAATACATAATTCTATCTATTGAAACTGTCCTTTAAAATAAAAGTAAATAAAGACATTTTCAGATAAAGAACAGAGAAGTCATGGCCAGGGGACTTTCAGAAATGCTAACAAATTCTTCAGGCTCCAGGGAAATTACAACAGTAATTTGGATCTGGGTAAATATAGGACAATTTTTTCTTAAAAATTTTAAAAATTATAGTTTAATATATACAGACAATAAAATGCTAGCTCAATTTTCAATGTTCTGCTGTTTCTGTATCATTTATACGTTCACCTATTCCCTACCACCTCACTCCATCATCATCATTACATGGTTCTTTTTGGTAATATTTTTGTACATTAAAGTGTACAGTTTTTAGCGGTATACTTTTGACAAATGGATATTATGGTACAGAACATTTCAAACTCCCCAGAAAGTTCCTTTGTATCTCTTTTCAGCCAATGCCTGGACTACTAAAAGTAATAAACTTCTGATTTTTTTCACCTTAGTTTTTACTTCTCTAGTTTGTTCTTTATTACTGAATAGTAATCTATTGTATGAATGTAACGGTATGTTTTCATTTTTGACTATTGTAAATAAATGAACATGCCTACCCAAGTCTTTTTGTGGACAAATGTGTTTATTTTTCTTGGATAAAAACCTAGAAATGGATTTTCTCTGTCAAAGGACTAATATATACTTAACTTTATAAGAAATTGTTATTTATATTCCAATTAGCAATGTATGAGAGTTTTAATTGTTCCACCCCCTCATTAACATTTAATGTTGGCAATGTTTTTAGTTTTATCCACTCCAGTCATTGGGCCGTGTCATTTCCTGTTGACTTTAATGGGTATTTTCCTGATCACTGATGATGATTACCTTTTCATGTGCTAACTGACCATTTGTATATCTTCCATTGTTAACTGTTTGTCTTTTGCCAATTATTAAATTGGGTTGTCTTTTTTACTATTGAGTTGTAGATTTCTGGGATTTAGACTGGGATGGCATTGAATCTATAGACCAATTTGTGGAGGACTGACATCTTAACAATATTGAGTCTTTCAATTCATGAACATAGTATGCATCTATATTTATTTAGGTATTCTTTAATTTCAGCAGTGTTCTAGAGTTTTTAAGTTAGAGGTATTGCATATCTTTTGTTTTATTCCTAAATATCATGTTTATTGATGCCATTATAAACAGCCTATCTCCTAGTCTTACCAAAAGTCTTTCCATCCGCATATTTTACTATACTAAATTCCATACTTTTTATTTCTCAGTGTTCTCACCATTACATGAAATGTTGGGGTCTTTGAGGAGACCCAATAAATGTTATCACTTTTCCTTGCATTAGTCTCAACAAGAAACAAATAAGGTGTGGTAGCTGGAGGCCAAAATACCATTTTCATTACGATGGTGGCAAAGCTTGTGGATATAGCTTAGTGTGAGAGCTAAATAGTTCCTCCTAAGTGAGCATCAAGACTACACAAATTCGCCAAACCTTCAAAGGTAGGTAGATCATGGTATGTGAAGAGGAAGAAGGATGGCTCATCATTATTTCTTTTATCCTATACTTTCTTTCTTTGCTTTTGCAAAGGTCCGTTCTTTAATAGTTCTAGTGAATCCTGTGGGTAGAAAATTCTTAGTCTTGCTATCTATGATACTCGATTTTGCCTTCATTCATAAATGATAGTTGAATTGTATATAAAAATCTAAATTGACAATAATTTTTCTTAATTTTTCTTTTTTAAGATATCATTATTGGTCCATATAAGACTTATTTTCTTATGTTTGTTCATTTACTTGTACATTCATTCATTTTTTAACCCCTTCTTCATTTCTAGCACCTCATAATCATTGTTTAATGTGCCTTTTTATTTGAATATGTTCCTGTAAAATGTGTTATGTACATATTCTAATGTAGAATATGTCTGTTTGTCATGTTTGTTGCTTTTAGTTTTATATCCCATATATGTGTGAAATCATATGGTTCTCAACTTTTTTGTCTTATTTTGCTTAGCATGATTATCTCAAGATTCATCCATGTTGTTACAAATGGCAGTATTTCATCTTTTCTTATGGCGAGTATCCATTGTCTATATAACACAGCTTCTTTATCTAATCATCTATCAAAGGACATTTTAGGTGTTTCCATGTCTTGGCCACTGTGAATAATGCTGCTATGAACATCAGGGTGTCTATATCTTTGCAAATAAATATTTTCAAGTTTTCTGGGTAAATACCCAGAAGAGGGATTGCTGGGTCATATAGTAATTCTAGTCTTAATTTTTTGAGGAACTTTCCATAGTGGCTGTACCAATTTACATTCCTATCAGTAGTGTATGAGGGTTCCTTTTCCCCCACATCTTCTCTAGCACTTGCTATTACTCATCCTATTGATGATAGCCATTCTAACAGGTGTAAGGTGGTATCTCACTGTGGTTTTGATTTGCATTTCCCTAATAGCTAGTGAAGTTGAGCATCTTTTCATATGGCTGTTCACCATTTGTATACCTTCTTGGGAAAAGTGTCTGTTCAGGTCCTCTGCCCATTTTTTAATTGTTTTTTTTTTTTTTTTTATTGTTGAGTTGTATGAGTTCTTTGTATATTTTGGATACTAGGCCCTTATCGGAGGCATTGTTTGCAACTGTCTTCTCCCATTTGAATGGCTCCCTCTTTGTTTTGTTGATGGTTTCTTCTGCTGAGCAGAAGCTTTTTAGTTTGATATAGTCCCATTCATTTATTTTTACTTTTACTTCTCTTGACTCTGAGGTCAATTTCATAAAATCCTCTCTAAATCCAACATCCATGAGTTTAGTACCCATGTTTTCTTCAATGCAATTTATTGTTTCAGGTCTTAAATTCAAGTCTTTGATCTATTTTGAGTTAATTTTGGTGCATGGTGATAGAGCACTCTAGTTTCATTTTTTGCATGTAGCTTTCCAAGAAATGGCACATTTCATTATTCCAGTTTTATAGAGGAGATTGCTGAGGCTCTGTAAAATTAAGGGAAATTTCTCATGGATACAAAAACATTATGAACATTCTGATACTCAGCACACATCCAGGTCTTTTGACTCCAAAAGTAGCATTCTTTTTCATTTTGAAGGTTAGAAAACTATGTTTCAAATTGTCTCCTCTCTTACAGTGAGTTAAGTTAAACATACAGTATTAATTTCCTAATTTGAACTTACAGGTTTCCAAGGATTAGATAAATAAATAAGGGTGTCACTTATAAGAATGAAAACAAGAGAGACAGGTCATTAACAAAATTGACAAGTCTATATTGCAAACTACATTTGAATTTCTTGTTACTGTAAGATTTCTTTTATATACATATTCTATAATTTTAGTATTCAGTATAATTTTAGTCTATAAAGCGGAGGATACATGAAAAAAGAAAAGTTAGATTTTATTTTTCTCCAAAAAATTATATGGTTCAGGATTATTATCTACTTTTCAGAATTTCTGACATATTTAAGAGTTTACTATAGGCATATAATTTACTTATACCACTTCAGTCGTATCATTTCATAAAGAACATATGGGTCACATTTAAAATAGATTATTATAAAAATAAGATTTGAAAAATGTTGATGAAATAGATAAGACCATTCAAAATATAAATACATTAGGGAAGAAGAAGTGAACTAGAGAAGAGAATATTTTCTCTTTTTGAAAGAATAGCTGAAAACTATATTTCAAATGTTTTTGAGTTTAAAGTGTCAAACACTAAATTCTTATGTTAAATGATATTAAAGCTAATCCCCTATGAAACTTTAGAATTATATTTCCAACTTTATTGCAAATTTCGGGCCAGAAATGCTAATGAGAAACGCTTCTATTACCGCTCAGAATATCGGAAAGACTCACCATCTGGAAGTGGAAGGAGGATTCATTGAAGTCTGTATACAACTGGCTGGACCCTAAGGTCCCTCCCTAATCTGTGAAACACAGTGGAAGTTGAAGAAACCAAACCAGGAACACTCTGGACTTGGGCACACCAACACAGCAGAGGGCTTGACCTGAAAACGAAAAGATTACATGAAAGTTAAGACACACTGAATCATTGAATATCTAGCTCTTTTCTTCTTCCTTATTCACGAGTAGCAAAATTCACAAAACACATTCCTCAGAAAAGACTGGGAAAATTTTAAAATTCTTTTTCTCTAGAAAAATTAAAAGCTCCAGAGAAAAGGAGTATGTCATTTGAGTACTCTAAAACGATGTCTTTGCCTAGTCACATGAGAGCAAAACTCACCAGCTAACAACCTCACTCATATATACAAAACTTCCAATTAGCTTTGTTATAATCTTATTCTTCAATACAAATGGAGACTCAAAGATCTCCAGATAATCTGAGGAAAGTCTCCATCAAAAGAGTCCTCTGACCTAAAACAACAAATAAGAAAACAAAAAAAATAAAGGTAAAAGGAAACAAGGACAATATAGGGAGCAAAAGAAAACAAAGCAAAACCTTGTAACTAATATTCTCAGAAAGAGAAGACACTGATTCTATGGCGGGGGGTGGGGGATACAGATTACCACTAAGAAAGGAATAACAGAATAAAAAAGACCCTTGGGCAAAAAAATAGGACAGCTGAATTTTTAAAAAATTTAATAAAAAGGTTGAAAAATTTTAAAAAATCTGAGAAGAGAACCTTAAATAAAGTAAGAAAATATAAGACAGTTCCAGGAACTCTAATAGTTGACTAAGGAGTATTCTAAAAATTGCCTAAAGGAGGTAATAATTGAAGAAACTTTTCTTAACTAAAGGACACAAATCTCCATACAAAAAGAGATTTACTCCAAAATACATCATTGTGAACTTTCAGAAAATTAGGGATAAAAAGATCCTGAAAGTTTTAAGAGAGAAAAAAGGTCACATATAAAGCATTGGGAATCAGAATAAGAGCAGATTTCTCAAGAGTAGCAATGCAAAATAGAAGATCAAAGTCCAACCCTGAAGAGCAAGGAAGCGAAGGCCCAAGATGACAGCTGTGCAGAACATGGAGCCCATATTTAAGCAGAAGATGAAGAACTCTGGAAAGAAAAATCTCTAGGAAATATAACTGATATGTTTGAGCAATCAGAAAAAAAATCAATGGTATTCAGAAAATTAGGTAATAAACAACAAAGCCATTATTACATCCAATAAAAATGAAGAGAAAGGATATTCAAAAAAAGGAGGAATGGTTATTGGGCACTACTGACAAAGTTGTGTCAATACATAATAGTTCACAGTACCATAAACACTTACTTGATTTAATAAAAATTAGAATATACCTATATTGGGGGAGGACAAATGGAGATAGTAGTGGTGAAGGAGAGCTGAATCCTCATCTACCATATGGAAAGAAAATAAGGCCTTAAATTAATAAATCAAAACACAGCATATAAACATGAGTCAGAAGTATGGCAGAAAATACCAGAGGAAGAGAAGGCTTGAAGGTAGGCGCCACTGTAGACTGGAATTGGGGCAGAAATGGGAGGACTGCTTTTATACATTATAATCCTTTAATGTTGGACTTTTAAGTCATGTACAACTTTAATAAAATAACAATTATTTCAAAAAATAAATCTGAATATGAACCTTACTAATTAAAACAGAACGAGACTGACACCAAAAGAGAGCAGTGAAACAGAAAAAAAAAAAATCCATAGAGAGACCAAAAATTGTAAAAGAATATAGCATATAAGCAATGTATTGATTTCCTATGGCTGCTGTAACAAACTTGGTGGCTTAAAACAAGAGAAGTCTACAGCCATGCTACCCTGAACAAGCCCAATCCCGCCTGATCTTGGAAGCTAAGCAGGGTCAGGCCTGGTTAGTACGTGGAAGGGAGACCACCTAGGAAGACCAGGTGCTGTAGGTGTAAAAAAAAAAAAAAAGAAAGAAAGAAACAAGAGAAATTTATTCTCTCATTGTTGAGGCCAGAAGTCTGAATTCAAGATATAAGCAGGGCTTCACTCTCTGGGAGGCACTTGGGGAGAATATGCCTTTTGCTCTTCCAGCTTCTGGTGGCTGCTGGTAGTCCTTAGCTCGTGGCAACATCACTCCAATCTCTGTATCTGTCGTCATATCACCTTCTCCTGTGTGTATGTGTTTAATCCCCCTCTGCCTATCTCTAAAATAAGGACATTTATGATGGCATTTAGGACTCTC
>NW_011888927.1:211367-217139 GCF_000151845.1 Pteropus vampyrus | reverse complement strand
GACAAATGGAGATAGTAGTGGTGAAGGAGAGCTGAATCCTCATCTACCATATGGAAAGAAAATAAGGCCTTAAATTAATAAATCAAAACACAGCATATAAACATGAGTCAGAAGTATGGCAGAAAATACCAGAGGAAGAGAAGGCTTGAAGGTAGGCGCCACTGTAGACTGGAATTGGGGCAGAAATGGGAGGACTGCTTTTATACATTATAATCCTTTAATGTTGGACTTTTAAGTCATGTACAACTTTAATAAAATAACAATTATTTCAAAAAATAAATCTGAATATGAACCTTACTAATTAAAACAGAACGAGACTGACACCAAAAGAGAGCAGTGAAACAGAAAAAAAAAAAATCCATAGAGAGACCAAAAATTGTAAAAGAATATAGCATATAAGCAATGTATTGATTTCCTATGGCTGCTGTAACAAACTTGGTGGCTTAAAACAAGAGAAGTCTACAGCCATGCTACCCTGAACAAGCCCAATCCCGCCTGATCTTGGAAGCTAAGCAGGGTCAGGCCTGGTTAGTACGTGGAAGGGAGACCACCTAGGAAGACCAGGTGCTGTAGGTGTAAAAAAAAAAAAAAAGAAAGAAAGAAACAAGAGAAATTTATTCTCTCATTGTTGAGGCCAGAAGTCTGAATTCAAGATATAAGCAGGGCTTCACTCTCTGGGAGGCACTTGGGGAGAATATGCCTTTTGCTCTTCCAGCTTCTGGTGGCTGCTGGTAGTCCTTAGCTCGTGGCAACATCACTCCAATCTCTGTATCTGTCGTCATATCACCTTCTCCTGTGTGTATGTGTTTAATCCCCCTCTGCCTATCTCTAAAATAAGGACATTTATGATGGCATTTAGGACTCTCTCAGGTAATCCGGAATAATCTCATGTCAAGATTATTAACTCAATCGCATCTGCAAAAACTTCACTTTATGAAGTAACATTCACGGATTCCAGTAATTAGGAACTGTTATCTTTTGGAGTCACATTAAGCTCACTACAATTAATGTAGAATTTCAAATCAGTAGAAGAGAGATATATTATTCAATAAGTATTGTTGGGAAAATGAACCACCTATTTGAAAAAAGTGTTTGATTCTTAGTCAATGTAAAGATGGTTTAAAATTTAAATGTTAAAACCTTATAACAATATCATGTGAAAATATAGATGAATGTTTTAAAAATCTGGGATCAGAAACTCCTATAATGTAATACCAGGCATGGAAATTATGTAGATCATACAAATTTTAAATTTATATAACAAAATGGCCCATAAGCAACTTTAAAAAGAAGTGGGTAAGGTAAGAAGAAAATTTAATTTTTTAAAATGAGAGAACCCATAACTAAATAGTGAAAATACAAAGTCACCAATTGAAAAGTAAGGACAAAATAAGAATAGGCAATTTACAAAAGAACTTCAAAAGTCTAATGAATACACAAAAACATTATTTAATCTATTTTGTAACTAAAGATACATAAATTAAAGAAAAATATGTTCATCTGTCAGTTGGGCAATGATTAAAACTGTTAACAGCTTCTGGGAAAGATGGAATGAGTGCATGTTTGCATAATTCCTTTTACTGACTAAAATATGACCAAAACTAGAGAAGGAAACTCCTGTGCAAAACGGCCACACCTCTTAGCATTGATGCCAGTGAATAAATGTCAGATACAATGAAATCTGCATCATATTTAAAGAGGCTGCCCAAATCTGACACGCATTTCCTCTAATATCCAATAGATCTGATTTTATCAAACTGAGTGGGTCCTGAAGAACAATTCTAATAATCATCACTAACTTGAAAACATGAGTCCTTAAAGGTGTAGACACCAGATTTACAGAAGCAGCATATAGCACTCCACTTGGTGCCTATCTCCCTGTCACAGGCTAGCAAAGAAAACTGCTGAAGAAAGGATCATGATGATACATACCCTCCAACAGCTCTGTCAATAAAAAGGCTGATATTCTATCTCCATCTGCCTAGATCCTTTGACTACACCTGAATTAGTTCCAATCTCAGGAGAAGACAAAAAAGATGAGAGGTATTATGTATTGGGCTCCTTAAAACCTACAGTAGCTAGAATATTTTTTATTTTTCCTGCTGAGAGACAAAACATGGCTGTAGAGAAACAGAAACAGCAAGCTGGTAGTTGATTCTGCACAGCAGAATAAAGTAGACTAATAAGAGCTATATCAGAATTGACCTGCCTCTGAAACCAATGATTAATACATGCTGTGGGAAACTGCTTAGAAACAATGTATGAAAACTGAGTCATCAAGCAGCCAATAAAGAGAGATCCCATTAATGTATCTACTCTCCTAAAGTAGTTATTCCAATGGAAGGGGGTTGTGAAGACTCAACTATATCATTCTTGGGCAAAGAGGAGGCCAGAATAGATCCACCCCTTTCAACAATAAAAAACATACAGAATAAATAACGTGAAAAAGTAGCACTCTAAGAAAATAAGGAGGAACATAATATGAGAAAGAAAAAATATATACATTTGAAGAATACTTTATAAAATAGAAGTTTAAAGAAAAACTGCTCTGTATGCAGA
The DNA here is from genome assembly GCF_000151845.1 of Pteropus vampyrus. Lineage (NCBI taxonomy): Eukaryota > Metazoa > Chordata > Mammalia > Chiroptera > Pteropodidae > Pteropus > Pteropus vampyrus. The sequence goes on along the minus strand of NW_011888927.1, from coordinate 214,580 downwards.
TGAATAAAACAAAATTCCATAGAACAGATTTTTCAAAAAGAACTGAAGGAAACAGAAGATAAAGAAAAAAATTCCACAGAACTTGAAACCACATTAGAAACACTCCTAGTAGGACAGATACTTCAGAAAACCAAATTAATAACATGGATGACAAGCCCGGGAAATCATTCAGAATGAAAATTACAAGATAAAGGTGGCTGGATTTGAATAAAGTGGTTAGACAGAACAAAGATGATAGATTTGGAAGACTAACAATTGAGATCTAACATAAGTAATATTCTTGAACAGAGAGAGACAGATATATAAAATGGTTAAAATATTCAAAAACATAAAGGGCTCATCATGTTCCAGAATAAGAGAATGATTAAAACTAAGATACATTATGGAATGCTGCTGAATTTTAAGGATAAATAAAAAATGCTATTAGCATCTAGACAGAAGAAACAGGGCCACCTAACAAATTAAATAGTGTAGCTGGCCTCAGACATCTCCTCAGCAACATTAAATAATGGATTAAATTGAGTACTCTACAGTGCTTAGGGAAAAAGAATATTACATGGAATTTTCTACTTAGCTGGAATATAACTTAATGGACATATAACATTCCATTGTATGGATGTACTATAGTTTATTTAACTGGTGTACTATTTATGGATATTTAAATTGTTTCCAGAATTTTATTTAAAACTATGCTGCAATGAATAAACATATATGTATTATTTAAAATATATTCACGTATGCTGTCATTAAAGAATTAAAAAAAAGATATAGTTCAAAATAACAAAAAATAAAATAAAATAAAATAATATATATGCACATATACTTGTAATATACTTGTAAGATAAATTCCTGGAAGTAGAATGGCTGAATCAAAAAAAAAATTAAATATTTTTCATTTGCTAAGTTGTCCTCCACAGAGATCTAATTTTCATTCCCACCAGTAATGTAAAGTGCTAGTTCTCTACAATTCACCAACGCACTGTGTTATTAAATTTTCTGATCTTTTCTGACCTTATAGATAAAAAATTATTTTTTGGTAAAGTCATAATTTGCAATTATCATATTTCATTAATTGAAGACACCATCATTTGAAAGTTGCATTATTATTTTATGTACCTCTATATGAGAAAAAGAGCTACAAAGTCAACTACGCTTTTAAATCATAAAATTGTCAGATACACAAAAAGTTCAGATTTCAGAAATGATTTCAGAGATGTGAAAATATGAACAGGTGCTTCTTAGGACCAAAGAAATATGGTATTTGAGCAAGGATCGGTGCCCAGAAAGACTTCTTTCAGATAGGCAATAATCAGAAACACAGCACTCACAAACTCTTATAAAACAAATAAACCAAAACAACAAAAAAATTATTTGAAGCCACAATCCATACAACTAAAATATATTTAAAAATCAAGAATTTATAAAATGGAGAAATGGTGAAAAGGGTTAAATCTAAATGTGTTTATAACAAAGCAGAAATTATAACTGTTAATAGGTACATAATGTAAAAATAAGAACAATTTGATGAAAATAATTTTATCTTTTTAAAAATTTATTTATTTATTTAATTGAAGAAATGATTTAACATTTTTTTTAAATAAAAATTTAGGACAAACCATTAAAATGTTAGCAAGAAATGTATGATAAATTCTTCATCTTTCATGCTTAAAAGGTATTTAATAAATTTAACATCTATTCTTGATGTTTTAAAAAATCTTTCAATAAAACATAAATGTATGGCTTCTATCTTAATAGGGTGCATACGCCCCCCCCCCACACTCTTACATGCAAATGCCACCAAAATGCTTATGGTAAAATACCAAAAATATTCCCATTAAAGCGAGGAACAATACCAAGGAAGCCACCATTATTTTATTAAGCATTGTTCTAGATGAGTTCAATGATACAGTAGGACTTAGAAAGGAAATGGGGGATTAAAATCAACATGTAGGAAGCTAAATTATCATTTTATACATAATGTCACAGTATACCTGAAACACTTAAGACAATTCACTGAGAAATTATTAGAAGCAAAAAGATGTTTTAAGAAGGTAGCTGGTTATAAAATTAATATATAAAAGTGGGCAGTTTTCCTATTAATTTCTGAAATATAGTTGGAAAATAAAATGCAAAAAAATATTCAGCCCAATTACAATTACTAGAAATAAATTCAACACCAAATAACTTATACAAAGAAAACTAAAAACACTACTAAAATAAAAACTCTAAGAGGTCATTTCTCTAAATTAATCTATGCATTCAATGTAATCTAAATCATCAGCAAGAGGTGGTTTGCAATTATTTTTAAAAACATAAAATGAGTTGAAAATTCATTGGGAAAACAAATATAAAGATAGAAAAAATTTGGAAAATAAGAGTAATAGTTTGTAAAGCAATATTAATTAAATCAGTATTGTACTGGGCTTCCGGTTCCACTTCAGAAAGTTGTAAAAGAACATCACTCCCATCCTAACAATGAGAATAAACTAGATAATCTACAAAATTATGTGTTTTCTTAAAGCCCATTGGAGAGCTGAGGATGCAAAAAAAAGTTAATGAACTAAAATCCAGAAAGTAACTAGCCCTTCTTAGGACTGAAGAAGCCCATGGCTGCTCTCATCTTTGGCAGAAAACAAGAAGAGGAGAAAGCTGCTCAACAAAATAATGGAGGGCAGAAAACAAGCAAACTACATCTTTAAGTCCTGGAAAAAAAAAGTTGGTTAAGAATTCAATATCCAATAGAAATATCCTTCAAAAATGAAAGCAAAATAAAGTTTTTAGCAGATAAAAGTTGAAGGAACTTATACCAAGCAGACCTGCACTAGAAAAAATTTTAAACATTTTTTAAGGTGAAGGGAAATGTTAACAGATACTTAGTTCTACAGGAAATGAGAGAAACCAAAAAGGGTAAATATATTGATGACTACAAAGAAAAAATTTTAACGTACAAATACGCATGCATCTTTAAATTTCACTAAAAGATTGATTCTTTAAATTAAAAGTAATAAAAATCTAAGGCATATGTAGAAGTAAATTATAACAGCATAAAAAGTGAGAAAGTAATTGGAAGCATAAATTATAATATTCTTACATTGCTGATGAAGAACTAGAATATATTTGAAAATAGACTGTGACAAATTCAAGATGTACATTGTACTCTCTAGCATAACTAATAAAAAAATAACACAAAGAGGCAAAACTAAAAAGAGAGAA
>NW_011888927.1:208517-211037 GCF_000151845.1 Pteropus vampyrus | reverse complement strand
ATAAATCTACAATCATAATTAGAGACTTAACACTCCTCCTCAAGTGACAAAATCAGGAGACATAAAAAATGTGAAGATATAAAAGGTTTGAGCAACACTCTGAACCAAGTTGACCTAATTGACATTTATAGATCATTCCACTCACCTCTGGCCAAAACCCATTTTTTTCCCCCAAGAGTAATGGGAACACTCATCTAGATCATAAGCTAGACAGAAAAAAAGACTCAATAAATTTAAAATTACTGAAATAACATGAAGTATGTTCTTTGACCACGACATCACTAATTTAGAAATAACAATGCTCTATCTAAAAAATTCGCAAATAATTGGAAATAAAATAACACATCTAAATAAATAATGCAATAAATCAGAGAAATTTTAAAATATTTTCACTAAATGATAATGAAAACACCCACATTTATGGGATGCAGCTAAAGCATGCTTAGAGGAAAACTTATAACTTTAAATGCCTTTATGAAAGAAAAAAAAAGGTATAAAATTATTTATGCGTCAACCTTAAGAAGTTTGAAAAAGAAGAGCAAATTAGACCCAAAGTAGAAAAAATGAAGAAAAAAAAAAAAAACAGGCATAGGAGTGAAATAGAAAACAGGCCAATAAGAGAAAAAATCAAAGTCAGTTAGAGAAAAGCAACAAAGTTAAAAGTTGGTTCATTTGAAAAAACTACTAAAATGATAAGCTTCCAGCAAGACTGATCAAGGAAAAAAGAAAGAAAAATATGAATGAGCAATTCATAATTCAGGTGGGCAGGAAGAGAATGGGTATAGTAGAAAAAGAACTTTAGCTTTACTGGAAATGTTTTATTTTAGTTAAAAAAATACTTGCAAGAAATGATACAATGTTGCCTATTAGTGGTAGTTTAGTCTTTGTTTTTATATATTTTTTAATTTAAAACTAATCAACACAAAAAGATTTAAAAAATATAAAGTGTTATTTGCAAACAAGTCAAGATGGCAAAACTCTACTGCTACTACTAACAATAATGATAATGAGTTACATGGAAAGTGACTTTTAATGGTGGATACTGCATTCAAGAAGATTGAAAAGTCTGACTACAAAAAAAAAAACTTAATGGATGAATGAAAAACAGATAAAATGAAAAAAAAAGAACAAGGATATTAAATAACAAAAACCAGTTCCCATGAGAAAATCTTTCCAGTTAGACATATTTAAGTCTTTCGCTCGCCTCATTTGTTGCTGTTAAATAAAAAAAGAATATTTTAAAGAAGGCACAGTGAGTACTGAAAATAGTAAACTAAAAATAAAGAAAAAATATAGAATGTATCACGCAATGAAATCACAAATCTAATAACAATGTGGCTTCCTAGTTTTTCCACCGGGCTCATGTTTGCAGTTTTTGCACTTTGGACGGGCTGATCTCTCAGAGGCCATCTAAATCTAAAACTACAATGATTTTTCTGGCAATTACAATAACTAGTAATTAGAACAATGTCTTGCACATAACTGTTTCGATGGCTACACGTACAATCATTTTGCACTATTAAATACATACAGAAATTTCAAAGAATACTGGGTATGTTAGGCACAGACAACAAACATAAAACGATTAAAAATTTTTGTCGTATAAATATATATACATACCATTAGATGTTTACTTGGCCAATAAATGTATAATTAACTCCTACTAAAGGAAGAGGCACCTGTAGCTACTCCATAAATATTGATGTGAAGATGATTAAAGTAGTATCACCTTACAGTACGTTGTCTGAGTCAGAACCAAATAAAATACATACAGAAAACTCAAAATGAGAGATAAATGTTATCTTCCCAATAAGTTATTTCACAGCGACCCAGTTTATAGCTTTTATGCTCTGTGCATCAAGATCATCAACTACATGAAAAATAATCCCACACTCTCTAATGGCAAACCCACAGCATCGCTGGTTAGTTGCCAGGATGGATTTTTTTATCCCTTCTCCATCTTCCTCAGAGCATCAGGTATCTGACCAATGACATCATTTGGGCAGCTGACCAGATGATCCGTGTTTCCACCAGCCGGATCCGTGAGTGAGGCTGGGTTCAAGGCCTCAGGCCCCAGGATTTGTGCGCGGAACTCGTCGGGAGCTCCTGCATCCCGCAGTTCTTAAACCGCACATTTACTTATGTTCTGTTTTTACCCATTACTTGCCACTCGTTCTGAAGAAGACATTCCCATGACAAAATAATGACATAAAAATAAGCGCAACATAAAAAGGAGGTCAGCAGGAAAGCACCTAAAAGCTGTGAGCATTAGCCTCTAATAGAAGGATCTCCACCTTTGAGAGAAATCACCCCAAGCAGCCTCGGGCCGCTGCGTACGTTCGCTACCGGGGCGAGCGTGGGTGGAAGCTCCTCTTGCCGAGAGGACGCAGCCACGCCAACACCCACTCCTTCCCGGTGCTGCCTGGGGAGCTCCGCCGAGGGCCTCCTCCGGGAGGGAGGCCGCAAGGACTCGGGTCCGGGAGGGAACCGCGGAGGCCGGCGAGGCCCCGAGAGCCCGCG
>NW_011888927.1:175124-208267 GCF_000151845.1 Pteropus vampyrus | reverse complement strand
AGCCCCGGCCCCTTTGCACCCGTGCCTCAGGGGGTCGGGCCCCGGCTGCGGGAGGCGGGAGATTTAAACCAGGCGGCCTGGCGCGCGCGATGCCGCGATGCCCTCCGCGCCTCGGCCGGGGCGCCGGGTTCACGCCCCTCCTGCCCGACCCGACCGGGCCCCCGCTCTCGTCCGTTCTCTGCTGAACACGGAGCCTCTCTGCTCGTCCTTTCTCTGCGTCCTCGTTACTTAACAAAGCGAAATGACAAAACACCAAACCGGTCGGAACATCAGTTCATGGAACTGAGTGTGAGACCTCTGAAGAATGGTTAAGTGGAAGGAATTCTCGGCTTCCTTTTCTGAGCCCTTCGCTCAACTGCCCTCCGCCTCCTCGGAGCCCCCGCTGCACCTGCCCGGCCCTCCGGTGCCACCCCTGCGAGGCTATAAGCTTCTGAGCTGTCGTCATTCCAGGGTCCTCAGGAACTTCTGAATACCAGTACCAGCACGCGGGAAGTGTTCACGTGCTGTATTTAACTTTCTTTAAAGGCTTAAAGAGGATTAGGTTTTAACAACTGTTAATAATGACTTCAAATGCGCATAATTTGTTATAAACGAGTCTTTAAGAGCAAAAGGTAAAATTTGAGCCTAAAAACCTCAGAAAAAAATTGGATATAAGGCAAAAGAAAAACTTATTGGTGGAAAATAAATTCGAAGTGCTTCCTTTTAAAAGTGACTCAAAAAATATCAAGTTTCCTAAAATTTTACAAAATATTAATTATAACTGTGACGTATAGGCTAGCAAGGAAAGAAGCCTACTAAAGTGATAAAGTCTGTAAAATCATGAAAGACATGAAGATGGGGTGATATTCCAGAATATTGTTAAAAGTACTTACCTTAAAAACCTGGAAAAAAGGTAGTTTATAATAGGAAAACGGGTAGGCTATACTACAGAATTAATTCGAACTGAAAATACTCTGATGTCTTTAGACCTAGAATTCTTACCCTGAGAATGATGGGATATCAAGGAACAATACCTGAAGTAATATGCAAAATTTTAATTTTTGTTTGTTTTTTAAAGAATCCACAGCTTTCCTCAGATTCTCAAATTCAGATCCTTAAAAAGGTAGAAATTACCATTTGGCAAATATGATTGTTGTACTTTCTCATGTCTTTCCTGACTCAGTCATGGAAAATTTGGTGCCCTTCCTAAGGGCATACCTCTACTTTCACTAAACAGCCATCCTGTATTGTAATTATTTACCTGTCTGTTCCTCATCAGAGACTGAGCTCCTCCAAAATAAAAACCTTATGCTTTTCTGTAGCCTTATCTCTTCGCACAGTGCCTAATACATATTATATTCTGCATGTTTATTCAATCAATAAATGAACAGAAACAAAGATAGCTAATTGACAACGGAAGGATACAGGATAAAATATCTAAAAAGAACTCAACACCTTTTCCCCAAAGAATAAATAGTAATCGAAATGACTTTCAAAGTGTTACTGCACGATAGCACCATTTCTTGGGAAATTTTAGAAAATGCTTTTTCCAACAGGATGAAATTTAACTCGAGTATATTAAACAAATAGCTTCTTCAGTTCAATCTGAAGCAGACAAAGTTCCCCCAAGGAACACCAGGAAGTCAGAGTAGTGACTCTGGGCCAGGTCTGTTGGTTTTACTTGGGAAAATTACCAAAATATACACAATGTCTCCAAGCCACCATAAAATATAGTTATACATAATCCCTTTTCTTTCACAGGTCACTAAGAAAAGTGTGCAAGTAGGGGCACAGTGTAGGAATGGTTTCAGCAAACAAGGTAGAGCTAACACACCTCCAGGGCAGGAATCAGGTCTTACTTATGGTATTCAGTAAATGTTAGTGGAATAAATTAATAATCTTCTATTAGCTGTTGGACAGATAAGAAAAAATTTAAATGGCTTGTACTAGTCCCTTACAAATGAGGCAGCTGCAATAGTTAAAATTTAGTGTTTCATAAAAAAATCTGTTTTAGAAAACAAAAGGATTTAACACCATTAAAATACTTTTATATGGATTTCATTTAGAAGTAAAAAATTTATAAAACTTATTTAATTTTCTAACAACATATTAACATTTATCCTAGTATAAACAGTGTTTTCCTTCATTGTAGCCTTCTACAATCTAACTAGAAAAGACTGTTAAATGGCTTGGAATGTGGGGTTCCACAAATCTGGGATGCCAACCTAAAGTCCTCATGTCTTTGGACAGCAATGATCTTTTCTTTAATTTTTGCAGTAAGTAAACTTCTGCATAGTCTCACCAATAAAACCCCAATTGATATTAGAAAACATATTAAGAATTCTACCCTTTTGCACTGTTTTACTCTTATTAAGGATTAGGGATCTACTGAACCTGATGTCATGGAAATAGTTCCATTTCTTCAAGGTGTTCCACTTTCTTTGTAATCTGATCTTATCAAGGAAGTCAGAAGAATCAGGTCAGTGGCAGTCAGTGAAATTACGTATGGAGAGCTATCTTCTCAGGTGCCTACACTAGTAGTTACTTACATATGGCACACTAAACATGTTCTCTCTCCCATACTGCAGTTTTGTTTTTCAAGTAAGACTAGAATTAGAAACAGTATTATTAAAGCAATTTTTAAAAAATGTGAAATGTTACAGACATATAAAAAAGTATTTCCACCCTCTGAAATAACCACTGAAATTAATTTGGTATTAATAAGTACCAGACATGTTCTTTACTAAGTATACATAAAATTGTCTGACATGTTTCTAATCTTTGTATCAGATCGTACCTAACAAGATCATTTCTCCAGAGCCTTTATTACTCAGAGGCATGTCTCCCATCTCTGCCACTAATTGGCTGTATACCTTCACACTAGGTATTTAACCTGTCTGGGTTGTGGTTTCCCACAAAATAGTTGCTCTTTTGCATGACTTAAGAATTAGCAGAATATATACATACTAGTTAAAAGGTTGAGCTCTAGATTCAGATAAATCCAAATTCCAATCCTGACAGTGTTTACTGGCTGCATGAAATCTGGTCAAATAACTTGACCTCTGTAACATATATATTCCTCTTCTTTGACATACAGATCATTTAGTACCTATGCCAGAAGATCGTTATGGTGAGATAGTTATTTTTGCCATTTTTATAGACACTGCCAGAAAATAACTTCATCAAACCTTCGAATCAATAACTAATAATAGAACGTAGATAGCCAATCTAAATTCTATTAAACAAACCAACCAAAAAATCCTTTCTACTAAGTTAAAGATATATTGGGTTTATATAACAAAATAATAATTAACATTGTTAATGCTTGATAACTGTAAGTCTATGATAGTCAAAAAATGTCAGTATTAAAGTGACTAAAAGTTCCAGCTGTTTTTATACCTGGCAGTTTCTGATTAGGAAAGTTTAAATATCATTTGCCTAATGAAACCTGATTCCAATTAGTGGCTTCTTAATTGAATATTTCTTGCACATACATAGTCCTAAAATGTCCTATCTTCCCTTTAAGAATAGGGGCTATAGTAATATATATCAAAGATTAATGTTTTTCTCTACATAAGCAACTGACTTCAAAACCAGACTACATCAAAAGGATTTTTGTGCACAGATATCATGGTTACTTGATACTCACAGATTGCATTTGTTTTGTTTTACAGGGTTGTTCAATTATGTATATTTTATATCAATTTAAACTGTCATTTGTTTTCTCCTTGATGCTAAGCATTCCAATATATTATTACGTATTGTTGACAATAGTTCCAAAATGGTCATTCTAAATTCAGAAGGATATGACAAAGCAAATACTGGTCATCTACTCATAGAAAATGTTTTTAAAATGTTTTTCTACATTCTACATAGAATAAAAATCTTAAGTGTCTACCCTAACAATCTCTAGGTGATCATCACAGCCATTTTCAGTTTCCAATATAAAAAGATCATGTTTTAGATAAGATCTGAAAGGCACCTCTTAGCGTGTGAAGAAATATTGCTTCACACTTCCTCACAGTATGTATGAGCTATCATTTCTGATGCTTCTGTGCTACTCCCTCTGCCAGAAATAACCTGCATCTCCATCTTCTTAACCAATTATCTGTCCAAACCTGGCTCAAACGTTTTTTCTGTCTTTCTTGACAGCTAACTTGCTTCCCACCAAAACTAATTGCTTCTCTCTCTATTGCTCTACCTTATATTTACATCCTTCTCTGAACTTAACTAATTTTTAAATGAGCATATCCCATGCGAGAGTGTGATCTTTTTAAAGGTAGTGTCCACGTCTTATACATTTTTTCCCCCTTTCCTCCACCCCAGCAAAGACCTTGGTAGATGGTAGAAGTTCGGCCTTTTTCCTTGAACTTTTTCAGCAATTAGGCATACTTTGAGCCGAAGTTTAAAATTAGGTTTATTGTTAAACAGTAAGAAAAGGAATTTCTTTAAACTTTGGTGAGGTGAGAGCAAGTATTAACTTGTTTATGAACTGCATTATTATGGCAAGACAGCATAAATAACCCTGTACTGGCTGGCAGGTCCTTACCACACTGCACTCTTTGGTTCCTAACTTTTCCTAGTCCTCGGAGAGCAGCTCCACTCATTTCTCCAAGTAAGTCTTAGGATAAGTAAATTCAGATAAAGCCCCGTCTCTGGTGTAACTAAAATGGATGAATATAGACCACTGAAAAGGAGACTTTTACTTTTGAAGAAAAGGTAGAGGGTAGGAAGCAGCAATATGTTTTAGGAGGACTGTGTCTTCTAGGCTTCTACTGGCTTCCTGTTTGAGTTACCCAAGGAAAGAAGTTTGGCACGGATCAGTCAGATAATCATTCTCCAAGAGACTTTCTCACTCTTGTTACTTACATCCATCCCAAGGGAGAATGCCTGAACCAGGAATCTATCCTGCTTGGAAACCAGAGTTGAGAATAGGTAAGAAACCAGAACTTGATGCCACTTCTTTCTTTGTCCTTTATCTAATAAATAGGACTCTTTACCTTTACTTTAGTCACCTAGTGTATGCGTACAGCCCAGGTTGGGTGAGTTAAGAAAGGTAAATAACTCTGCTTGTAAGGCTCATTCAGGGACCATCTGTAACAGGAATATAAATTTATCTCTGTCCTCTGAAAATTAGATTTTCAGAAACTACAGATATGGTGAAATTTAGATCACACTGCACTAAATGAGAAAAACAAAGACTTTAGGTATGAATTTTCCAGTTACCTTTATTCACTTTTGGGGAATTAAAATACACTGTTTTAAGAGATGATATAACTGAAACTCTAGCTCTTGGTCTATGTGAGTATGACGACCATATTATAGGGGCAGAAGGAGCCTAGATCCCTAAGGAATGTGGAACAAAATCACTATTCCAGACCTGGACTGCTACACGCGAGAGAACTAAATTCCCTCCTGGTTTAATACACTGTTGATTTGTCTCTTCATTGCAGCCAAGTATAGCTCTTTAGTTCTGGACCTCTGCGACAGAAACCTCATGTGAGATATACTGTGTTAGAGTCTAGTAATGAGACCAAACTAATTTTCCATATATTACTAAGAAGCTGAAGTGTTCTGCTTGAGTAATATCAATCCATTAAGATGGAAGTCACATTTTAAGAAACACTTACTTTAAATAGTTGGTATATAACATGTGAATTTAGATAAATGCTAATGATATATAATCTGTAAAATGTTTAGATCTAATACTGACTGAAAGATTTTGCCTAAAGAATCTTTTATCTACGTGAAAGAATAAGTATGGTAGAGATTCCTGGTTACCATAAATCTGTATGCAGTTTCTAAAGAATTCTGCCATAGCTTTAATACAAAGTACTTTCCTAAAATATTTTAACACATGCTTAATAAATTGGCAACATCTACATTTTTTAATGTTCTGCATACCTAGAAAGTCTTATTATAGTTAGACATCACTAATTTTACCAAAATCAAACATATTTCTAATTTTTTCTCTATTAAAATTTATTAGATTTTTTAAGATGCTTTTTTTAAAACAGCTAACTTTAAAAAGTTAAGTTTCTCCATCAGAAATAAAAATCTGGACAATTATTGTATTTTTAATATATGCTTTTATAGCATTTCAAAAGCAAATCTTAAGTCAAACCAATACCTCCAAAAAGAAATGAAAAACTCAGTTTAATTTCAAGGGTTTGCATAAGATAGAGAATGCAGGTCCTGTTTTATGTTTTATAAACATAAACTGTTATATAATAAATAGAGAAGAAAGAAAAAGACAGTGATAACTATTATCAAGGGTGATCTGCACTGATGTAACCTGAGGCTTCTCTATCAATCACATTTATAGAAAGAATCTTTGTAGTCAAATTTATCATTCACTTTCATGCCCCCACATGGGAGGTGGTAGGTGAGTATCTGTAGGAATACAATTTATTGTCTGCTCCTCCACTCAGAAGTAACTGCATAAAGAGAAAAAAAACACAAACAGAAGTAAATACAGTTATTTCATATAATAGCTAAACCTAAGTAAATACTGATGATTCTGATTATAGAAAAAATTATGGATGAGCAGTTAATATGCTTTGGGAATACTTAAATGGACCAATTACATCAATTTTCACTACTATATTGCAATACAGTATATTAAAATTTTAAAAGTGATCATTTGAATTCAGTGAAGGCATAATATGCTATTGTATTTTCTATGAAACATTTGCCAAGAAACATAATAAAATTAAAAAGTTTGAAGGGTAATATAGTTTTACCCATTTAAGTTTTCAAAGGACAGTATATTAATTATGGGGAAATGGACATTACAAATTATTTAAGTAGTCCTAGGAGCCATAACTGAAAAGAATTCTTAGGCAATAAAAGCTTACATATGTGCATAAAGATAATTAAATTGTAATTCCTGAAACACATTTTATAAACTAAATTTATTATACGAGATTTTTCTAAATAGGAAATACTTCGATCCAATAATTGCTAGTCTAAAGTAGCAAGTTTATGGAGTTAAAACATTTCATTAAAATAATCATGAGAAAAAAAACTTCAGAATTTTCAAATTTAATATTTCTAATATTAAAGGACAAATTTGTTTCTTCTTTGAGATGTGAAATTTTATGAATAATATTAAGAAACTTAGAATACAGAATTATAAATATCAGATATAATGACACTATTAACTCCACAAACACAAATACCACGTTAATTCTAATATATTTTCCTCTTTACCAAATAACTAATAAATCCTTACCCCTGTGTCTGTCCAGTCTACACTCAGAACTTTGTCTTCATGAGCAGCCAAATCATAGAGAGGCGCCTTACAACTAAAAGACAAAAATATTAGCATGTTAAATGCATTTTATAGTATTAAAACAAACCTATGAATAATCATACTTTTCTAAAAACTTTACAGCATTTATCATCTTTGCTCCAATAACCACTTATTATTAAAATTCTGAGTATTTACTTGACCACCTCTCATGTTTTTCTTATATCATTAGCAGACAACAAAGATTTACAACAAACAAATAAAAGGAAAAATGCTATTTATAAAACAGTATTTATAATTAGGCCCATTTTCATACTTCCTTGATTACCTTTACCCCCACATTATAGCTTTATATACACTTTAGCTACCCATCTATCTGCTGATAACTCCCAAATTTATATCTTTTGCCAAAACTCCTCCCCAAGTTTGATATGTACATCCAACTGGCCAATAGCTGGATGTCTATGAGCATTACAAATTTAAACCAACCAAGGCAAAACTTTTGTCCTCACAAACCTCTTTTTCTACTCTTTCTCATCATAGTAAATGGTACCACTAACTATCCAATTGCTCAGGCAGAAAATACGGGCATTATCCTAGATTCTTATCTCCATATTCAATTCATGAGCCAATCTTGCCAAAGAGCAGCTATCTTCAAAATACACCAAAAATCCAACCACTCATCTCTAATGCTACCCCCCGAGTCCAAATAACCATTCTTTCTCTTGAATTACAATAGCCTCTCTGCTTTTATTCTTGTTCCCCTGCTCAAAAACCTCTAAAGCCTTCCTCATCACACTTAGAATGAAACCTAAATTCCTTACCGTGGCCTATAAGTTCCTGCTCAATAAAACCACTGTCTGCCTCATGTCCTGCCACTCTCCTCCTTGCTTTACTCCACTCCACCAACACTGGTTCTCTTGCTATTTTGTAAATATGCCATGATTTTCCCCACCTTATCCACCTTTCCCTCTGCCATGATCTGTGCATGACTCATACCTTCACATGGTTCAATTCACTACCAGGATATCATTTTCAAAGACAGGCTTTTCCCAAAAAAGCATCCCTTTACTCTGCTTTACTCTCATCACAGCACTTACTACTATTATCAGACACTATATGCTAATTGCTAATAAACTATCCAATTGAAATGTATATAACTTCTAGATATTAACAAATCATGCATAAGGTAGCATAAGGATGTTAGAAAGCAGATTTAATGTAAAAAAGAAATTTGGTCAATGCCTCCCCATTCTACTTGTAAAAATATGTAAATAAATTGTGTATGCATTTTATTGGGGGCACTCTACATATACTAGTATTGTAGAAGTAGCCCATGAGTAAGAAAGAAAACTTTAATATTCGGTTATCTTTAAAAATATGTATTTTTATTTAACTTTCTATTAACATATGATTTATTAGAGACCACTGGCCTCTGCTTCTATAGTTATCATATTTATTTTAAGGTTCAGGATAATTTTTCTAAGCTTTCTCCTGTTTTATATAACGAGGTTGAATACATGAATTTTATAAACTTGTGGATTTTTTTTTCTTTTTTGAAGACAAACTACCACAATTAAATTCTTTCAGATTGCAAAAAGCAACATATTAACATAATTTCTTTGATCCCTGCTTTTCTTTATGATATCAATATTTATCATTTCAGTGTCCACTTCATTTTCTCTGCACACAACAGGGAACTGACGTATTCCTCTTGTGGATCATAAATAGGACTTACCTTCTTGTATCCCACAGCTTGACAATGTTATCTAAAGAACCTGAAATCAGCTGCTGCTCATGGGTAGGAGACCACTTTACGGCTGTGACCCAGCCTGTGTGTGAAGTTAGAGACAGTGACACCAAAGAACCATCTGAACAAAGCAAAAATTTAATGATTACCGAACTTGAGAAAAGTAGACAGAACAAATTAAAAAAAAAAACTTGTAGAAAATCATCTTTTTGTACACATCTCTAGTGAGAAGAGAAACTGATGATATTTATACATATTTTTCCCTCCACTGGTTTACATAACTTACCTTTACTTCGGGGATCCCACAGTCTGATATGCCTATCTGAGCTTCCAGATGCTAAACGTTTACAAAGTGGAGAATAGGAGATACAATTAAACACTTTATTTCCTGTCTGGGAAAAAAAAAAGGAAAGAACATTAACCATGGGAAAGGGGATAAAAGTAATCACCTCTACAAGTTTATCACTTTAAAGCTCAAAATTAATCAGAGAACCACTGAATTTATAAGTCTTACCAAAGTTGACTTAAGATTGCCAGACTCAACATCCCATACTCTAATTGTGTGGTCCCAAGATGCACTGCAGATTTCTTCGGCATCTGACCACAGAACCGAGGAAATTGCTTCCTTGTGGCCAGAGAGGGTCACTATGGGCGTCTAAAAATGAAAAGCACCCAAAATGGAAAGCATTTTTAGTTTAGAGTAATTTAAACAATAACAATAATTATTACTTCTGAAGCCTAATGCCAGATATTTTGTCAGATGCTTTGGCTTTCATATCCTGCCTTACTTTTCCTCTTTACAGTGATCCTCCAAGACAGATATTTCTGTATTTATTTTATGAATAAAGATACTAAAGCTGAGAAGGATAACTTGCTCAAGGTCATACAGCTTATAAGTGGCAGATTTAAATTTGAACCCAAATATTATTCCAAAGTCTGTAGTTTTGTACTATATTCTGCAACTTCCTCATCTGTTCTACTTTTCATATTGAGAAGTATTAATATTAACACTAACTTAATTCTTTCAGTTGTCAAATATATGTAGAAGTTAGTAGAAAAAGCTTGAGGTCAGATCTAGGTTTGAGTCAACGTGCTGCCATTTGCTACATGACTCTTCTAGGTAAATTAATTTTAATAGGTTATTCTTACCACCTTATTTTCTCAGCATCTAATCTTTAAATAATGTCCATGGCTCATTTATTAAGACTCCAAAATCTGTACTGTTTCTCTCAAATTAAAATCCCCATACAGGGCCTGTCCTAAATATAAGGAACATGTGAGAGATGGGAGAAATTCTAAAATGAGATAGTTTATCTACTTTCGTAACTTTGTTATGTTTAGTCTTCTTAAATATTATTACCTTGCCTGTAAAATGAGATCAGAGATCAGCAGTTTTTTGGTAAAGGTCCAAAAAGTAAATATTTTAGCTTTTCCAAGCCACATATAATCTATTGCATAATCTTGTTTTTTAAAACCCCTTTAAAATGTAAAAATCATTCTTAGCATTCCATAGTCCAAAAATAGGTCATAGCCAAATCAGGTGTTGGGTTATAGTTTGCCAAGTCCTGGCTCAAATGATCCCTAAAGTCTCTACTCCAGCTTTAAAATTTTCCTGAAAGAGGTAAAAAATTCTGATACACTAATTTTGATAGCAGTTTTATTCATGATTGTCAAACTGGAAACATCCTAAATGTCCTAAAACTGGTAAATAATTACACAAACTGTTGTATATCCATACAATAGAATACTATTATTCAGCTTTTAAAAGGAATAAATCATGATACTCAATGACATGAATCTTTCTCACCAACCCCCAAAAAAACTGGGGTAGGGAGGACAAATCTCAAACACATTATGCTACATGTGAAAAAAAGCTGGATTGAAAAGTATGTATACTATGTGATTCCACTTATATAATATTCTAGAAAAGAAAAATTAAAGAAATGGAGAACAGATCAGTGGTTGCAGGGGACAGAAGTAGAGCGGAAGGGATAACTATCACGAGCAACATAAGTTTTAGGGCAGCAGTCCCCAACCTTTGTGGCACCAGGGACTGGTGCTCCTACGAGAATCTAATACTTGAAGATCTGAGGTGGAGCTGAGGCGGTGACGCTAGTGCTGGGGAGCGGCCCCAAACACAGATGAAGTTTCGCTGGCTCACCTGCCTCTCCCTTCTGCTGTATGGCCTGGTTCCTACTAGGCCACGGACAGGTACTAGTCTGTAGCTCAGGGACTGAGACCCCCTGTTTTAAGGAATGACGAACTATTCTGTATCTTGATTATGTAGTAGTTACATACTCTATACATTTATGAAAATTCAAAACCAATACATCAGAAAGAGTAAATGTTCCTAAATGTAAAATTTTTTGAAAAGGCAGAAAAGTCACCTTTGGCATTGTTACTACAAACAAACTCCAGTAGAATAGCACTGAAGAGAAAAAAAGTAATTTTGAGAGAAAAGGGAAAAAACCTTACTGTATGTTAATGTATGAAACAAATGACAAATTAACTGATCAGTAGCATTATTCATATTAATACAAATCATGTAATAGATAGAAATCCAAAGAGAAGATAATATTTTTGATATTTATCTTATCAATTTGGATTTAAAAATCTAACTTTTTCTATTATTTCTAATTGCAGCACAAGTTTCACCTCAGATAGCACTTCAAAGGTTTCCAGCATAACCTATGAGAAAGTGAATATATAATGATTTCTCTCAAATAAAACAAACAATATATGCAAGCTTATAAAAATAAGAGTTATCAGTACGGCACTGAATGGGAGAAAATACATAATATATATATATATATCTAGCAAAGACTTTGAAACCGGAATACCTAAACAACTTAGAAAAAACAGGCAATACTTTATTTAAAAAATGGGCTGGAAACATGAAGAGGTATTTCATAATTAGATATCAACCGGCTGGGACTTAAATTCCACTACACAAGTTATAGTGTTAACAAACTGACCGTATCAAGTACTGTTAAGGATGTAGAGTAACTTTGACTCTCATACATTGTCAGTGCGAGTATAAATTGATATAACCACTTGGGAAAACTTTTTGGCAGTTTTAACATTCAAAAAGCTGAACTTGTGCATACCCTGTGACCCTACAATTCTACATATGCAGAAATGACTGCATATGTACACCAAAAGACAAGTATAAGAACTTTCATAGCAACTTTATTTACGGTGGCCAAAACTGCAAACAACCTTAATGTCCATCAAAAGAAGAATGGATAAATTCTGGTATATTCATTTGATGGAATACTAGGTATTAATGAAAAGAACCCTTACATGCAGCAGCATGGATGAAACCGTACAGGTTTTATACAAAGTTTCAAAATAGGTGAAACTAATCTAAGATGATATTAAGTCACAAGAGTGATTACCTTTAGGGGCTACTGACTGGCAGGGAGATTAGAGGGAGTCTTCTAGGGTGTTGGTAATTTTCAATGTTTTGTTTTGAATAGTGATTACTTGGGTTATACGGAAGTGTAAAAATTTGTTGAGCTGTACACTTAACTACATGTATGCCAAACTTCAATTAAAAGAAAGGTTAAAAAAAGCGACCTTTTACATAAAGAATTTTTATAATTCAAGCAATCTTCTCAGATATATAATTTAAAGGTTGATCAGAGATGTGTATCAGTAAATTACCACTGGTACAATATCCAACTGGCAAGATGTTTACAGCTTTAATTTGTCCTACCAGACCCAGTGATAAAGAAGCTGAGCTGCTACCAGATCATTCTTCTTGTAATTCAGCAGTCCATGTTTAAACGTATTAAGAAATTATAAGTAACTACTTTCAGTTAGAACCAGCAAGTGCTATTGTTTATTGTATTTTACATGAGTTTGATAAATCATTTATGATCACACTTTATTCCTCATTTTCAATAATTTTTATAAGATACTCTATTACTGGTCACTACAAGAAATAACGTGCAAATGCTGGATTTACTGCACATTCATTATAGCTATAGAAAATAAATGAAAAATGTTTTCTTAAACATGACTCGGTTTTGTTCTTCTCATTAAATATGTTAATATAGGTCAGATCATATTATGACAAATATCTTCCTAACTTAATAGAATAAGAATATAGATAAAATTTCTGAGTTTGTTTAATTGGATCTAGTAGCTAAATCATGGACTCAAAACCCCAATTAAACTTTTGGTTTCTAGTGATTTAGGAGATACAACTAGCATCCCTAGTAAGAATTACATCCTCAGTTTATGAAACAATCAATATTATTAAACAGTCAGGTAATGAGATGCTTCACTTAATTTTAGTGCAAGCTTTAACAATGGAAAGATCCTACTTCAAAATGCACCACAAGATCAAATAGCTAAATAATCAACCCACCAATCTGTAATCCTGATTCAATGCTACAATATTCAATGACTCATAAATGTAGCACAGTACAGCAGTATTTATAATAAAAATTTACAAATCTAGTGAAAGATAGCCTAATTACAATTGAAGCAGCAAGTAAAAAGGAAATTTAAATAGGAAAGATATTAAATCACCATACATTTGTCAACACGAACCTAAGCCAAGTATAGTCAGTTCTCACAAATACTTACCCTTGTCAGTCCCAATTGCTCTGTTTTCTGTTTCTTTCTCGGTCGATTTGTAGATTCCTCCATTTCATCTTCTTCCTCTGTAGGGACTGTATCATAGACATTTAGATTTGCTATTTTAAAAATTTATGGTAAATATTAATTTCAAACAGTCTCAAAGAATTCTTACATTTCTGGGTATATACGTTTTCCATATTATCTCAATTGACTAGGGAATAGATACTTCTACTAATACATAAAAACAATTACATGGGTTACCAATCTTCTAAAAGGAGAAAGCAAAAAGTTAAAGTACATTAAAATCCTAGAACCTAACTAGTTTGATATCTTGATATGTCTTTATAAGATCATAATGATGATCTTATCAAGATTATCATTATGAATATTCATTACTTTATTACATCTATGAAAAATTGCTTACTTCTAACTGTAGGAGTTCTGACCAGATTGTATTTATATTATGAAGATGGGAGTGCCACAAGGTAAACACATGTTAAAAAGACACACATTCCAGCCATGTTTATTCTTCTTATTTTACTTTTCTAACAGTGAATTAAAAGTGTTTCATAGATAATTATTCTTTGATTTTTTAAAAAAAATCTGTTATACATCATTTGGCCAGGTAGCAAACCTAGATGGAAAACCATGTATGTTAATGTTTTGTAACTATTTTATGACTATTACATAGTTTTTCCCAAACCAGACTACAAGCGCCGTAAGGGTAACAACATACCATATGTATCTCATTTACCTAGAACTATCAAAAAATAAAATAGTCCACAAAGGGAAAAATTTCTCAACAAACCACTTTCTGCTTCAAAACTGTTTATTTTAAGCATTTTTGGAAAATCTACTAAAATGAATGATCATCTTTCCTGTCATCTTACACATAATTTCTTAAAACTCTAAGCTTTTCCTGATCCCCCAACTCTGTGTGAACTGTATTTAGGGTACTACACTGTATTAAAGCAATTACCTCAGAAGTAACAGAGGTATTCTGACCTATTTATCTGTGCTATAAATAATTCTATAATACTACTACTTTAAACTTTAAATATCCATGAGTTTCTCCTTTTCTCTCAGTATCTTCTTACTACTATAAATGTGCCTTCCTCTAAGACTTTTTCTTCCGTCTCCTCAATTGTTCCTTCTAATATATGTTTTCAAAGCAAGAAGTTTTGGTAAAATTTTATTAAAAGTTTGTTTTTAAGTAAACCAGCTTAACTAAGAAATTTTCCTAACAGTAAAGTTTATCAAAATTACTCAGAAGATATTTTTGTTTATTTCCAGGTTCCTGAATAAGGGAACTTGGAGAAAATGTTGTTGACACTTGCAGCAATTCAGTGACATTGTCCAATAAATAAGGAGATGGTTCAGGGTCACCAAACCCTGGGCTGCAGACCCATAACAGTCCGTGGCCAGTTAAGAACTGGAACACACAGCACGAGGTGAGCGGCAGGAGAGTCAGCAAAGCTTTATCTGTATTTGCAGCCGCCCCTCAGCGGTGGCATCACTGCATCAGCTCCACCTCAGATCATCAGGTATTAGATTCTCATAGAAGCACTGGTTCCTGGTGCCAAAAAGGCTGAGGACCACTGGTGTAGAAAAACATTTTGAAACACAAAGAAATACACTAATGTTTCTCTACACTATGCTCCTTTGTGTCCTAAAAAGCTCTAGTACATTTTTACGGCAAAATATGGGTTAAAACGCACTCTTTCACTGAGATTCTTGAAATATCATTAATAAGTCATAGTAAAAGAAATATGTGATTTACCTGTAGACCAGATCTTCAGCATCTTATCCCAGGAGCCACTGCAAAACTAAACAGATTTATATGAAGGGTTAAAGAGTATGTACTATAATCCATATTATTTGCCCTATTTTTCCTATTTAACTTAAAACCTTTACTTTGCTCTGAAATCCTTATTAGTGTAATGTCATCTGCCTATTTTCCTAGTCTCCTGAAAGTTGTTCCCTCAATCTTATGGCAACTGAAAGAGCTGCCATTCCTATATGGCCCTGTGCCCTGGCCATGGTTGCTTAGATCAAGTTGGACATCTGATCTACACTGTGCCAATAGGTCTCTTTCTCCTTCTGGATGCTTTTTTTGAGAATTTGTGTTCCAGAGAGTTGAAGTTAGTCTTTTTCCAGGGGCAGATAGTACAGTTGTAAAGCCTGGTAATATGGAAAACCAGGTTTTATTGCTTTGTGGAGAAAGTTAGTTTGAGGTAAGTGAGAATAGAGTCAACTTGGTTAGACAAGAGAGGGAGGGGAGTGCTAGCTACATTCAGGCCTCTACTCCTTGATTCCTGAGACCCAAATGCATCATCGCCCTGCTTGTGATGTGTTTATGCCTTACTTGGATGTCACGCTCTCTAAATTGAAAAAAGTTCAAGATGAGTTCCTATCTTTTATAGCTAAAAGACAGGGTGCAGTTAATTCACTTAAGTTTGAACATGACAACACGTAAACTTTTCTCTATAACTCAATAACCTTAAACCTTTACCTTTGACTGCACAAAAGTCCTCTGTTATGCTAACTGGCAAAGAAATGCTAAAGAAACACTCTTAAATACAGAATACCTCATTGCTGGTTAGGGAATTTTCAAATGGTAAGAGAGTTTGTAACCCCTTAGAAGTCAAATACAGTGGTGCCCTTAGGTTTGTTTCCTTTTAACTAATTTTTACCATTTTGTCATGATAAAGAGCAGATCAGCAATAATAGTAAAACAACCTCTATAAACATTAATCTTAGTGTATGCTAAGGCTTATTAGGTGACCAACTAGACATTTTCAATTAATGGCAGCACTGTGAGTAGCTGAAAGATTGAAAATGTCAATCACTATAATTTGAGAAAGTTACATAAAGAAATTGCTTGTTTACCTATTTCTTAAAATGTCTGCAATTTATATAAAGTTCTAAACCGGAGATACCTAGACTGAGGAATTGAATTTGTCTTTTATTGTATGAGTATTTACTTTTTGGTTTGAAATCGTATTTTTTAGTTACCAGTTGTCATGAAAGTAGGCCAATCATAATGAATATAAGTAGAAACATTTTTTTGTATAAGAAGTTCAAAGCCTAGTTCAAAGTACGAATAACACGTTACTTACTTTGGTTCCTGTGCTATCGACGGCTATAGAATCTACGCTTCCAGCATGACCTCTGCAGCAGTGCAGGGCTTTCACTTTGTTTCTCTCTATGTTCCACTCCCATAGGAGTATAGTCTGATCCATAGAGGCACTCAGTAGTAGGCAAGACAAATTGTCTGAAGAAAAAACACAAGAATAAGAAACAAGTTAATACAAAAATTTAAAATACATCGTGTTCTGAAACTGAAGAACTGAATTTGTTGTTGATAAAAATGTTAAAAAGATAGAAGAGCTTACATGGCCAACTTTGAAAAAGAAGCTACCTTATAAAGGGCATATTTATCAAAATAAAATATATAAATTTAACACACTCAATATGAACTTGAAAATGTGTATTATCTGATATAATTTTAGTAAGGTCTCACTTCTTCTAACATAAATTTTTTATATAATCTTTTTCTTCTTTAGCAGTGTATTTTTGTAAAACCTCAAAATGACAGAGGCATGAGACATTTCCTATCCCATTTATATTCTGCCCCAGCACTGAAAATGGCTTATTTCCAATTCCCTGTTCAGGATTCCTCTCCGTTTTGGCAGAGCCCCTACCTTTTTTCACCCAGGCCACATCTTTTACAACGTCTGTATGTCCCGCAATTGTCATTATTGACTTTCCTTCCAAGGACCAGATCCGAGAAGTCTTATCATAAGAACCAGTCAAAATCCTATGAGGAGAAAAAAATCCTATGAAATATAAAAAGCATCTTTTTCAAACCCTGAAATCAGTTATGACAAAAAAAAAAAAAAAAAAACCTTGAGGATTATACTTTTAAATTCTTCTTTCATATGAGGATTAAAATTTCAAAACACACTACAGTAGATCAGAAGATGTTGTTATATTTGGCTTTTCCTGACCTGCTAAAAATAAAAATGTAACCAAGAAACCCTAGATTTCCTTTTCATTATTGTAAACATTACAACTCTCAGGAAAGCTAAGTAAATTGCTTGTAAAGCCAACAGTCCTTTGTATTACATCAGTGAAACAACATTAAATAGAAAAACTATAAAACCACTTAAGTAAAAGTAAAACCAGTAAAAACATTAACTGTGCGTAATAGCATTCTTTGAAAGTAAGCTCCCACTATATACCACTCTTGAAATATTTTTCTAAAAGTAAGGCCAGTGGGGGTTTGCTCTTAGCAATTCATATCTTCTTGATTCTAGTCTGCCCTTTTTAGCCCTAAAATAGCATAACCTGCATCTGTGGCTGTATAAGTATTTTTTTTCTCCTCTATAAAACAAATTATATCCTTAGTCTTAAAAGCAACATACTCAAATGAGTAAATGCCCTGACACTTGACCTATTCAGAATACAAATGTCACTACAACATCCTGACACAGAAAACTTATTAATAGATATGTTTCTTCTTGACTACACTGAATGTAAAGATCTTTGGCATGGCCACTGATACATGTATCACAAGTTATTTTTCAAAGAATAGAGAAATCAGAGAAGAATCTTCCCATATGCACTTAAAAAGATTGATGGAGGTGGCATAAGAAAATAGATACGAAGACATTTATCTGGTAATACCATTCCTCTGCCCCTTTGATTGAACTGATCCAGTCATCATGGAATAAGCATTGCTCTGGCTGAGGTGCAGTATACTTCTCCACATATTCTAGTTCCACAACCTCTTCCTAGTCACAGAGAGAAACCAGAAATCAGTCAGGTGGTGTAATTTTAAAGCGGTACATTATAAAGAACCCCCAGTTTAATATATCACCATCATGTACATCCCTTCATAACCTAGAAAATTTGGAGCCACACCAAAGGAGAAAAATTTTATTTATCTAACAGTGTGCTCTCAGAGTAATATTAAGAAATAGTAATGACCTTAGAAAACTTATGCTAAAAGTAGGGGAAAAAAGAATATAAGCTTGAAATTACAAAATCAAAAAAAACATATTGTTAAATGAGTACCGAGCTTATGTTTAGGATGATGAAAAAGTTCTGGAAATGGATAGTGGTGATGATTGTGTAACATTGTGAATGTTGTTAATGCCACTGAATTGTACATTTAAGACCGGTTAAAATGATAATTTTTTTATATATTTTACTACAGGTCTGAAAATTGCCCCATAAGAGCAGTTATAAGTTATATTTTAAGTTATAAAAACAATATTTAAGAAAGTCTGAAAATTAGAGGAAGGGGGGGAAATCATTGTAAATCACAAACTGAATCTATGCATTTTTATACGTGCGCAATCATTTTGTACACCTTTATTAGTAGTAAACTTGCTTGCTATTCACTTTCTTGACAATTCTTCCACAAATATGAAGGTATTTTTCCGTATTCATTCATCTGCATTTTTTAATAATACACTCTCAGAAGAAAAAAGAGGATTTCAAAATTGAATATATAGAATCTGAAGTTCAAATTTCTAGGAAAACACAATAATCAAAAGGATCTTTGTTGTTACAGATTCAGGCTGATTCTAAGTGAAGGTTTGCCTTTCTTATGTGATAATATCTTAACAGAGTAGGTAACCATTTGAACTTACTGATGAGATGTTTTCCAGTTCCATGTGTTTGACCAAGGGCATTCGCAGAAACTGGCCCTTGATAAGGAAATCAAACTCCACGTGTTTGTGGAACTCTAAAAAAAAAAATAATAATAAAATAAAATCATCATTTTTAGAACTGAAGTGGTATTGGCAGAGGTATATGAGAGACCCCCAAAACAAACAGGTACCTATTATCCCAGTGTGGCCTCTCAGTTTCTCCAGAATTTCTTCATGGCATAGTTAGGCCATGTATTCCAGTATACTATGTGATTTTTAAGAACAGAAATACTTTGTTCTGTTGGTAGAATGCTTTTGTTATTGTTGGTGGTATAAGTAGATTTTTTAGAAAAATTTTATTCTAAGGAAAATTTCAAGTATATAGATATGTAGATTATGCTGTAGCTATAAAAGTAGATGTAATATAATAAATCCCCATCACCACCGCACACTTTGACAATTACTAACTCACGGACAATCACCTATACTCCTCTACTAGTTTATTTTAAAGCAAATCTCAGATATGGTATCATTTCACCTGTAAGTGCTTTAGTATGTATCTCTAAAATATAAGAACTTAAAAAAAAGTCATATTAAAATACTTAATAATTATTCCTTTGAATATCAAACAGCCAATGTTTATGTGTCTTTATTTCATAAATATTTTTATAGTGAGCTTTTTAGAATCAGCATCCCAAGTCCAAATATTATATTTGATTAATATATTTTATTTAATCTTTAACAATTTCTTTTTTCCCCTTGCCATTCATTTACTTGTTGAAAGAAACTGGGTCATCTGTCTTTTAATATTTCTTACATTATGGGTTTGTTTGATTATATTTGCGAAGTGCCCTTTAACATGTTCCTCTACTACCTATACATCTTGTACACAAAGCAGACCTAAATGCTTAATTAGATTTCAGGTATGGTTTTTTGGGAGTGGGGAGCAAGCTTACGGTAGTGTGTATTTCTTATTACATCACATCAGGAAGCATGTTATCTCATTGTATCTCTTTTTATGACAGTAAGATCTACCTCTGGGGCTCAGATAATGTTAATCTGATCCCATCCATCATGTTCTCTATCAGCCTTTTAACTAATTAACAATTTTAACAACTGCTGAAATCATGACTTAAATCCATTATTTCATTTGGAGTTACAATGTTAAAAATTCTTCATTCTTTGTGCATTTATTAAACATAATCCTTTTAAAAGAAGAGTTACCTCACTGATTATTTGGGTTGTTACTTTAGAAAACTCTGAAATCTGAAATTGCATCTTTAACTCAAGAGCAATGACTGACTCAGTTATTCAATTTATACAAAAAGACAAACCAATGTTCATCTACAAGTTTAGAAAATATACAACTATTTGAGTAACAACAAACAACCATATACCGGTATTGCAAAGCTTCTATTGCAAGAATTCTTATTCTCGTTCAGAGTTTTTCAATAGGTAGAATATATGACATTTTTGACATTTAGAAAAGTAATTATTCATCAGAATTTCTATATACTGATGACAGTAAAGACAAAGACCAATAGGAAATGCCTAACAACATTGCTGAATCAAGAATTACAACTTGCTAGCAATGAAGACTGCAGACCCTGTCTCCCCAAAAATAGTTGCTGAAAAACATCATCTCAACCTTAATAAAAAACTTATGGGATTATTTGAAGATGAAGAAGAAAATATTAGGCATTAGCTTATAAATCTCACCTCCCTATTCTTCCAAATTGTGTAGAATCAAAAGAGCTTTGAAGCATTAGAAATACCTGCCCAAAAATATGCTTGCCTCTAAATAGTGTCTCCTTTGACATATTTTGTTTTTAAAAATCACACTTTATGTTTTCAATTTTTCATGTTGAAATCTTCTATTTTATGTATAGTTTGACTTTTTAAAAAAATATAGAATAAATCTTATAATAAACCTTCATATACCTATAACCTAACTCCAAAGATCAATTTATGGCCAATCTTGTTTAATCAAAAATTTTCCATACATTATTCATATTAACTTTAGGGCTAATAAGTTATATTCGCACAGTATGTGTTTAATATTCATATCTTTATAAATGTTTTACTTCATATTCTTACATGTTAATGTTTATCCATTAGAAAATTTATCTAGTTTTCTAATAAATTCTAAATATTTATAAAATACCAGTATTTATGTTGACATGTTATTACACAACATAAATACTCACATGCTGATATTACCATTTGCTTTGTAGAAGTATAGCGAGTGGAGCCCAAGCACCAAGATGCTTGTTCTACGTCTACCCAACTCAGCCCTCTTTAGCACAATGTCTTAATTATCTCAACATTACAACTATTAAACTAAAATCTTTATTCCTCAATCCCAACCACCTTATCTTCATGTTGTCTTAAAAACAGATTAAACTGAAATATTTTTTCCTAAACTCTTTTATTTCAAATTATTTTTCAAAGTATTAAGAACTGTAGCAGGCAAACCCATGTTATAATTTATAAAGTTTTCCATTATAAAATACATGCAGTTATTATAAAACAAGGCCAAAAAAAAAGGAAATAAAATTAAAATGTGATGTATTTTAGTGTAGATAGCGGTACTGTGCCCTCTCCTAACTTTTCAGAACATATATACTCACCATTTTTGGCCTCCAGCAATTTATTGATGATGTTACTAAGGTCAGCAATTTCAGAGGCTGCAGGGATTGAGAAGGGAACATCATCTACTGCATATCTATAAAAGAGAAATGAAAAGTCAAGATCAAGTCTACAGATATTTTAATGACTGTGAATTTATTCATTCAACAAACATTTACTGGTTATCTAATACATGCCAGACATTTTGCTACATGGGGTTAACAAAAAGGAATTTAAAGTGGTCTCTGTTCTCAGAAAGAGTTAAAGTCTGATAATCAAATCCAATGAAACTATGTCATAAGTAATACATAAAATAAGAGAACAAAGAAGCCATAGGTCAATTCAATTAGAGAAAAGGATGAGAGAGCAAGGTCTGAAAGTAAGCATAAAAAAAGATCACTCTTAAGCTACATATAGAAAAACGAGCTTTTGTCATGTGAAAGAGGGGTAGACAAGAGGAAGAGGTGCAGGAAAGCAGGGAGTGAAGCAAAAACAATAGCTAAGAGTTAATTAAACTGCCCACCCAGCCTAGTCTAGAAAGTGTAATTTTGCTTTAAACAATGAACAAAGAAAAGACAGATAATAAGTATTGCTGAAGAATGTGGAGAAATTAAACCATTATTCATTGTTGGTGGGAAATGTAAAATGGCGCTGTTGCTTTGGAAACATTTGGTAATTCCTTAAAAAGTTAAAACATTGAATTACCATTTGACCCAGCAACTCCAAAGCTAAGTATTTACCCAAGAGAAATGAAAATATATGTACACACAAAAACTCATATACAAATGTTCGTATCATCACTATTCATAATAGCCAAAATGTGGAAACAACCCAAATGTCCATCAACTGAACAATGGAAACAAAATGTAGTATATATCCATGGATGATGCCTAAAGCCATTCACAAAGATCACGTTATACAATTCCACTTATATGAAATATTCAGAACAGACAAATCTATAGACACAGAAAGTAGATTAGTGGTTGCCTAGGGCTGGGGGACCGGAAGGCCTGAGTGTTAACAGCTAAAAGGTAATGAAAAATGTTCTAAAATTAAAGGTAGTGATGTCTGCGTAATTCTGCAAATATATTCAAAACCACTGAAATGGACACTTTAAACTTGTGAATTCAATTGTATGTGAATTATATTTCAAAGTTGTTACAAGAAAGAAAGAAAGGAGAGAGAGAAAGAGAGAGAGAGAGAGAGAGAAAGGAAGGAAGGAAGAGAGAAAGAAGACAGAAAGACAGACGGAAACACATGTTCAAATAGGTCTCTTTTTGCCACAACGGGAGTCTTTGGGGGAGGGGCTTCAGATCTTGTCAAAATGTAGATTCTAAATAAGGAGGTCTGGGGTGGAGTCTGAGAATCTGCTTTTTCTAACAAGCTCCCAAGTTCTGCTGTTGCTGCTGGTTCTCAAACTACAATTTGAGTAGTTATAAATATATAACTATAGTTATATATTTATCATGCCACAAAAAGTAAGCAGTTATTTCGGTTCTCCAAAAGGTAAAAAAATCTAGAAACTAAAAATTTTCATTCTTTCATTTACCATTTGGGTCAGTAAAATGAGGCGTTGGGGAGAAGTAGCCTAATTCACATGCACACTTATGAATATATATGTAAATAATATACATATACATGAATAAAACTATTTTACTTCCTCATTTTATTGACCAAGACATATACATATTTTTGGAGAATCAAAAAATATATACACACATCTACATATACATGACGTTTGTTTATTTCATGGGTTAAAATGCAGTGGTATATTATTTCTTAAGAATTCACGTGCATCAACAATAATCTCAAGAAAAATTTCGCTTGGAAAAAACAGTGGCCATGCTATTGCATCATATTTCTTAAGAAGTATTTAGACTAATTTTTAACTTATTTATAATATGATTTATGTATACTTCAAGCAACAACACAAGAGAAGTGAATATGATTTACCAGGTCAATTCATAAAGCTACAAACGCACCACAGGGCAGAACATAATTAGGTTTCAAATGAATGCTATAGACCTGGGGACTATTGGTAAAATGTTTATATATACATATATGTATACGTACACAGAGATGTGTATATATGTGTATACACACACACACACACACACCCACACACGTAACTGAATACACAAATCTGTAACTGAATTGACTTTTCACACTTATCGAAAACCAGTTCTACTAAGCCCCTCTTTAAAGGTCCATTTCCTAACCTGGTTTAGGAAAGCATCGTCTATCACCTACGCAAAAAAATGAAGTGTTTTCAAAAACTTGTGAAACACCATTAACGCACAGCCTTTAACGACTTGATCCATTGTTCATTAATTATACAATGTAATTCATTCAGGAAACAAGCCTAAACCCTTTCAGGCCCTTCTACAGTTACAATTCAAATTATACAGAGCCTGAGAAGCTAGGCAGAAAGGAGGCAATAACGGGTCTCTGAGAAATCCTCGCAAGGTACCACTTCCTCTTGAGCGGAAAACACGCCAAACGGAGAGTCCAGGAAAAAAAAAGCGGGTGATGGTGGTGGCGAAAGTGAATACGGCAATGACAACCGAGGATCCCAGGCAGGGGAGAGGAGAAAAGGGGAACATGCTTACTTACTTCTTGTTGTCAGTGAAGAAGCGTGTCTGGAGCTGAGCCATGGCGGGGAGTACACACAAGACCTGCCGACGAAATCGTATGTTACCATACAACGGGCGCTCTTGTCCCTTAGGTCTACAAAAAACGGCAGCTCAAAATTACACTGCGCAGGTAAGCAGAAGCTGCAGTCCAAGACTGGGATTCCGCTTTCTTTCCTCGGGCCTCCTAAGCAAGAGACCACGAGGCTGCCCTTCTACGGAGGCCCAGCCCACAAACATCAACTACCTATTCCTAGATTTTAGGAATCATCGATTAGCAAAGCATAGTCTTAAAGACGGCGTATCCCTTTAATCTTTTTGGATTTCCTTTAGTATATTTAGGCCTGTGATCGAATAGGAAGACACAGAAAGGACCAATTCAAATCTGCTTCTCTCTCCCTTTTTTAAATTCAAGATGCTGTCTTTAGCCCCAATACTTCAACACAGCGCCTAGGTACTACAACCCCCAGACAGCAGCGCTTCTCAGACGCTGTAACCACTGGGAATTGTAGTCCTTTTTTGCCACGCTGCCCTCAGAATATCTTACTTGCGTTAACCTTCCGGACTCCGGCCAGATATTTATATTTCCTCTGTCTTCAGCTTTAATTTACTAAGCGGTTCTGGGTTTATTTTCCCACGCATATTCCCAATCAGAACCTCACTCTACTGAGATTTTTCATGGCCTCTCGTCTCTAGCTTCAGGCAGTAAATCCATACGGGAAGAGGGAATACAAAAAAAGAAGAAAAAAAAAAAAACGAATCAGAAAGAGAACCAACGATGGTGGCCGATAGTGGTCCTATCTCACGGTACCGTGCTGCGCGCTCTCGGAGGGAGTGCGCCTGCGCATTGTGCTGGTCTCCATGGCGGGGCCTCGGAGCCAAGACGAGGTTGAGTAGACTCGTTTTGAATTTTCTCCCCTCTGCTCCAGCACTTTGTGGACTACCCTCCTTGCCCTGTAGGGCTCTCGGCGGTGGCAGGACTGGGGGAGTCGGAGGTTTGGCAGAGCTGTCTGCGCCGACGGACCGGACGCTACTTCCCAACCCCCCTTTCTTCCCCCTGCCTCCTCCCATCACCTCCTGACCCGCCAGGTCCCCGAGCGACTGCGGGCCCCCGCCCCTCACCGCAGCCGGGTCCTGCTGGCGCCTTCCGCGCCCTGCCAGGGGTCTTCTTCAGGACCCTCCTTGGCGAGGCCTACTACCCCCCGCCCGGGACAGGGTTGGCGGGCCCCGGGGAGGCAGGCTGGAGAAGGTGGAGGTTGGGAATCCTGAGGAGGGTTGCTGAGTACGAGAACGCGCCACCACCGCGGAGAAGGACCCGGACCCCTTGGGCGAGAGCGCCCAAAGTGTGGTCCTTCGCGCTGCCCCACGGCCCGCTTTTTATTTTTTCCTCTTTATATGCCCTTTTATGTCTTAAGTTTAGGAGGGGAAAAGCGTCCTCCCACACCTCTGGTTTTTGATTTTTTTTTTCTTTTTTTGGTCTTCAGGGTATCCAAAGGCCTATGTCTTATTCTCAGTGCCCGAAAATTATTCTAATTGAATTTAATTGTTTTTCTGAGGGAGGATGGGTGGAGAGAGATTATCTAGTTGTCAAAGTCACTTTTTAAGGCGTTCGCCAGAAAAGCACCAAGAGGGGGACTTCAAGAAGCAGCAGTTTAGAATCAGGCAGAAGTGTATTGCAGTTTGTGGGTAGAGCGATATGTGTGCAGGTGAAGACAGCTAAAGCTTTCCTTTTTTTTTTTTTTTTTTTAACAAGCTGCTTAAAGATGTACTTCAATCAACCGTAGAATATGAGAAGTGATTTAAACAATTGTAAGCGAAAAACAGTCTTTTATTAGAGAGCAGTGACAATGAAACTAGGACTATTTTCAATTTTCTCACCTTTTTAGAATGCAGGTCCTGAAACCCAAATGCCTGGATTTCAATCTGGCCTTAGCTACTTATTTATTAACCAGCACTGTGCCACGTTTTGGTTATCTGTGAGGATTAAATGCCACATAATAAATGTTGTTATTACCATCATTCTCATTTAGATATCAATTTAACTAGCTTTGCCAACGGCTACAGATAAGGGAGAATAATAGCCTCTTGATTAGAGGAATAAAATTAAAAAACCTCTGTGCTGGTAAATAAAAGCGGTTGTCATTTAATTATGTGACTCATTGTAATGGTGAGAATTGCATTTGTTGAATAAGTTAGACCACCTGAAACTTGAAACAATTTCTTAATTGAAGTTTCCCTATTTAATCCATGTTTTCTGAGTTCGGTAGAAGTGGAAAGAAATGTGGTAGTTTTAAACATCATTCTCCTTTAACCATAAGTGATTTTTGACTTAAAACAACAGAAAAATTACCTGAATTAAATTTTATTGAACCTGAAATCTTCAATTAATTAGGTTCTTTTTCAGATAATTTTTTATTATTGATAATATCTCATTGGTTTAAATATCTTTAAAATATATAATTGTAGATTAATACATCTTAAACTATCATTAATTTGAAATTTATGAAAATATAGTACCTGACAAGAGTCAATGTAGGTTGATCTTAAATCGAATTGAAAAATATGATCAGTAAGATAAAAGAACCTGAATGCTTAATAAGATAAAACTTCAATTGACAATGAAGAAATATTGAAATCACTAAAAATACATTTTTCATGTGACTGAAACTTAGTTAAGTGTTCCAAAATAACTGAACACTTAGTATGATGACTTTGGTATTTTTTTAGCAGTGACATGTCTTATATTTGGTGTTGTATCCGTGCAATACCTAGGGTAGTTAGTGCTTTTATTTTTCTTAAGCTTACTTAGAATATTAACTGCAAGCTTTTGATTCTTAATAATTTCTTACATAATTTATTTACTGTGGTCCTCAAGAAGACACACTTGTTCCCTGGAGAACCACAGCTTGGGAAATATATTTCTCTTTATTATAGGTTTCTTTTTTTCTGTATATGATGGCATGGCGTTGTATGATATAAAAACTGTTCATAGGCTTTGGAATCCTAATTGTTCTGGGGTTTTTTTTCTTCCCCCCTGCTTAGTTTTGAATCTGAGCTCTAATACTCTGAGACATTAAGCAAGGTACTTGACAGCTTTGGTTTTCTTATCTGTAGAGATATTAAGATCTACCTCAGAGTCATTGTGAGGATTACATGAAGTAACTTGTAAAGTTCTCAAAGAGCAAAGAGGGGAAAAGAGGTATGTATATGCAGGGTAAGAAATGAGTAGAAACCAAGACTACAAAGACATTTATAGGGAGGACAAACCTTAGATAAAAGAGACATTGTGAATATTAGCCTTAAATTTTTTTCACTGAAAAGTGAAAAGTTAAAATGCTATTGTTTATACACATAAATACATACATTTAAAATTTTGATGTTTATTTAACATGCTATAACTTTCAAAACCCATCTTTAAAAAATAAATTATTCTATAAAATATTTGTGAATTAGGAGTCTTGATTTAATTTTGATACCACTGATTCATATCAATTTTGTGTACATCATAAAAGGTACATTATGGTATTTACCTACCCTAAAAAAATGAGAGAAATTTTATTTTCTAAAGTACTTTTGAGCAATATTTTTTAATGTAGTTAATAATATCTGACACTGATACTAAATAGATTTCAAGATTCTTTAAATCTTGAGACACTAACCAAGGTACATAAAGTTAAGAGACACTCTAGGACTAAACCTCAGGTGGCTTCATCCTTTAGTTCTGTTTGGGGCTTAATTCTCAGACTATTGGTTTTAATGGATAAATTTTACTACAGAAAAGTCTATAGGAGGAAACAAAATTATCAGGTGTTAAGACAGGTTTTTAGAAATTGCAGCTGAGAATTGCCTTTAAAATTTTGAACGAATAGAAATGCTGTTGAACAAAATCAAAACAGCAGTGGCCCAAGTATGTCCTACAGAGATATGGGTGACTACAGCCTGAATAGTTTCTTCCCCTCTGCCATGTATTTACTATGTATTAAAAACTCATTTTCCCAATAAATAAAAAACATTGAACTTCTAATTTAACACTTTCTTCCTAATCGTTGCTTTTGTTATAAGGTAAAATCCACTTTTTAATGTAATATGAAACGTTCTAGAAAGCAATTTGCGGGCAAAATTTAATGCCTTAGTGTATATTCTGAAGTCTAATCGTTAACTGTTCTTTTTATCTAATCCCAATACTACTTACTTAAGAAATAAGGTTGTCAGATCAATTCCAGGACTTTTATAAGGAGTAGAGTATTTAGCTTCCATGACTCCAAAAGATGCCATATTAGTAAATATTTTCATTGTGGAGAAAAATGTAATTTGCTGCAGAAGTCTTTGTTTCAGTAGTAGTTCTAAAAAGTGAGAGTTGATACAAAACCCTAGTCCAAATGTCAAATTTTATATAGAGAAAGAGGTTAAGTCACCTATCACAGAACAAAATTATCTACAGTCAGTCCTAGTTTTAGTTTTCAGTTAAGTCAACTGATGGTTCCACTATACCAGGCTGGTAATGGCTATTTTATAATAAAATCTGCATAACAAAAATCTAGTATTTTTCTTTATGTGTAGGAACAAAATAAAATATATGTTGAATACCTTCTCATTACAGAAAAAATGCTGCTATGAAGACATAATTATAGCTTTCACATAAATGAAGCTACAACTATCATGATTTAGTGCTCCAAAAAGGAAGAACTTCAGTGGACAAGAGAGGGCATTTTGGGGGGTAGTAGAATGCTTGAGGCCTGGAATTTAAACTTGAGCTACTGTCTGAAGGTAATAATTTTATTTTTAATTGACATTAAGAGCTCTATAAAAGTTAACTATTGTCCATTAACAAATTAAGGAAAAAAATCAAACTACACTTTGTATATAGGTACTTTGTTCTGTTACAACATTTATATCTAGCTATTTAATATTATCTTCATTCTTAACAACTTTACATTGATATAGTAAAAGGGTTATGCAAATTGATAGAATTAGTGAAGGAAGGAGTCATACTTTTCACTGCATTCAAATTATTTTCTTAAAGGGTGTCTGTAACTTAAAATGCACTTTTACTCTCCAATTCAGCAATGGGTTAGGTCACTAGATATTGAAACCCACTTTTTCATGTAGAAACTAGTAGTATTTTCCCAGTGTAATCACAAAAA
This sequence comes from Pteropus vampyrus, assembly GCF_000151845.1. Classification (NCBI taxonomy): domain Eukaryota; kingdom Metazoa; phylum Chordata; class Mammalia; order Chiroptera; family Pteropodidae; genus Pteropus; species Pteropus vampyrus. Next base: position 178,634 of record NW_011888927.1, on the reverse strand, counting down.
CCTTGCTTAACCAATGGTATAGTTGCAGTACATACTGAAAGGGAAATTTAGAGTTTTGAGTTCCCAGAAGACAGAAAAGTTATCTTTTTTCCATTGGCAAAATTCCAGTTTGGGCAAAGTTCTGAAGCAGGTGGTTTATGTTTGGCAATCTTCCTAGTTTAACATCATACCCCCCCCCTTCACTAGTGCACTTCTCTAGGGTATTCATCCTGGCCTCTGTCTTCACTGCAGCATCTAGCTCAGTCAGGACTGCTGAATCCCCTTTTAAGTGCTCTGAGCCTCATGTACCTGCTTTCCCACCTCTAAATTAAACTTCAGGGTAGCTTTTTAAAATGTATCTTAAAGGAAGTAAGCTATCCTTATATAAAGTCACACAAATTTGTTAATGACTGATATTCTCTCCAGATTTCTTTTTGAGAGAAAATACTTCAATAAAAATTTCATTGATGAAATTTCAGATAGGGTAAGAGAAAGTAAGTAAAATAAATATTTTAGGCCAGGAGGGATAATTTGTAATGAGGTCAGGGCACCTTAAGAAGCTAAGGGTAAGTTTTTGGAATTCTTTCTTCTAAGCTATTTGCAGTTTTTACCTCCTTCCACAAGCTCTACTTTTGAATTTACAGAATGTTTTCTCTGTGGGCAATGCCTGCATAGTGAGAGCTCTAGCTTTCTTCTGAGGTCAGAGATCTTTAGATTGCTTGTAGAAGGGCCTCTAATTAAATTTCAACCAAAAGTTGAGAGCAAATGAACAAAGAATTTCTTTTTAGCATCTTTAGTTTGTTAACCTATACAACAACAAAAAAATAAGATACAAAGTTATGGCTAATGAAGGAGGGAGCTTTGTTACCTTGAAAGACTTCCTATTATAATAATAAACAATGGGCCTTAGGATCAATACAGGTAAGTTTGAGTCCTTGCTAGGCCACTTAATATATGGATAATCTTGGTAAGGTTGCTTAATTGTTTGAGTCTTATTTCCTTATATGTAAATTGGAGAAAGTAACTGAATCATAGGGTTGTTGAAAGGATTAATTAAATAAAATGACTTGTAAAACACTTTTAGCATAGTACTTTACTATATGGTAAGTGCTCAATAAATGATAACCTAATAACCTTGAGCAGTGAGCCTCAATTTCTTTTTCTGTAAAATGGTGATAATAGGTCCTACATCACAGAATAGTAGAGTGATTATTAATAATTCCAGCTAATAATAATTATAAAAGCATTCAATAAGTATTAGATTATTTTGTAGCTATGATAAATTTATAATATTCACCTATTTTATAATACTTATATTTAAAAATCAAAATAAAGAGCTCTCACAAATATTTCTTAATATCGTTTTAGACAGTGAGTATTTTAATATATTTAATTTACTTTAAAAAATTAAGTTATATTCTTGACAGTAATTATTTCAGTTTTATTAAGTCCCTCAGTAGGACTTTATTTTCAATTGAATCTAATTTTGTAAAAGTTTTTTCTTTTAATAGAATTCTTTTATTTTTCTGCTCAGTGCACATTAGAAGCCAGTCAATAAATAATAGTTAATGAATTTTAAAAATCACCAGGATAATCAACTGTTAGTAACATAAAATCTTTGAATTGGATAGGGTCTTAGAGATCACTCATACCAACTCCTCATTTTAAAGAACTAGAAATTGAAGTTCAGAGGAATAGTTTGGATTTTTTTCATCAAATCTAGACTGACGCCATGTTCTTTGTCTACTACATTTATGAGATGTGTGAATTTTTAAACAATAATATTGAAGTAGAGCTTATGAGTCATCTAAAAGTATAAAATTTTTTATAATTTTTTAAAGTTAGTATAGGAAAGTATATTTAGAAGCTTCATAGTAGCCAGATAAGTTTTGATTATGTCAGTGGGATAGTATTTAACAGGTTTTTGCCTTTAAGAACCAAAGGATTTATTTAGTCTGTTTAGATACTTATTTAGATAAGTGAAATTTTGACCCTAGTTTGCATCATTATAGGTGGTAAAATAATTTATTGAGCACTGACAGTGTACTAGAAACTGTCAAGCCCTTTGTATACATTATTTAATCTTTATAATAACCCTGTGAGGTAGATGCAATATTATTCCCAATTGGCAGATGACAAAACTAAAGCTCAGGGTAGTGGTTAACCAATTTGACAAGTAGTAAGTACAAAGCTGAAATTCAAACCCATACCGTATGACTATGCTGTTTTATTGACAAAACCCTCTCAGATTTATTTTATAAGTTAATGAAAAAATAATATATTTTTTTACATACCCTAATTCCAACATTGTCCAGAGTATAACTTAACCCAAATTTCAAGATAATTTTGGAGTTCATAGACTGATTTGTTACTGGCTTTAGTTTGCAGTCACTCTGATTGCCGCCCCCCCCCGCTTTTTTTTTTCTTAAGACTTCTTATTTTTAGAACAGTTGTAGGTTTTTAGAAAATTGAGCAGGTCATGAAAAGATTTCCATATTCCTTCCCTCACCTCTCTCACCCCACTCCCAGCATGGATTTCCCTATTATTAATGCATTAGTGTGATAACATTTCTTAAAATTAATGAACCAATATTGATACATTATTATGAACAAAAGTTCATAGTTTACATTAATATTAATGTTCACTCTGTGTTATACAGTTTTACGGATTTTGACAAATGCATAATGTCAAGTATCCACCATTACAGTATTATAAAAAATTGTTTCGTCACCATGAAATCTCCTGTGCTTCATCTGTTCATCCTTCCATAATCTAACCTCTGGCAACACTGGCCTTCTTAGTATTTCTATGGTTTTTGTCTTTTGAAGAACGTCATATATTTGGAATTATACAGTATATGGCCTTTTCAGACGGGCTTCTTTCACTTCACAGTAAGCATTTAAGGTTTGCTTGTCTGTAGTTGTACCAATATGTGCACTCAATTCTAAAACCAGAAAAAAAAAATTATTTTCTGTAAGAGTTTCTGTCTAGCCTGTTGATTTCTTCTCCCTCAGTTTACTTTTTTTTTCTTTTTTTCTTTTAACCCCCTTTACCCACTTCTCCCATCCCACCCACACCCCACTCTCTACCTCTGTCAATCACCAATTTGTTCTATGAGCTTAGTTTTCTTTTTAAACACTCCACATATAAGAGATCATGTGGTATTTGTCTTTCTCTGTCTTATTTCACATAGCATATCCATGTACCTGTTGGCCATCTTTATGTCTTCTTTGGAAAAATGTTCAGAGCTCTGCCCATTTTTTATTGGATTTTTTTTCATTGAGTTAAATCATGTACTCTTGCCAGGTACATGATTTACAGATATCTTCCCCTATTCAGTATGTTGCCTTTTCATTTTTTTTTTATGGTTTTCTTTGCTGTGCAAAAGCTTTTTAATTTGATGTAGTTCCACTTGTTTAATTTGCTCTTGTTGCTTTTGCTTTTAGTATCAGAAGGAAAACATCACCGAGATCTGTAACAAGTTTACTGCCTATGTTTTCTTCAAGGAGTATAATGGTTTCAGGTCTCAC